>NC_073253.2:36921818-37237500 GCF_029289425.2 Pan paniscus | reverse complement strand
TTAGGGTCAATGAATATGTCCCATGTCATGTCTGATAGCTGCTAAAGATGTGAGGAGGTAAATGTTACCTTAGAAAGATGTGCTTTAAATTTTTAGATCTGCTCTATTGACAGAAAAATAAAATCAAAATGTTATTTTTCATTTTTCAGCTTACCATGCTGTATTTTTAGAGAGAGCATTTAAGAAATATAAAGAATGGAATATTAAGCTATGTTTAGTCAAATAATTTAAAGCAATAACTTAATCCCCATTTTACTGTCTTAAATATTACATGCTAAGTAATAAAAGGAATGTGTAAGTAGCACAACCACTTTCTAGATATGGGCTTGATGGGAATAATTCTCTCAGTAATGTAATAAACTAACATATTAACCAGTGGGGAGGGGCCAAGATGACTGACTAGAAACAGCTGTGGTCAGAGGCTTTCACCAAGAAGAATGAAAATGGTGAGTGAATCCTGCACCGGCAACTGAGGTATCTCTCACTGGGACTGACTAGGTGGTTGGCACGACCCACGGAGAGTGAGGAGTAGCAGGGTGGAGCAACAGCCCACCCAGGAGCCACATGGGGCAAGGGGAGCTTCCACCCCCAGCCAAGGGAGGTGGTGAATGATTGTACTATCCCGCCCAGGAAACCACGCCTTTTCCATGGATCTGTGCAACATGCAGATCAGAAGATCCCCTCGTGAGCCCATGCCACCAGGGCCTTGGGTCCCAAGCACACAGCTGTGCAGACTCTCAGTGGCCCCTCGGCTGGAGACTCCCTGAGACTCCTGAGTTCAGGAGGGGCCGCCATCATCATATAGCTGCCTGCTGCCTAAGATGACTGAGCTTTGGCAGGGGAAGGGGGGCAGCTGCCATCACTGTGGCTGCCTGCTGCCTAAGACCACCGAGCTCCCGGGCAAGGGGCAGCAGCCATCACTGCAGCTCCAGGCGCCGTTTTCCCCTGCCAGTGCCGGGGAGACTGGGCGGTTTGGACCACAGAGGAATTTTCCACAGTGCAGCACAGTGGCTGTGGCAGATCATGGCCAGACTGCTTCTTTAGACTGAACATGGACCCATTCCTCCTCACTGAGCTGGGCCTCCCTGCAGGAATTTCAGCAACTCCAGCCAGGGGTTTAGGGACAGAACTCTGATGTCCCTGGAACAAAGCCACTCTGGGGAGGGGCAGCCATGGTCTTGGTGGATCAGTGCACTTAGTCCTTCCCCCCACTAGCTCTGAGGAATCCGGGCAGTCTGGATGAGTGGGATTCCCGCCCCCGCACAGAGCAACCCCTCCACCAAGGGTTAGCCAGAGTGCTTCCTTAAGCAGGTCCCTGATCCTGTGCTCCCTGACTGGGTGAGACCTTCCAACAGGGGTCGCTAGACACCTTACACAGGAGCATTCCTGCTGGCATCAGATTGGTGCCCCTTTGGGATGAAGCTCCCAGAGGAAAGAGAAGGCAGCCATCTTTGCTGTTCTGTAGCCTCCACTGGTGACACCTCCAGATGTAGGAGGGACCCAGGACAATAGGGTCTGGAGTGGGCCCCAGCAAACTGCAGCAGCTCTACGGAAGAGGGGCCCGACTGTCAAAAGAAAAACAAACATCAAGCAACAACAGCATCAACAAAAAAGTCCCCACAAAAACCACATCCAAAGGTCAGCAGCCTCAAAGATTGGAGGTAAAGTCACAAAGATGACAAAGAATCAATGAAAAACTGCTGGAAACTCAAAAAGCCAGAGTGCCTCTTCTCCTCCAAATTACCACAACACCTCTCCAGCAAGGGTACAGAACTGGGCTGAGGCTGAGATGGATGAACTGACAGAAGTAGGCTTTAGAAGGTGGGTAATAACGAACTTTGCTGAGCTAAAGGAGCATGTTCTAACCCAATGCAAAGAAGCTAAGAACCGTGATAAAACACTACAGGAGCTGTTAACCAGAATAACCAGTTTAGGCAGGAATATAAATGACCTGAAGGAACTGAAAAACACAACATGAGAACTTCACAATGCAACCCACAAGTATCAATAGCCAAACAGACCAACCGGAGGAAAGAATTTCAGAGCTTGAAGACTATCTTGCTGAAATAAGACAGGCAGACAAAATTAGAGAAAAATGAATGAAAAGGAACAAACAAAACCTCCAAGAATTATGGGATTATGAACCTATGAATGATTGGGGTACCTAAAAGAGATGGGGAGAATGAAAGAAGTTGGAAAAGATACTTCAGGATATCATCCAGGAAAACTTCCCCAGCCTAGCAAGACAGGCCAACATGCAAATTCAGAAAATCCAGAGAACCCCAGTAAGATACTCCGTGAGAAGATCGACCCCAAGACACTAATCGTCAGATTTACCAATGTCGAAATGAAAGAAAAAGTGTAAGCGCAGCCAGAGAGAAAGGCCAGATCACCTACAAAGGGAAGCCCATCAGACTGACAGCAGACCTCTCACAGAAACCCTACAAGCCAGAAGAGAATGGAGGCCAATATTCAACATTCTTAAAGAAAAGAATTTCCAACCCAGAATTTCATATCTGGCCAAACTAGCTTCATAAGCGAAGAAGAAATAAAATCCTTTTTAGACAGGCAAATGCTGAGGGAATTCATCACCACCAGGCCTGCCTTGCAAGAGCTCCTGAAGGAAGCACTAAATATGGAAAGGAAAAACTGTTACCAGCCACTATAAAAATATACTGAAGTACACAGACCAATGACACTATGAAGCAACTACATTAACAAGTCTGCAGAATGACCAACTAGCATCATGATGACAGGATCAAATTCACACATAACAATATTAACCTTAAATGTAAATGGGCTAAATGCCCCAATTAAAAGACAGATAATGGCAAGCTGGAATAAGGAGTCAAGAACCATTGGTGTGCTCTGTTCAAGAGATTCATCTTGTGTGCAAAGACACACACAGGCTCAAAATAAAGGGATGGAGGAAAATCTACCAAACAAATGAAAAGCAGAAAAAAGCAGGGGTTGAAATCCTACTTTCTCACAAAACAGATTTTAAACCAACAAAGATCAAAAAAGACAAAGAAGGGCATTACATAATGGTAAAAGGCTCAATTCAACAAGAAGAGCTAATTAACCTAAATATACACGTACCTAATATAGGAGCATCCAGATTCATAAAACAAGCTCTCAGAACCTACAAAGAGACTTAAGACTCCCATACGATAATAGTGGGTGACTTTAATACCCCACTGTCAATATTAGACAGATCATCGAGACACAAAATTTAAAAAGATATTCAGAACTTGAACTCAGCTCCGGATCAAGTGGATCTGATGGATATCTACAGAACTCTCCACCCCAAAACAACAGAATATACATTCTTCTCAGTGCCACATGGCACTTACTCTGATATAAAATTAGAGTATATAATCGGAAGTAAAACACTCCTCAGCAAATGCAAAATAAGCGAAATCTTAACAGTCTCTCAGACTATAGCGCAATCAAATTGGAATTCAAGGTTAAGAAATTCACTCGAAACCACACAACTACATGGAAATTGAACAACCTCCTACTGATTGACTCCTGGGTAAAAAATTAAGGCAGAAATCAAGAAGTTATTTGAAACCAATGAGAACAAAGAGAAAATGTAACAGAATCTCTGGGATGCAGCCAAAGCAGTGTTAAGAGGGAAATTTATAGCACTAAATGTCCACATCAAAAAGCTAGAAAGCTCTCAAATTGACATCCTAACATCATAACTAAAAGAACTAGAGAACCAAGAGCAAACAAACCCCAAACCTAGCAGAAGAAAAGAAATAACCAAGATCAGAGCAGAACTGAAGGAGACAGACACATGAAAAACCCTTCGAAAGAAAAAAAAAATCAATGAATCCAGGAGCTGGTTGTTTGAAAAAAATTAATAAAAGAGACCACTAGCTAGACTAATAAAGAAGAAAAGAGGCCTGGTGTGGTGGCTCACACCTGTAATCCCAGCACTTTGGGAGGCCAAAGTGGGCAGATTACCTGAGGTCAGGAGTTCGAGACCAGCCTGACCAACATGGAGAAACCCCATCTCTACTAAAAATACAAAATTAGCTGGGCATGGTGGCACATGCCTGCAATCCCAGCTATCGGGAAGCTAAGGCAAGAGAATCGCTTGAACCCCGGAGGCGGAGGTTGCAGTGAGCCAAGATCATGCCATTGCACTCCAGCCTGGGCAACGAGGGCAAAATTCCATCTAAAAGAAGAAGAAGAAGAAAGCAGAAAGAAGAAGAAAGAAGAAGAAGAAGGAGAAGGAGAAGGAGAAGAAGGAGGAGGAGGAGCAGGAAGAAGAATCAAATAGATACAATAAAAAATAATGAAGCGGATATTACCACTGACCCCACAGAAATAACAACCATCAGAGAATACTATAAGCACCTCTATGCAAATAAACTAGAAAATCTAGAAGAAATGGGTAAATACCAAGACTGAACCAGGGAGAAGTTGAATCCCTGAACAGATCAACAAGTTCTGAAATTGAGGCAGTAATAAATAGCCTACCAACCCCAAAAAGCCCAGGACCAGATGGATTTATAGCTGAATTCTACCAGAAATATAAAGAGGAGATGATAACATTTCTTCTGAAACTATTCCAAACAATTGAAAAGGAGGGATTCCTCACTAACTCATTTTATGAAGACAGCATCATCCTGATACCAAAACCTGTCAGAGATAACAACAAAAAAAGCAAACTTCAGGCCAATATCCCTGATGAACATCAATGCAAAAATCCTCAATTAAATACTGGCAAATCAAATCCAGCAGCACATCAGAAAGCTTACCCACCATGATTAAGTCAGCTTCATCCCCAGCATGCAAGGCTTGTTCAACCTATGCAAATCAATAAACATAATTCATCACATAAATAGAACTAAAGACAAAAACCACAGGATTATCTCAATAGATGCAGAAAAGGCCTTTGACAAAACTCAATATTCCTTCATGTTAAAAACTCTCAACTAGGTATTGATGGAACATACCTCAAAATAATTAAGAGCCATTTATGGCAAACCCACTGCCAATTATCATACTGAATGGGCAAAAGCTGGAAGCATTCCCACTGAAAACCAGCACAAGACAAGGATGCTGTCTCTCACCACTCCTATTCGACATAGTATTGGAAGTTCTGGTCAATCAGGCAAGAGAAAGAAATAAAGAGTATTCAAATAGGAGGAGAGGAAGTCAAACTGCCTCTGTTTGCAGATGACATGATCTTATATCTAGAAAACCCATCATCTCAGCCCAAAAGCTTCTTAAGCTGATAACCAACTTTAGCAAAGTCTCAGTATACAAAATCAATGTGCAAGAATCACAAGCATTCCTATACACCAACAACAGAAAAGCAGAGGGCCAAATAATGAATGAACTCCCATTCACAATTGCTACAAAGAGAGTAAAATACCTATGAATATAGCTAACAAGGGAAGTGAAGGATCTCTTCAAAGAGAACTACAAACCACTGCTCAAGGAAATCAGAGAGGACACAAACAAATGGAAAAACATTCCATGCTCATGGATAGGAAGAATCAATATCATGAAAATGGCCATACTGCCTAAAGTAATTTATGGATTCAATGCTATTCCCATTAAACTACCATTGACATTCTTCACAAAATTAGTAAAAACTACTTTAAAATTCATATGGAACCAAAAAGAGCCCGTATAGCCAAGACAATCCTAAGCAAAAAGAACAAAGCTGGCGGTATCACTCTACCTGACTTCAAACTATACTACAAGGCTACAGTAACCCAAATAGCCTGGTACTGGTACAAAAACAGACACATAGACCAATGGAACAAAATGGAGAACTCAGAAATAAGACCATAAATCTACAACCATCTGATCTTTGACAAAACGGACAAAAACAAGCAATAGGGAAAGATTCCCTATTTAATAAAAGGTGCTGGGAAAACTGGCTAGCCATATCCAGAAAATTGATACTGGACCCCTTCCTTACACCTTATACAAAAATTAACTCAAGATGGAATAAAAACTTAAATGTGGTTGGGCACCGTGGCTCACACCTGCAATCCCAGCAGTTTGGGAGGCTGAGGCAGGCAGATCACCTGAGGTCAGGAGTTCAAGAACAGCCTGGCCAACATGGTGAAACCCCGTATCTACTAAAAATACAAAAATTAGCCAGGTATGGTGGTGCACACCTGTAATCCCAGATACTTGGGAGGCTGAGGCAGGAGAATTGCTTGAACCCAGGAGGCAGAGGTTGCAGTGAGCAGAGATCACGCTACTGCACTCCAGCCTGGGCAACAGAGTGAGACTCCATCTCAAGAAAAAAAAAAAAAAAACTAAAATGTAAAACCCAAAACTGTAAACACCCTAGAAGAAAATCTAGGCAATACCATTTAGGACATAGGCACAGACAAAGATTTTATGATGAAAACGTCAAAAGCAACTACAACAAAAGCAAAATTTGACAAATGGGATTTAATTAAACTAAAGAGCTTCTGCACAGCAAAAGAAACTATCATCAGGGTGAACAAGCAACCTACAGAGTGGGAGAAGATTTTTGCAATCTATCCATCTGACAAAGGTCTGATATCCAGAATCTAAAAGGAAATTAAACAAATTAACAAGAAAAAAACAAAAAAAAACATTAAAAAGTGGGCAAAGGACATGAACAGACACTTCTCAAAAGAAGATATTTATGTGGCCAACAAACATGAAAGAAAGCTCCATATCACTGATCGTTAGAGAAATGCAAAGCAAAACCACAATGAGATACCATCTCATGCCAGTCAGAATGGCAATTAAAAAGTCAAGAAACGACAGATGCTGGCGAAGCTATGAAGAAATAGGAATGCTTTTACACTGTTGGTGGAAATGTAAACTAGTTCAACTACTGTGGAAGACAATGAGGTTATTCCTCAAAGATCTAGAGGCAGAAATACCATTTGACCCACCAATCCCATTACTGGGTATATACCCAAAGGAATACAAATAATTCTATTATAAAGATCCATGCACACATATGTTCATTGCAGCACTATTCACAACAGCAAAGACATGGAATCAACCCAAATGCCCAACTATGATAGACTGGATAAAGAAAATGTGGTACATATATTCCATGAAATACTATGCAGCCATAAAAAGGAACAAGATCATGTCTTTCAAAGGGACATGGCTGGAGCTGGAAGTTATTATCCTCAGCAAACTAACACAGGAATAGAAAACCAAACACCACATGTTCTTACTTATAAGTGGGAGCTGAACAATGAGAACACATGGACACAGGGAATGGAACAACACACACTGGGGCCTGTCAGGGGGCACGGGAGGAGGGAGAGTATCAGGATAAATAGCTAATGCATGCTGGGCTTAATACCTAGGTGATGGGTTGATACTGCAGCAAACCACCACAGCACATGTTTACCTATGTAACAAACCTGCACATCCTGCACATGTATCCTGGAACTTAAAATAAATAAAATAAAAATAAATAAACACTCAAACACCAATGGAGTTCTTTAAACTGACAGCAGTGTTAATGGGTTCTATACTGATGACTCTGGAAAATAGGAAGGGTTAATTCATTCAAAACACATTTGATGAGCACCTATTATGTATTAAGCACTGGGGATAAAAAAAGGTCCTGTCCTATCTTCCAGAAACCCAGACTCCAATATTATTACATCTATATTTCTAATGTAAAAGACAAGGCAACCCTTCCCCTATGCTGATGATGTTTACTGAAGCCATTTGAAGTCTCTCCACTTACTTTCTTTAGATTTCTAGAAATTTTAGAGCTGGAAGGGACTCTAGAATCCTGTTCCCTAATTTCATAGCTAACAGCCTGAACTGAATGTAAACTTTGATGTACTAGTTTATATTTACAAGATATTTTGTCAGGTCACATATTCTATGAAGCATGAATGTCAAATCTTCAGTGAAAATATGTAAATGAATGAGTTTCTGAAATTACGCATTTAAAAACGCGTTATGAAAAATTTTCAAATGTATACAGGAGCAGGGACACTGATATGATCAACAACTAGATACTGAGCACTAAATTTCAAAATTACCAACATTTAGCCAACCTTGTTTAATCTAATCTTTTACTCAACTTCTGAATTATTGAAAAGCAAATTCCATATATTATTTCATCAGTAAATACTTTGGTTTGTATATGTAACAGATAAAGATTTTGAAAGAAAACATACAATATTATCACATCTAAAAATGACATAAAACAAAAATTCCTCTAATTTCACCTAAAATACAGTATTCACATTTCCTTGGCCATTTCACGCATGTCATTTTAGAGATAATCACAATTCAAGCAAGATGAACACATTTGGCTGGTACCGCTTTTAAATCTCTCTTAATCTAAAGGTATATGCCTTCTGAATTGGAATTTGCTGAAATTTTCTGTTTTGTTTTTTGGGGGGAGTATTATTTGTACAGAGGCGTAAAGCAGATTTTCCATATTAACAATTGGAGGGGAAAAGTCATAAATTCAGTAATGAAAAACAGCTGCAAATTTAAGGAAAAACACTTACTGATAGGCTTATAAAACCTGTATATAATTACATTCCCTGAATGATTTGAGTAACAATGTGTCTGATATATTCTTTTTTTTTTTTTTTTTTTTTGAGATGGAGTCCCACTGTGTCGCCCAGGCTGGAGTGCAATGGCGCAATCTCCGCTCATTGCAACCTCCACCTCCCAGGTTCAAGTAATTCTCCTGCCTCAGCCTCCTGAGTAGCTGGGATTACAGGCACAAGCCACCATGCTCGGCAAATTTTTGTATTTTTAGTAGAGACAGGGTTTCACCACGTTGTTCAGGCTGGTCTTGAACTCCTGACCTCGTGATCCGCCCGCCTCGGCCTCCCAAAGTGCTGGGATTACAGGCGTGAGCCACCACGCCCAGCCCATGTCTGATATATTCTAAGTTAAGTGGTTTTTACTTTTCTTTGATATTAGGGTTATATAATGTACTTGTTTTTACTCCATACTCTCCTGTCAGTGGTAATCAATTCTTAGTGTTCATTGGACATGTATCCTACAGCTAAATTCATTTCTCTTCCTTCGAAGAGAAATAAAGGTTTTGTAAATATCATAATAACATCTTCCATGTTTAGGTCAGGTTTCTCATGTTAAGAGATTTAATACTATTAGAATAAAAATTATTAATTTCCATACCATGCCCTGCCCTGTGTTCAGAAAAAAATTTGGCACTCTTTTTAAGGGGAACAGTGGTAACAGAAGTTAACTTGGCTGATATGTAATTAAATAATATTTGCTATATGATTGACCAATGCATAATCTAAGATACCATAATGCTTAAAAACTATATTCTTCATTTCAATACAATTCAACAGTAGCAACAAAATTTGAAATATAGCAATTCATAGTCACACAAAATTCCATCAAATTTGTGTGACTATGAACTGCTTTTTTTAAATGCATAATTTCAGACTATGAACTGTTTTTTAAAAGATAGAATTTCAGAAACTCATTTATTTACATATTTTCACTGACGATGACAAAACTGCCAGAAAAGATGAATCTTTTAAAAACATATTACATTTTTAAATAAATTATATTTTAAAAATCATCTTATTTCCTACTGTGGTATATTTAATAATAATTAAAAGCTAAAAATCATAATCTTAGGGAAAAGTGGATAGATGTTCAGTGAACTCTCAGCTCTGAAACAAGTGAACTCACAGCCAGCAGAACTACTTACCACAAAGGAGGAGGAAGGGAAGTCGAAAGGCCTAAGGCTTTCTTTATCACAACCTCTTTAATCCTTCAATTTCTTGCAGATCTGTGTGCATGTTTCCTTTGTTTTTTTGGGTGACCTGGGTTTTTTGCCACAAATAATTGCTAGTTCATTAATAACTATAATTAGCATCTGATTCAGCGGATTTGTCACTGTGGGGAATTTTACTAAAATACTAACAACTAACATTATGAGTACTATCCGCCAGTTAAGACAAACTGGCACATATTTGCTTAAGCCAATTAAAAATATTTTGCAATAAAAAAATTCCAACTAAAAATTAATAACAATCTCTTTTTAAAAAGTAGCTCCTTTTAGTAATCTAGGAAAAGGAGAGATGAAAATGGTCTGTTATGAGTACCTCAGAGGTAGCATAGAAATAGAAAGATCAAGCAGCAGGATGACATACCTTAAGGTTTAATTTAAGAATTAAAGCAACCTCTTACCCAGAGAATTGAATAAAAGAATAAGATGGGGCATGGCTAGGCAATGGAAGCACAAAATACTGTCACACTTTAATTTAAAAATGTTTTCAATTTAAGCAGACCCAGGCCAGTGATTTTTCATTATTTTTACCACAGTTCCATGACTACTGACATTTTCATCAGAACAAATAAAGGATTTTTCCTAAATTTAAAATGACAAAATTATTTTTAATTTTGACTTACAATTTCTCCCTCTTCTAAACTCAAAGGAATTTGATCTTAGCTGGACTTGTCTCTTAGCCTGGGGCCTGAATATACCTTAACTTTATAAAATGGAAAAAAAATTTTTTTTAAAGATAGTTCTTCACCGGGCACGGTGGCTCACGCCTGTAATCCCACCACTTTGGGAGGCTGAGACAGGTGGATCACCTGAGGTTGGGAGTTCGAGACCAGCCTGACCAACACGGAGAAACCCCATCTCTACTAAAAATACAAAACTAGCCGGGCGTGGTGGCACATGCCTCAGGAGGCTGAGGCAGGAGAACTGCTTGAACCTGGGAGGCGGAGGTTGCGGTGAGCTGAGATTGCGCCACTGCACTGCAGCCTGGGCAACAAAAGCAAAACTCTGTCTCAAAAAGAAAAGATGATTCTTCTACTATATTAGAAAAACTTTATCATATAATTTTTTGAATGAGATCACATATTCATGAAATGTCTGGCATATAACTTAGTAAACGTACATATTCAACAAAGACGTCCCTCAAAGCAATCTCCCCTTGCAGACCAACTTGAAAAAAGTCTAGCACTCTGCCAATATAAGAGATTGGAAAACAAAACTAAAATACCCTAGTAGCAATTAAAAGATAGTGAGGAGAAATGGTAGGGGGTGGTTGGGGAGGATATATCTAAGATAAGACTACTCAAGAGAAACTGAAATCCTAAATACAATGCAACTAACTTCAACCACAATAGTTACTATTATACTGCACAATTATCCTAATGATTCCAAATACTGTTTTAGTAGATTTCAGATGGAGTGAATCAGATACTTCTTCATGAATTATGGTTTGTTTTTTTCTTATTATTGTTTTAAAACCAACAGAGTGACTTCCATACCAAAACAAAGGAAAGGCCTGATAAGAGTCTTCTGTTTCCCAATTGAGTTCCTACAACACAAACTGGGTCAGGGACTTATCCCTAACTCACGGAAGAGTTGTAACTCCACTGGCTGCCAATTTTCGACAATAGCAAAAATCCGTAAGACTACTTGCTAGCCAATTTCCCATATTCCTTTGATAAGGAACCTGATAGGACAAATGATAAAAACTGCAGAAGCTACATTTGCTTTGTGGCTTTTCTTTGTACCACTCTGGGTGCCCAAATTCAAGTGGATTACAAATGGGGTTGCTTCTTCCTATCCTTCGGCCTATAAATCCATGGGGAGCTGAGGGGCATGAGTACAGGGCTTCTTGGTCATGCTGCCAAACTTAACGTCATCTTTTTGCTGGTCATAGGAAATTCCATGCTAGCTACTGATATTCCATGCTAGCTTCACCCTGGCATCGTCATCAAGTGACAAAGTGATGGTCCTCAATGGTAATTCAAGGAAAGCAAACGGCGAAGAGTACGGACTATGAAAATCATCCTTCTACTTCTTGCTAAAGGAGAAAAGTAGTTCAGGTATCTAAATCTTAAGCTGTGTCAAATATTGAAAGTAACTCTTTTAGGTTTTAAGTTATAATGGTACAGAGGAAAAAAGGTGGAAATGTGGAATTTAGCAAATATCAAATAATAGTGTTTATGTTCATAACCAGAGAAATGATGACAAATAAAGACAACTTGTATCTACGGATACTTCCAAATGGGCAAAACTGTTACAAAAAGGAGAGCACTTGGTATACTGTAATTACATACTTTGAGGCAATTTTTCTTTATTTTCCCAGTCAACTATAAACTTTCTCAGGGCAAGAAGCTTGCCCATCTTGTTTACCACTATATCCATGGCTTCATATTCTGGTCTGAATAAATACATGTTGGATGAATAAAACACTTAATTGGCATATGTGTAGTAAGGAATTTGACCTAACCTAGAGGCTTAGGACTTTCTCTTAGCTCTTGAGAGGCGACCTCTAAACCCTTGGAATTTCCCCAGTGATAAAAGTGTCTTTGTTATTCATGGTGGGCCCTTTGGGACCACACCTGATAATTTATGCCACTGAGGTGACTCATGACAGGTCCCTCAGATAGCTTATGCTAAGGAGATAACTCAGGATAAGGCTGGCCAAGATAGAAAGACCAACCATGTGATTAGAGGGTTGGGGCATTGAGCCACTTAATATCAGCCTGACCTCTAGAGACAGGGGAGGGCTGGAGACTGAGTTCAACTATGTGGCTAGAGTTCAACCATGTGGCAATATTTCAAACAATCAAGGCTATATGATGAAGCCTCAATAAAGACTCTGGATGTCGAGGTTCAGTGAGCTTCCCTGGCTGGCAATAGTCCATGCATATTGCCAGATTTTCATGCCAGTAGGGTAACCCAAAAGTTTCACATTTGGAACCCTCCTAGAATCTGCCCTAGGTGTGTCTTCGTTTGGCTGGTTCTAATTTGAATCATTTTGCTAAAATTGTAATCCTAAGCACAGTGCTTTTCTGAGTTCTCTGAGTTGTTCTAGAAAATTACTGAACTGGAGAGTGGTTTTGGGAAATCCATAAAGTTACAGTTGGTGTCAGAAATCTTGGGCCAACTTAGTCTGGAGGACTGTGCCTTTAACCTTGAGTTTGGCTACCTCCAAGAGGCATACAACAACAAATTAGGCCTTTTTGTTTGTTTCATGGATTGTTCTTGAAATTCCTTGCTATTCCTCAGTGTACCACTTTCGCATTTTGAAATGATCACTTTTCTTAATGAGCCTTCCTGTACTGTCCAAAATTAAATTCCACTTAGGGTTTGTGATCCACAAGGATCAAATCTGTTATCTTTAAGGTAGCTAAGTCAGAGCTCCCTCACTAATTTGCCACAAATGGGTCAGAGGTGTGCTGCGATACTGCCCCCCATGAATCCCCAAGGCCAACTGGGGTCTGTGGTAGCTGGAGCTCCTAGACTGGGTGCCTCCAACCTCCTTCAGCATTGTTTACCCTAGAATGCATTACAGGTATTGCCACTTTTCTACATGTACCGGCACACAAAAAGATTGGAAAACAAGTTAAGGAATCATTACTACAATTTTCCCATGACAGTGCGTCACCAACATACTTCTCAAGTATCAGATCTGGTTACACATGTTATACTTAAGCCCTACATTGAAATACTGTTTCAGCAATACTCCAGTTCTTCCATACCCCAAGCCTTCAGGTATACTAGTTCCTCTGCTAGGAGCGTCATTCTTCTTCTACTCCAGCCACCTAGGCAAACTCATCTTCCAGACTCAGTTCCAAGGTTACATATGTATATCTTCTCTAAGAGATCTTTGTCACCCAGGAGAACTTGGTGGATTTGTCTCTAGTTCAGCACTTACTACATTAATGATTTGTCTATTTCCCTCAGTAACCTGTGAGTTTCCTGATAACACGCAGCTCTATGACTCACCTCCTTCTTTCACTGCTTTTATTTGGCTTTTTTCTTTGTTGTCTTCTAAAGCATGATGTTCCCTAGGATTCCATCTTCAGTTGTCTCTTCTCACCCACAAGGTTTCCCTTCTGTTCCCCTACCTTAAACCATTACCCATAACCTGATGGCTTTAGGATGTGTGTGTATGCACACACGTGTGCACATGCTTGTATTCTAATTAGTTGGCCCTAATTTCTCACTAAAATCCAGAATGGATTTTACCTTCTTACTGGACATCTCTAACTTGATGTTCCAAAAGCACCTCAGAGTAACATGTTCCAAAGAAAATTTCAATGTCATTGTCCTTTCCTCCTCCTTATTTTCTATCTTGGTTAACTGGGTACCACTATCCAGATAATCATTCCGGTGCAAATCTCAGTTATCTACCTAAAAGTTACCAAATTCTTCCTTTGTTCTCTTCCTATCCAATTAATCTTTCACACAACTTTATAAAACAAAGATCTGATCACTATCAATAACCTGCTCTAAAATCTTCAGAACTCCTTTCAAACTGTTTCACAATATGGCTTTCAACCAGTAGCTACTTCTCTCTCCCCCAAAACATACATTTTGTACACTAGCTATATCTAGCTACAGAATTTGGCAAAAACATAATATACATTTTATCTTCTCTCTTTCATCTGGCCATTCCCTGGGCTGAAATACGCATCTCCTCTTCTTCCCTGTTGGTAAACTCAATCATTCTCCAAGACCCAACACAAATATCGCTATCCAAGTCCATATTGATAGGCACTCTTTGCAGAATTCCTTGCTCCCTTGTCTGTACTCCTATAATGAAGTTTTCTAGTCTTTTTCATTCACTAAACTGTGAGCTCCCTTAGGAAGGGACTACGTTTTATTAACCTGTTATCTGTAATTCCTAGCATAGTGATTTAGTCATACTGTGTTCAATAGAGCTTTTAAGTAAATGAAATTAAGCTATAATAAAGCCTTTCAGTCTGCATGTATGTTAGAATGCAAATATCTAGAGAATCTCACTGATATCTATGAACAACATAAACATTAGGGGAACATGTGTTGTTACCTGCCTTACAGATTTCAGATATGAAAGCTCTTAGGTATTGCAAATTTTTATTGACTATATTCATGAATACATTGCAAAATGCAAGCCTTAAGTAATACAGCTAGTATTCCACCATCTGAAAGTCAGACCATCTGTGTCTGGCTTTGTCAAAGGCAAATCCTGCTTTAAACTCATGTTAGAATATTGTCAATTCTTCTTACTGAATGTTTTTTAAAAAGGTACCATCCACAATCAACTACATGGCTAACATAAGTTAAAATTTTTTTTTTGAAATAAAATCTAAAGGGTTGAAATATTTCTATTTCATTACAATTTTCTTATATAATTCCTTGGAACAGGAATCTTAAGACATTTTCTTTTTTACAAAAGAATTTTACAGAAATAAAACCCTCATTAATCTGAACTCTAATTGAGAATTTAAGAAAATTAAGCATGGAATGAAGGATGGACTAAGTTTGCACCATCTAAGAAGGAAAAGACCTACCATGGAGCAAATAAGATTTTACAGGACATATAAATGCAGTTCATTAATTAAATAATTCTAAGGAGTTTACCACATACGGTATATACAAAGATTGATTTAGTATATAATTCTAAAGGAAAGCAGAAAGATATGGAAGAAAAGGAATAGAATTTGGAAGCACAAAACCCGGACTCAAGTATTAAGTGTACTATTGATAGTTTTATTTTAGTTATACTTTGGATTTTAGCATATATTTAATGTAGCTCACATTTATAAAAACCTGTATATAAAATAATTCAGGCAAAGAAGTATAAAGAATAGATTAAAACAAAAACAAAATCCAACATCCCTCCCCCATCAAGCATCATGAGTAAAACTTTAAAAATCTGAATGACAATCACAAGTATACCCATCCCAGATTGCTTTCCTCTTTGCTTCTGGCATCAGAGGTAACCAGAATTTGGATTTGGTGTTCGCCAGTTGCAAGTATGGTTTTAAACATTTTCCACGTATGTATGCATCCATCAATTAAATAATTCTAAATACTTTTATACTTTCTACAAATGGCTTCCTATGTATTCTTTTGTAATTTTCCTATTTATTTATTTATTTGACAGGTCTCACTCTGTCACCCAGGCTGGAGTGCAGTGGTGCGATCCTGGCTCTTGACAACCTCAGCCTCCTAGGCTCAAGTGATCCTCCCACCTCAGCCTCCCGAGTAGCTGGAACCACAGGTGTGTGCCACCATGCCCTGCTAATTTTTGTATTTTTTATAGAGATGGGGTTTTGTCATGTTGACCAGGCTGGTCTGGAACTCCTGGGCTCAAGCAATCCGCCTGCCTCAGCCTCCCAAAGTGCTGGGATTACAGGTGTGAGCCACTGTGCCCAGCCTGTAATGTTTCTTACTATTGTTTTTGAGATTTGTCTAACAGGTATTTCCAGTTCATTCATTTTAACAACTGGCACAGTATTCCATTGTATATGCATGCCACAATTTATGTATCTATTCTAGTGATAGATGTAGTTGCCAATTTTCTTTCTTTTTTTTTTTTTTTTTTTTTTTTTTTGCTCTTACAATGTGTCGGTGAACATTCTTGCATGTGCATGTTTTCATGTGTAGCCACATCGATTAGTGAGTCATGGAGAATACATTATTCAACTAGAGTGAATATTTCCAAATTACTCTCTGAAATACCCACTAGGTATGCCTCCAATTTTTTTTTTTTTTTTTTTTTTTTTTTTTTGCAAACACACTGTTAAAACTAATTTTTAGAGAAGCCTACTTTTCACCACTTTAAAATTTTTAAAAATAAGCTTCCTGTTTTACAAAACCCAACAACCCTCACATGCAACCATTCAATAATTGTAATAAGCACACATATTTTAGATTTGATTTAAACTAGGTTAATACAATCAATGGTATGAAAATATGATCGGTGGAAAAACTTTTGATTGGCTGGTAACTGGATGAAGTGAAAACCAGCTAAACAATGGTTTCACCAAAGGTACTGTCTCCCTTTGATACACCTGTGAGCAGACCTGATGAAGTATCAGGCAAGTAAGTTTTCAGCTGGAGTAAAGGATAGCTTGATCATTTCAAAATACAAATGGATGGCCCTAAGATCAGGGTTTAGGGAAAAGCCATAGATGTTGATTCAGGGTACTCTTGAGTTATTATTGCCAGACTTGGGAGCATTATCCAATAACCAATTCCCTAGTCTTAAAGAAGAGAAGGCAAAGAACAAGATGAGAGATGGCTTAACCCATTGATATTTGGCTTCAGTTCATGGCATGCTAATGTTTTCTTCAGCACAGAATACGACACAAGGAAGAGACATACTTGGATGCAAGACGTGCAAATTCCTGCCAAGCCTATTTTTCAAAGCATTACTTCATTTTTTTTTTTTTTTTTTTTTTTTTTGAGACGGAGTCTCGCTCTGTCGCCCAGGCTGGAGTGCAGTGGCGCGATCTCGGCTCACTGCTAGCTCCGCCTCCCGGGTTCACGCCATTCTCCTGCCTCAGCCTCCCGAGTAGCTGGGACTACAGGCGCCCGCCACTGCGCCCGGCTAATTTTTTTTGTATTTTTAGTAGAGACGGGGTTTCACCGTGGTCTCGATCTCCTGACCTCGTGATCCGCCCGCCTCGGCCTTCCAAAGTGCCGGGATTACAGGCGTGAGCCACCGCACCCGGCATACTTCATTATTTTATAGAACGTGTGAATTACTGTAACACTATCCTTGGTTGTATTAAAGAGGTATATAGGAAACGAAAAAAGTTTGTTATTAAGGAATAACATGTACCACTCACTGCTCCTTTTACATTACTTTAGGAATATAACTATTTGTAGTTTTTTCTTTAACTCGGTAAGACACTGAAGGTACTCAAGAAATTTAACTTTCTTTTCCCTTTTAAGTTCTGAGGAACAGAAAAATTATGAAATCAATCCCAAACATTTTAGAGCAAACTGATATTTACTTTTAGTATGAATTCTTTGCAATAAAAACAAAAAGTTATAATCCCATCACAAGCTTTCAGGTTTGGCGTGCAGTGACTTCTGCCTGATTTAGATATGCCCAGTACAAAAATGGCCAACTTTGCTGGGCAGACTAAGCAATAATCCTTTCTGTACAATAAGGGTTTTTCAGTTCCTGATTCTGCAGATCCTGGTGCTTCCTGAGGACCTTATGTTTTTTGTTTCACTGAGTCGCTTTTCCTGCATAGTTCTAGTATCCAATTTGAGGGCGGGAGGAAGGGAAAGAAATGGAATAGGTGACATCAACCCTAAGTTATTACTGAACATAAAGGCCTTGGAGCCTCTCTACCCCGTCAATCCCAATTTTGACTGAATCCTTCCTCCTATAGTCTACATCCAGGCCAAGATCCTCCAATCTGAATCTATTATCTGTTGCCAAATCACTATTCCACTTGTTCCACGGCCATTGGACTAGATTTCAGGGTTTACAGCTACAGAATAGAATTCAAACATTTTCAGGATCATTATTTCATTTTGCCATTGGACTAGATTTCAGGGTTTACAGCTACAGAATAGAATTCAAACATTTTCGGGATCATTATTTCATTTGATTTTCATAACAAAAAAAGTGTTTGGGAAAAGTATTATCTCCATTTTGTAAATTAAAAAATGGAAGTTTACACAAGTCAAAGAACTGCTCAAAGTCACAATGATAATAAACACAGCTCAGGCAAGGGTGAAAACCAGGTCTTTGGGCTCCAGATTCAATGCATTTCACAAATGTCACTCTGTCTTTCTAAATGAGTTCTTAGCATTTTAAGGTGGAACTCTAAAAGTGTATTTCCACAGAAAACCTCTGACTTGTTATTAGGTGTTAAAGAATCACAGACAGTATATCTCCATTATGGTATTATGACATTTGGGGATTGCCTTGGGAACCCTTTTTTTTTTTTTTAGACGGAGTTTCGCTCTTGTTGCCCAAGCTGGAGTGCAGTGGCGCGATCTTGGCTCACTGCAACCTCCGCCTTCCGGGTTTAAGCAATTCTCCTGTCTCAGCCTCCCAAGTAGCTGGGATTACAGGCACACACCACCACCCCAGGCTAATTTTTTGTATTTTTAGTAGAAACGGGGTTTCACCATGTTAGCCAGGCTGGTCTTGAACTCCTGACCTCAGTTGACCCACCTGCCTCGGCCTCCCAAAGTGTTGGGATTATAGGTGTGAGCCACCGCGCCCGGCCACCTTGAGAACCTATTAACCTAGGAAGGTCAGACTCTGATTTTTCCATAAAAACATAATCTTATATAGTGAGTAAATAAATATACTTTCTTACACAACTAGTTTGAGAAGAAACAAAAAACGCAAAGGATGAGTCAAGGTTTCATGTTGATGTTTACCAGTTAAAGCAGAACATACACTAAAATAGTTAACTTTAACTGTTTTATTCACTTAAAATTTTTGTGACCCAAATATACAAAGTAATTTAAAGCACAACAGATCAAAGTTTCACTCAACATTTCTAATACCAGAGGTGAACAAGTTATTCTTATTTCACATTTATTCTTACACACAAAATTGTCTTTTTTCCCCCTATTCTTTTTTCATCCCTGCAAGAAGCATACATTTTAAGGATTGATGTTTATGTGTTTGCAGGTCTTGATTTAAACTCAGGACCAAATAATAATCCATTAAAAAAAAATTTACTAAGTTAACCGGTTTGTTGACTCAGATACTACAGCAGGAACTAAAATGTTCCCTCAATAGCGCTATCTGTTGGCCAATGGCCAGTCTCTGGCAAGACTAAAACATGCTGTGCTTATAAATAATATTTATTATAGAGTTTAAAAAACTAAAGCCTTTCCTTATAATGATAATAATGTTTGTCAGGCATTATTTTTTAAAGTCTCTGTGTTCTGAATATATAATTAAAAGGATAGGAACAAATGGTGACTTTTTTAATTAGAAAAATATTTGCTGTGAAAAAGCAATTGTTCTTTGGGTTTCACTGTAAATATTTTGTTAATTGAAAAAATCTAATATACATAAGGAAAACAAATAACATTTACTAGAATAAATAAAAATTATAGATGGACTAGAAAGTCATCATATAAACTAAAAAAGTTTCATCTCTTTATTTTAACAAACTTATTCAAATTATCCCAGTGAAATTATTTTCATTAATTTGAAATTCCATCTTAGGTTCATACACACATAGAATATCAGAGTTAAAAGGAAACATGGAAATCTGCCTTGCTATCATTTCATAGTTGAAAAAAACCAAGTGATTTGCTCAATATCACCCAATTAATTAGTAGTGGTGATCTAGAAAGACAGATATCAGATGGGTCAATAAAAAGGAATCTGGTTGAGTGTGGTGGCTCACTTGAGCCCAGGAGTTTGAGACCAGCCTGGGCAACATGGTGAAACCCTAGCTCTACCAACAAAAATTAAAAAATTAGTCAACAAATTAGCCATATCTACCAACAAAAATATAAAAATTAGGGTGTGGTGGCAGGTGGCTGTAGTCCCAGCTACTCAGGAGGCTGAGGTAGAAGGATGGCTTGAACCCAGGAAGCAGAGGTTGCAGTGAGCCAAGATCACACCAATGTACTCCAACCTGGGCGACAGAACCAGACCCTGTCAAAAAAAAAAAACAAAAAAGAAAAGAAGAGAAAAGAAAAAGAAAGAGAAAAGGAAGAGGAAAAGGAAAAGGAAAGGAAAAAGACCCAAACAAATAAAAAGGAATCCTCGTCATTCATATATGTGCTTTCCGTTTCTATTTTACAAGTATTGCTTTTTGGGTAATAGATGTATTACATCTTGATTAGAGAAAATCTGGAAAATATTAAAAAATATGCAGAAGAAAATTAAATATAAAACATCCATAATCTCATCATTCAGAAAAGCTGTTAAAATTATGATGCAGTTTCTTCTACTCTTTCAATTTCCCTGTATTTGAAAACAGTACAATTGTATAATTTTACAAAATTTAGATTATATATATAACATTTTGTATCCTTTTTTCCACCTTACATTATACCATATTTTGTCTTATTAAAATATGTAATAAAAACATCTTAATTGTACAAAATTCCTTAGATTGTTTTTGCATACTTTTTGTAACCATCACTACTATCACTAGACATTTAGGTTTGAACAACCATGCACATAAATCTGTGTAATTCTAATTATTTCCTTAGAAGAAGAATCTAGACATGAGATTACCTGGTCAAAAGGTACACATATTTTGATGGCTTTTTATACAGATGGCCCAACTGCCATCCAGAATGATGTCATAATTTATACTTCTACCAGTGGAGCAGTGTATAATGCCTGCTTCATTGCATACCTCAGCAACAACAGATGTTGGTTTTTGTAATTTTTGCTAATGTTACAGGCAAGATGGTTCTTTAATTCTACATTTTTTCATTACTACCACTGAACCTTTTTTGCATATTATCATCTATATTTCCTCCTCTATGAATAATGTGTTTATATCATTTGTCCACTTTTAAAAATATTTTATTGAAGTAGAATATACATAAAGTACACATATCTTAAGTGCAAAGCTCAATGATATTTTTCATAAACTGAATACACCCATGTAACAGCCCCCAGATCAAAAGACAGAACATTATCAGCACCCCAGAAGCTACTCTTGTATTTCCTTATAAGCACTAATTCTCCTACGAGTAAGCACTATTCTGATTTGTTATACCATAAATTAATTTTTCCAGTTCTTGTCCTTTTGCTCATTTTTATAGTAATAATTTGTTTTTAAAAGTTATCATTATATTATTATAAAACATTTAAACATTACAGAAAAGTACCAAAACAATCAACAAGTCATTCTGAAACCATTCCATGTAAAGTAACTGTTAACCATGGTGAACATGACATTTCTGTAACCATTGACAGATACACAGAGAAAGAGACAAATTATCCCTTAGAATGGGACTATACTCTTACTTTGAAGAAAAAGAAATGGAATTAAAACCAAAAAATAAAAAACCCTACAAAACATCAGATAGATGTTCTTTGAGTATATACAAATCATTAAGAGGTTTGCATTTCATTAAAAACAAAAACAAAAGCGGTTTCAATTTTGCATATTACGGAGTGTTTTCCTACCTACATCGAAAAAATAATTACCATGCATCCTGTCATCTTTCCCCACCTTCTAGTTTTGGTTTCTTATTTTTATCATTTATACTCAATCACATGATCACAATTTTTATAGCTACTGATTCTATTACTTTGAATCACCCTTTCCTTGGTTTCAACAATCAGCAGTATCCCCACTCTTTTTTCTTTAAAGTAGAATCCATAGTAATTTTCATGTTTCAGCATATCTATGTACAGCCTTAATAGTAAGAAGAAAACACAGTTTTCTTGGGTCACACTTCATTTCCTTTATAAAGCTGCACTAATGATGTACGTGTAACGAAAATGATAACAGGAAATATTTAGTTATTAGTACATATCAGGTACTGTCATAAACATTTCATGTTTGTTAATCATTTAATACCAACAACAATCCTATGAGGTAGGTAGCATGATCATTTTACAGATGAAAATAATGGAGGCACTGGGAGGTAAACTGGCTTGCCCGAAGTCTCTAATTTGTAAAGTGCAGAACTCTGATTTGAACACAGGTGGTCTGAATCAAGAGCCTGTGGTTTTCACTGCTACATAATGCTTTGACGTTTACAACTAGAACACGACTGGAGGGAGGGACAGTAAAGGATGCCACTAGCTTTAAGGAGTGAAGGCCAGGAATGCTAGATGTTCGTAGTAATGAATAGGGCAGATCCTGATGATACAGACTGTACCATGTCCCTCACAAAAGCTCTGTTTCCTACTATGAGAAAATGAAACTATTAACATTCAACTGTCTCATTAGACACGTTAAACACGTTGGACAACGTGCTTAAAATTACTCAATCCTAGAACATTTCATATAAAATACGAAGTTTTTTTTTTCTTTGGCAAGATTTTAACAGGCTCAATTTTCCAGGGATGCAACTACTTTGGTGCAGAAAAACTGTTCAGTGTTTGGAAAATTAAGTCACTGATGGAAATACCACAACCCGTAGCATTTGCGTTGCCGAATAACACACCTATATCAATCTGCACATATAGTTCTCACATTCATGAGTTCTATATACGAGTGCCAGCATCATTTAACTACTTCTAGTGTAGTCATGGTCAAACAGTTACATATCATTGAAAATATTAGTTTATTATACATTACTTTTATTTTTTCTATTCAACTAGGACAACATGTCGACTTTAAAATTATAGATGTACTCTATCATCTATGAACTTCATTTCAGGATCCAAAAAAGCTCCTAGACTTGTTGAGATCTCACAGCATTATATGGGAGTTGTAATTCTTGAGGGGTTTTCTTTATTCTCCTCTGATGTCTTCTGTCCACTTCTTTCCAAATTCAGACACATAATGAGGAAGCTTAAACTCTGGTTGATTCATCTTCTTTTCTCAGTACTGTTCTGAGGGCTGGATGTGCTATTGGGAGCCATGCCATTCTGCAGTAGAATATTCAGTTTATTTCTACAAGTTCCATTTTTCAGAGTTCTAGCATTTTCTTTGTTTAAAGTTCTATTCCTGTCCATATTTTATGGTTGCTGGTGAACTTCTGGTTGTCATTCTTTTTAGCGCTACTTGTTTGATCACTTTGTTAGCTTTTGGGGAGTGAGTGTTGTGGTCCTGCTTCACTCAGCCGTGTCAACTGGCGGTCATTTTTTGCCCAACTTTAGATGGAGTGCTTTTCTTTCCTTTGAAGAGACCATCTCAATAAATACTTTCCTTAGTATAAAAGGGTGAGTCTGTCAATTACTTTGTGATGAATGAAAATTTACTACAAGCTTTTCTAATCTCAACTGCTTTCTTCTTATTATTAATAAAGTAGAAGAGTCTACACTCAGAGTCCATTATCACGTATCGTATCACTTTGGAGAATATTCGTTAATATTTACTGAGTAATGACAATGTGTCAGTCACTGTTCTAAGAGCTTTGCATATATTATTTCATTAATCTCATAACAATCCTATGCGGTAGATAGTATTCTCATAGGAAAATGAGGTGTAAAAGTACCAATTTGCCCACAGTCACATAGCTATTAAGTGGCAAAGCAGGGGTTTGCACCCTGGACATCTGATATCAGGGCCCAAGTTATTATTTATTCACTACCTTACTGCCAACCAAGGTTTTAGGGACCTCCTGTTCCATTCAAGGAACTAACTGCTTCACTATTGATTTTTTGATTAACACTTTTTCTTTAGAGCCTACCACAAATGCTCAATAAATATTTATTACCTGAATAAATAAAAGACTTAACTGCTTATTTTCAATGCTTCTCCCTCATATCTTTTAATGTGCCTTTTCCTTTTAGAAACAAGGGCAAATTAAAATCACAAATACCATTCTTACTCATTTCTGGGTGGTTAAGAGATAATCTCATTCTATGCTTAAGGAGAACATTGTAGCTTAAAACTTTTCACCTGTACTTTCTGAGCGAGGTGACCAATGTTGAACAGAAATGCAGATAGCTTTTTTTAGTATTTCATTGCATAGCCCTGATAGCATATTTGCTTTAAAGGAGGAATTTTTTCCATAATAACACACAAGAATTAAACACTTCTTTTCTCCCACTTTTGGCAGAAGCAGCTCTATGCTCCCAGGCAGCTCAGATGATCAGTTATATGCCATGTAGTACCCTGCTAGCCCTGAGAACCAGATCTATTGAAGCTACCTATGCCCATCAAAGCTTACTATTCTGTCTCTTAGTCTGTCAGATTTCTGACAACAAATTAACAGGAGGTCAAGCATATCAACAGATTATACATCTTAGGCAGCGTGCTTGATTTACAGTGAAAAGTTAGTGGATATAATATGCTAACACAATAAACAGTTGTTGCAGCTTCAAATACCATGATATGTTGACGGTTTTTGCATTATTTTGTGACAGGTAGGTTCTAGCCTCACTTCACATCACATTCTATAAATAACATTAAAGAATAATTTTAAAGACACCAACACATGTAAATAAATGTACAAAAATAAGACAGAAAAAAAAATCTTGAACTTTTAAATAAAAACAGTCATGAATTTTTAAGTCTATGAAAAAATAGTGTGGTAGGAATAAAACGATTACGGAAATGAAAGTCTGTTAATGTAGACAACTTTTTGTGGCACAGTTCAGGTATATGTACTGCGTCAATGTGGTGAAGAACCTTTGTATGTTACAGATATATAACAATACCAGAGAAAAACATACAGATGATAATTAAGTGTGGACAACAAGGGAAAAATATTGAGAAGATAATGGTTTGAGTAAATTATTTAAAAAATTAAAAGGTCTTAGCTAAATTGGGCTTGTTCTTAGAGAAGAATCTGTTCAAAACTAAGAATCCACTTCAAGTATTTACATTTTAATAAAAAAGATACAATGGCAACATAAGAAAACCGAGCTGGTGGATTTTAAAAATAACTTACACTGATGACTGAAGAGGAAGTTGACAAGTTTAAACCTTCAAGATCAGCCATCAAACTTGGAGAAAGAGCTGGTGTGGGAAGTGCAACTGGAGTGGATACTGGGTTAACTGTAAGAAAAGGCCCAAATTAGTAAATGTGCGTGAACGTTTAATTCAAATTATTAAAAGCAACATTTTTATTTTGTTAGTAAATCTAATTAAATTACTTTGATTAATAAATGTATGACAATTCTATTTAACATCTTGATTTAGTCAACTTATTATCAAGTCATGGCAGTTATTAGTCTTAGCTTTCAAAACATAATGGCAAATCCTATAACAAAATAAGGATATAAATATCTTGAGTAATAGTTTGTGAAAATTTTTATCACATAACATTATCACTAACATTTATCACCCAGTAATCTCCCTAAAAAAGTAAAGAAACATTTTTTTTCCAGACTATCATAACAACCGCTTCCAAGAGAATGCTGCAGTGGAATTAGAAGTCTTGAAAGATGTTCAAATCCTATATCTATTTTATTCTCCACTCTAATCAGGCTACCTAATTCCCTTGTAATTATACTTTTTCAGCAAAAGCTATGTGCTAGATAGAAATGTTTGACTGATTCTAAAACTGCTATATACTTGAGAACTGATACCTGTAAGTTTGGAAATCTTCTAAAAATGCAAGTCTGGTGATGTTACTCCCCTGCTTAAGACTCTTCAAAGGCTCATAACTGCCTACAAGATAAAAGCCCAACTCCTCAATTAAGTTCACAAAGTCCTCTATGGTCTGCCCCAGCCCAAACAGCACTTCCTACGATAATGGAAATGTTCTACATTTGATAAAGTGGACACTAGCCACATATGCCTAACATACTCTTGATATGTGGCTAGTATGACTACATAAATGCATTTTAAACTTTGCATAATTTAAGTAATTACATGTGGCTTGTGGCCGCCATACTGGACTATTCAGGTCCAGCTTATCTCCAATTTCAGCACTGTTATGCGCTAGCTCTATGGGATAATAGTTCCCAAGATCTTGGTCTATGTCTTGGAGCCTTTTATATTCTACTCTGTTTGCCTACTTCTCTGCCTTGCTCGTCTTGCAACTTCGATCTAGCAAGCTACCCTTTAAAAGGAAAACACTCTCTGGCTCACCTGCAAACAGCTTATATGTGCCTTCTTTGTTCCACAGATATACTTGGACAAACTTCTATAACTGTACTTCTCATGTAATACAAATTTGTGTCTTTACATGTTTGCATTTCTGCTAGTCTGTGTGAACAGACAATAACATTAATTTTTGGTGTTTCTAAACCATTTGAATAAAATACATTACAATGTGGTCAAGTTTTAGCTTCCAACAAATTCTCATTCCAAGATAATATCCTAAAGGGAATAACATTTAGTTAATTTGACATTTCTTTTTTATTTTTATTTTTGGAGATAGGGTCTTGCTCTGTTGCCCAGGCTGGAGTAAAGCGGTGCAATCCCTTCCTGGGCCCAAGCAATCTCAGCCTCCTGAGTAAGTGCATGCCACCATACCCAGCCTTTTTTTTTTTTTTTAGAGATGGGGTCTCCCCATGTTGCCCAGGCTGGTCGCTAACTCCTAGGCTCAGGCAATCTTCCTACCTTGGCCTCCCAAACTGCTGGGATTACAGGCATGTGCCATGACACCCAGCTGTGACATTACTTTTCAAAGCATCTTTTTCTCATTTTAGTCTCACAATATCCAGTGAACAAGGCAGAACAAATATTAATCCATAAAGTTAACAACAAATATTTATTCTGCAAGGTAGCAAGTGAGAGACAAAAAAGTTCAAGATCCTCAAGTAACAAAACCTAATTAAGAAAAAGAGATACATGTATTTGACAAAAAAAAAAAGTAACAATACAGTCCGTAAATGATACGGCCAAAGAAGAAAAATTTCAAAGGAAACACTAAACAAAATCTCAACATATATAATAGAGAAAGCAGCCTGGAGGTTGGATGGGGAGGGAGTGGAGCTCTTGGTCTTCCCTACGCTCACTTAGTACGGCTGAAGCACAGCTTCAAATCCCCAGGCTTCCTTAGACCCACACTGAAAACCCCTGTACAGTTTAGCAAGTGTCACAGAGTCAGGGGGAAAACAAGGATCACTGGAGGAGTGGAAGAGGAGGCTTCATGAACAGGAGGGAATGAAGTCCAATTTTTAAGTAAGGGTGAGATTTGAATAAGAGGAAAGAAAGAAGCCAGTTAATTGTTGGATAACAGAATGCTATAAACAAAGGCTGGGAGGTAGGAAATTGAAAAACTAAGGGGACTGGATTTATCCTATAGACCAAGGGGAACAGTCAAAAATCGATCAAACAGAGGAATGACAATGAATATGGTCCTGCAGGATGGTTAATCAGATGGCAGTACAATGCACAGACTGAAGGCAGGGTTGGGAGTAGGGAAGAATTTACAATAGTTTAGGAATGAAGTGAAAAAGACTAAAGTAAGCCAATGGCAATGAGAAGGCTTAAAAAGAGCATTTAATATTGAAGACACTGGAAACTGAGCCACAGGGAGATTAATATTGACAAGGTCATAAAAAGTGAATGGTAGAACCACTATAGAATTAGAAACTGCTTCTTCTAACTTGAATCGTAATATGTTGCCTTCCCATGCAACACGTAACTTTTCAGGTAAGTTCTAAATGCATGTTTATTCATTCCTTTGTACATCTATCTACCCACCCGTCCACCATCCGTCCTTTCAAAATATTAGAATGCCCATGTAATGAATAAAAAACTGAATAAGAAATGGCCTCTGATTTCAACTGTGGCTTGGCTAAATACCATCAAGAGACAAGAGAAGAAACTTCACACCACAAGCAAGTTCTGCTGTTTTTTAAAAAAGGATGGGTTTTAATATAATTTCAGAAGATGTGTGCTCTGGTATTAAAGATATGATTATGCATCTGTTTGCAGGTACGGCAAGATGAAAGTTGGCATTGAAAGCTTACCCTAAAGTGAATTCTGAGGCTAGGTGACTGTGCTGAAGTATTTAATTAGTAATGTGTAAAAACAAAGTGACTCTATGGGGTTTTTAAAAAAATGTCACAGCATACAAGTTAAAATGAAATATCATGCCCACCTGGCAAATTAGAAAAGGTAATTTTAAAATACAAAATCTAGCATTGGTGAAGGTACAAGGAATATAGCACCCTCATATTAATACTGTGTAAGCTGGTACAAGCTTTCTGAAAGGCAATTTTATTTACTTATTTTTGAGAAGGAGTTTCTCTGTCACCCAGGCTGGAGTGGAGTGGCATAATCACAGCTCAGTGCAGCCTTGAATTTCTGGACTCAAGCAATCCTCCCGCCTCAGCCTCCTGAGTAGCTAGTATTACAGGTGTATGCCACCATGCCCCGCTAATTTTTCTATCTTTTTGTAGAGACAGGAGTCTCACTTTGTTGTCCAGGCTGGTCTCGAACTCCCAGCTTCAAGCAATCCTCCTGTCTCAGCCTCCCAAGTAGCTGGGATTACAGGCATGAGCCACCATGCCAAGCCTAAAAGGCAATTTTGGACAAACAAATTCTTCAAAGTCTTTGTTCCAGCAATACTACTTCTGGAAATTTATCTTAAGGAAACAGTTACAGAGATATTGAAAAATATATTTACAATGATGAATGTTACTTCACTAATTATGATAGCAAAAAATGGAAAACAGCTAAATTCCCAACAATAGTAAATCTGTTAAACAGAATTTGTTCTAACAGGATAAAGGACAACCATACAGTTATAAAGAACATAGGTTTGGTTTTGTTTTTGGAAATAGGGTCTTGCTCTGTCACTCAGGCTGGAGTGCGATGGCACAACTGCAGCTCACTACAGCCTTGACCTCCTGGGGCTTAAGCAATCCTCCCGCCTTGGCCTCCAAAGTGCTAGATTATAGACATGAGCCACCACACCAACTAAGAACATGTACTTTAAGCAGAGGAAAAAGCAAGTGATAAAACAGTTTCTCAGTAGAATCCAATTTGGAAGGGGGGATTTGCATATGAAGAGAATCTAAACTGATATGTCAGAATGTTAACCTGGGGTGTTTGGATTACAGGTTAATTTTATTTTCTTCTTTTTATTTTAAAAACTTTCTATAAAACTTTTTTTCTTTTCTAGAAGTAGATCTAATACAGTAATTATTCAATTCTTCTTCTGATCAAAGCTTTGCCTTAAGATTTAAGAATAAGAAAAACTGAATACATAATGGCTTAATATGTTGTTATTTAATTCGTAATTTGCTGCATCATCTGCATCATTGGCATCATCAGTACGAGCATCATCACTAACCCCAGTAATGCCTATCATGTGTCAGGCACAGTTCTAAATGCTTTTACGTATATCAACTCATTTCATCCTTTGAGAATTAAATGACTCCCAAAAGTATTTGTACCATCCCAATTTTATAGACAAAGCAGCTAAAGCATGGAGAGGTTAAGTAAATTGCCCAAGATGTCACAACTAGTGAGTAACAGAGCTGGGATTGAAACTCAGACAGCTTGCTCCACTGTCCTCTTAGTGACTCCACTCTACTGCCTTGACCAAAATTCACTCAACAATGTGATATCACATATCATAAGGCTTATTTGAAGTATGATTATTGTTGGCTGACAGAGATTTTTTTAATATTTCACTGTCAGTTGTACTAACAATGTAATGACATAGGTTTACATTTCCTATAAAAGAACACTAGAATATGATCACTGATTTATGATCGTCCTACTGAGAGCACATGGTATGGGGTCCTAAAATATATTGTTTAATTTCCAGGAATATAAAATATGCCTGAAACATAGAAAGCATATTGATATCTCTAAGTCTAACAAAAGACTGTTAGGTCATATATTATCCTAGAACAAATGTTTTCTCATGTATTATGAACTGACCCCCATGAAAGAGAGTCATATAACTTAATGATCTAAAGAAACTGTGGAAGTTTAATAGTCTTTAAAAAAAATTACAAATGAATAAAATGAGACACAAAGAAACTACTAAACCGATTAAAAGCATAGGACTAATACCTGTGCTCATGATAACATTCCCTCAACAGATATAATAGAGAAATAGTAAGAGAAATAACCAAATTGTTTTGTAGTAGAGTCAGTCTACTGCTAGGGTTGCTGCCTTAGAGACAATCATTATTTCTGGTAGTAGCAAGCTCTTTTCCTCCTCCATAACTTTATTCTGCCTAGTATACCCTCCCCTCATGCCTCCAGCAGCTTGACTGATGCTTTTTTTCTTTCTTTTTTCTATTTTCGTAGTGGAATATCACTCTGTCACCCAGGCTGGAGTGCAGTGGTGCGATCTTGGCTCACTGGAACCTCCGCCTCCCAGGTTTAAGCAATTCTCCTGCTGCAGCCTCCCGAGTAACTGGGATTACAGGTGTGCACCACCACGCCTGGCTAATTTTTCTATTTTTAGTAGAGACAGGGTTTCACCATGTTGGCCAGGCTGGTATCAATCTCTTGGCCTCAGGTGATCTGCCCGCCTCGGCCTCCCAAAGTGCTGGTATTACAAGTGTGAGCCACCAGGCCTGGCCAACTGATGCTTTCTTAAACTCAACTCAAAAGTTAAATTTTGATACTGCTAGGTGGATTAGGAACCTTGATACTGAACAGTATTTTGTGCATTTCTCCTCATTTCATCTATAATGTGGCAATCTAATTGCCAATTTATCTGTTTTTCCCATTACACTTTGAGAGTTCCTTGGGTAGGGACAATATTTTATTCATTTAGAATCTCCAGTATGTAGCAGATTATAAAAATCATAGCAAGTATTAAATTCACATTTCCTGAATGAAGAAATGAAGAAATTCAGTACTTGCAGTCTTCCTGGTATGCACTGTGTACCTAGCAAACAACCTGTGTGGATTATGATGTGCCTCTTAGATAAAAAACAGGGAATGTGTCTGGCCTTCTTTCAAGATTAATCTAATTCTCACAGTTGAGAACTAAAGCCACTGGAGAGTAACATTTTAGTATCTGAGCAACAAACTGCATGCCATGGGCAATGGAGAACCATTGTAGGCTAATAGGAGGCATACAGTGAAGTTGGCACTCTGCTTGTCTTTATCTCTAAGCTCAGATCATGGTTCCTTCACAAGGTTTTTGTAGTTTTTTAATTTGGGGTTAATGAAAACCCTGAAGAGGGGTTTTCATCTCCCTCTCTGTTTCTTCACTATACTTTGCATCTCTATTTTCTCTCGTATGCAATAGTTATTTGTCCTGTTATCTGTGTCTCTACTAGATTTTAGTTTTTGGAAGGGAATGACTAAATTCTATTTATCTATTACAGCACCTACTAAAGTACCTTGCACTTAGCAGACAATCCAGAAAACACAGGCTGAACTGACTTGTTAACAAGAGAGTTTCAAGTGTCGTTTCTGACAAAAGCAGGACTATGGAAGATTTTTAAAGAAATAGCACTTGGGTATTAAAAACAGAAACACTATATCCTATATTGAGTTAAAAAATGTAGGTTGGGATCAAAGTTCCCTTAAAATTCAAAAAAACTTTCATTTCAATTCTTAAAAACTTGATTTTTTAAAAAAGCTTGTGTCTCAACATATAAAAATATACTTTTTTTATAGAATGGAACTATAACAATTATGTCATTTTATAGGTTTTTCTTTTTTTACCGTAGTTGCCAGGAAATCCAGAGTTGAATATAAGAAGAAAAAGTTGTAATTAGTACACTCTACTACCTTGTAACATTTACTCTTAGTTCCTTTTTAAATGTACTTTACTGTTATTCTTTTACAATTTTAAACTTTGTAAATTATGAAGGTTACAAACAAACATATGTAAGATATTCAAATGTCACAGAAAGATACAAAATATAAAATGAAAGTCTTATTCTTGTCTGTTCCCAGGCTAGTCCTACATCACAAGGAGGCCAGAGCTAACCACTGAACAATGCTGCAATGAAATTTTTGTATATGCCTTTATATGTTTTATTAATTCAAGCAATATTTACTGGGTGCCCACTAACTGCCAGGAGCCACTCTGTACACTAGGAATAGCAGTGAGCAACACAGACAGAGACCCTGTCCTCATGGAACTTACATCTTAGTTGGGAGAAAGAGACAATAATCAAGTACCAAAATTTTAAGGTAATTTCAGATAGTGAAAAATGCCATGAAGACAAGAATGACAAGAATAACAAGAAGGTTTGTGCTATGGTCTGAACATTTATGTCCCTCCAAAATTCGTGTTGAAACCTAATCCAGACTATGGTGGGGCCTTTAGTAGGTAATTAGGTTATAGGGGTTCTACCCTCATGAATGGGATTATTGCCCTTATAAAAGTGGTATGAGGGATGGTGTTTCCTCCTTCTGTCACATGAGGAAACAGAAGTCACTATCTCTGAAGCAGAGCTAGCCCTCACCAATCATCAAATACGCTGGCACCTTGATCTTGGACTTCCCAGCCTCCAGAACTACGAACAATTAATTTCTGCTGTTTATAAATTACCCAGTCTAAGGTATTCTGTTATGCCAGCTCAAAGGGACTAGGACAGTGTGTAAGAGTAGGTGACTTCTGAGTTGGGGAAGTAAGGATCGGTCTGCCAACAGAAAATCTGGGGGAATTGTTCTCAGCAGGGTAACAGCAGTAGAAAGGCCCTTGGCAGAAATGAGCCTGGTATGTGTGACAAATGCATAAAAACACAGTAGGATGAAATGTGGATAAAAAGAAGACAGGGATCAGATCATCTACAGTCTGAGAAACCTGGGAAAGGAGTATGGGCTTTCATCTAAATGCAAAATTAAGCCATTAAATTCAAGGGTTTAAAACAAGAAAGAAATAACATCTGATTTTATCAGTAGTTTATCAGTAGGATAAATTTCTGGAAAAGAACTGCTAGGTCAGTGGGGCGTGGTGGCTCACACCTGTAATCCCAGCACTTTGGGAGGCCGAGGTGGATGGATCACGAGGTCAGGAAATCAAGACCACCCTGGCTAACACAGTGAAACCCGTCTCTACTAAAAAAAAAATACAAAAAATTAGCTGGGTGTGATGGAACGCAGCTGTAGTCCCAGCTACTCAGGAGGCTGAGGCAGGAGAATTGCTTGAACCCAGAAGGCAGAGGTTGCAGTGAGCCGAGGTAGTGCCACTACACTCCAGCCTGGGCAACAAAGTGAGATTCCGTCTCGGGGGGCGGGGAAGAACTGCTAGGTGAAAGGGTATGTGCAATTTAAGTTTTGATAGATATTGCTAAAATGACTCCAAAGAGCTGTACCTATTTATATTCCTATCAAAAACATGTACATCTGTTTCTCCAAATCTTAGCAACACTGGATGATACCAAACCTCAAAATCTTAGCCAATATGTAAAACATGATTCAAATTTAACTCCAATTTTATTTTTAGTTTCTCTGTTTTTTCTCTGTATTATATATTTTAATTTCTCTATATTAAGTATATGCCATGGCTACTGGGGACAGGGCAGGTAACAGTATAAACAGAACAGATCTATGACAGAATGAGATAACCTAAAACATAACTCACTCTCAGCATAGAAAAACTCTATCAAAAATGATAGTAGTTTAATATTCATGAAATCTCACTTCTTGTTACTCTTCTCCTAGTGCAACAAAGTACCACTATCTCTCTCTCACTATGCAGGAGGATTTAAGGGGAGGTGGTAAATACATATATCTTTGTACACTTGGGTGAATATATTTGTAGGATTCTGAATTCTTAGATTTGCTGGGACAAATATTTTTTGCAGTTAAAAGACTGAGAGGTATAGCCAAACTGGCCTCCAAAGGCTTTGTAACCCATTTCCATTCCTACTGAAATTGTGCCAAGTGGAAGATGGTGATGTCCTTTCCATTTTGATTTACATTCCTTAATCCTCTACCTCCTTAAGTTACATGTGTCAATCCCCATAATCCACATTTCACAATGTAGAAGTTATAAGATATGGATGACTATTTAGCAAACAAGTATAAATTACTAAAGCAAAAGATTTTAAAATGAATTTTTTGTACTTGTATTTGGCCATCTATATTTGTTCATGTGATAATGAAGTGATATGCTGAATAGATGAGAGAAACAAATACCACTGATTTCCAAAACTTTCTTGCCTTATTCATCTATAAGTCTTTCACAATAAATATTGATATATTTTGGGACATGTAAATGAAAGGTACTATAAAAATAAAAAATACTCCTACTAAACACAGAAGAAATATTTTAAATTACAATACTTACAATCATCCAGATCTAGAAGTGAAACATCTTTGGTAAGAGGAGTTCTATCTTGCTTTGTTTTCTTTTCTTTCTCCTATAAAATAACAAATATTTCATTTATCACACATTCTGTTTTAAAAATCTGTGGAGTAGTCCTTAATATTCCAAAACAAACTTTTTTTTCCTCTGCTTAGTGGTACCAACAAATTAAACTTCTGTATGGTTATATAAAATGTTTTCCTGAATCAACATTTGTCTCAATTAGCATATAGTATTTCTTACCCACTATGCAAACTCTTAAACTATTTTGTGTTTAAAAATTATAAATGTCAGAACAAAATTTAAAGGTATGTAATTATTCTATAATCGGACAACTTCTTGCTAACATAAAAACGTAAAGTGGCTCTTTGGTAGAAAGTCCACAAATATTCTTGAAAATAACTTTTAAACAGGTTTACTTAAGAAAAAGAAATAACATATGCATAGCTCAGATATTTTTGATGAGCTTGTGATAGGTCAGCCTTTTCTGATATAGTTTGTGACAGGCATTGTACTAGATATTTTATGTTTCTATACTGGGTTGTATCAAACTTCTTTGCCAAAGATATTCATTAAAATCTATAAATGACATTCCCAGGCTCTTTCTTTTTAGAGTTGAAAGGACTCACTCACTTGATCTACTGTTTTGTAGAGACAATAAATATTTCAAAACATATCTGCATATAACTAGGGCTTCCCCCAGCAGAGATTTGCTTATTCGGTCTACTGTACTTACAAAATGTATATATCCATGAACTAGAATACAGTGCCCCTAAGCCTGAACTGTTCACAGTTTGGTTAGATATTCAGAAAAAATTTGTAAATCTTTTAAAAAGAAAACAGTATTAAGTGCATTACAAACAACTAAAGGCCAACAAAGAGTAGGGCGTTAAATATAATTGAGTCAAATTTTATCTTTCTAATCTACACTATTTTTTACATTAAATTTTCTCAATCACAGACCAAAACTAAAGTTTCTACTAAAATGTTTTTGTTTATTTAATATTCATTCATTCAATAAGTATGTATAGAATTTTAAATATATATTAGATTCTGCACCAAGCAATGGAAATAACAGCCAAGATAGATATAGTCCTGCCTTCAAATAACTTATAATCTACCAAAAGTCTATAGCTTATTGCTAATGTGCTAATAAATATTTTTGAAGTATTCCTCTAGCCACGAGATGGTACCACTAAAGCAAAATATATTTTATCACTATTTAAAGTTTACACAGTGTTAGAGCTCCTACAACAGTGCACATACATGAACAAAAGCATTACATAAAATTATACATAGGTAACATTTTAAAATAATTTAAATTTCACTTGTTTTTTCCCTTGTCCTGATACTCAGAAACTTCAAGGACCACATAATAATATACATTATTAATACACTTAAAAAGGCACTAATTTTATTCTTCAAAGTAATTATTTTTATCACTGAACACTCCACATCATCTAGTTAAGTTTTAATTTTCATTCCTTATTTAAAAATGAAACAGTATTTGTCCCTCTCTCCACTTCTCAAATGAGTAAACAATGTCTAAGTTGGTGAAAAAAATAGAAGAAACGTTAGTTTTGAAGCTAAAATTTAAAAGTTGCAAGTAAATGAAAACAAGTGCAGAATGAAAATGCTGTCTCAACTAGAATATCATTCCTGTGAAGAAAGAACATATAACAAAAAGAGCATACCATCATGTGACTTATCAAAATGCTATGCTGAGCACAATGGGTGTAGCTTCCTATAAGCTACAATGGTGCATGACTGTCTTTATGGAACTGTAACCTCCCCACCTGAAAAATTAGAAACCTATCAAATCAAGGTAAAGTTAAAGCTGAAGGCAAGTCTATACCTTATTTTCTACTTCACAGCCAAGAGTGTGTAACAATATCTATTAAATACATATCAGGTCACATATAACACAGAACAGAGCTGCATGTGAAATTGGCATAATCTCTTATTAGAAGCCTAGAACAGAGAGAAAAAAGGCTTTCAAAAGGACAGAATTTCATTGACTTTCTGAGAACAGCAAATAACCAGTGACTGAAATACAACATTAGCAATAGATAATGGTCATTTCTACTGAATTGAAAAACCCTTGCATTCTGAATCAACGCTATAAAATGCTTCATGATGTGTTTGGTATTCCTCTTATATTATATTTCATTTTTCATTTTAAAAAATCCATAGTAAGTTCAAAACATTTTCATACTTAAAGGATCTACTATAAAAATAAAATTCTGAATTCTAAACAAAGAAGTTAAGAGCTCTATTCCATCAAACATTTCTCCATTTGCAATTCATCTTGGTAATAGAGACAGAACCTGGGTAAATGCATATAGGACTTGAGGCAGGAGATTTTTCTTGCTCAATGCATAATTCATGTGCTCCGCCTGCAAAGTGTGTAAAATGAGAATTTCACACCGCAGCATGAGCCATGGAGCTGCAGAGAAAAGGCAGATGAAATCATATTTTACTGTGCGATTTTATTTCTTACCCTCCCAATATTTATACAAAACCATCATCGACAAACCAAACACATTGACAGATCACCCACTGTTTCCATTGTGTTAGTACTTGAGAAGAGATCAGGCAGAAAGATAGACAATTTGTTTTTGTATATTTTTTTAAATAGAGGATTAGGCTTTTAACAGCTGAGTGACTGTATTAGACTTTTATAAGGACAACAGTAACTGATCTTAGAATCTCACCACAAAAAATACCTAGTTATCAATTCATCATCCTCAAATCTCCATTTTGTTTCTATGGTATTCAATTATACACCTCAACACATCAACATTTTCAAAATGCAATACAAAGTCACAGGGTCAAAAAAACTGATTTCTATTTAATGTATTTCATTTCAAATAATAAATAAAAGATCCTGGAAATACTTATTAACCTCCAAATAATACAAACAAAAATATGTAACAATACACCTGAAAAGATTTGTTAATGTATTATGCATGTTCATTTTCATGCTGATTTTAAAAAAAGGCAAATAGCAAAAAAGATCTGACATGACGAGCATCAAATATGCATTCTAAGAGGAAACCATTGTAAAGAGGTTTGAAATTTGAAACTATAAAATAGGATAAGCAGTATGTAAAGTCTGTCAAAGCCATACTGTGCTTTGAAATCAACAAGAAGTCAAAGCTAATTTCTAGCCTCACAGGACAAGATATTTGCATGAAATATTTTCAATTAGAATTATCAACCAAAGATAATGTAATGACTTTTTTTCCTTCAAGTTAACTGACAAATATGATTTTAAAAATCTGAGGCTAACACTTAAACTTGTGCTTTAAAACAAAAGTACACTGCTAGTAAATTGAGACTTCTTTATAAGTTAAAAAGAAGTCTAACCCACTAAAACAGATCTTTTCCTATTAGAGTACGCCTACTTCAATAAGAAAGCCTGCTTAATGGCATTCACTTCCTTTCAAAGGTCTCAAATGCAATTGAATAATATTTTTATTTTAGAGAACTTAAAATATAAATGAAATTGGGAAAGACATAAATTGAGAGGCAAGGCTTTGCATTATAACAGTAAAACCCAATATTCTTCAATATTTATAAAAGTTATATAATTGCAACATACAAAAATAGTTGTAAAAACATAACTAAAACTTGCTTATTTTTCAAATAGAACATAAAACCAATCAAAAAATGGTTCCTTTCACTCTTATCCATGATTTATTTCACACCACATGCCAAATTTACTTTATCCCCAAGAATCTTTCAAATAAAAGATCTTTATTGCCAAAATCTTTTATTAAGGCAAATCTTAACATTTACTGACATTCAGACACCAGTCAAATCCTAGTGACTGATCGTTAGAGCACCTAAGAGATTCACTCAGTTTCTTTGCACCTCCCAAAAGAAATTAGCAAAGTTTTGAGACACAAATATAACCTGAGATAAAAACAACTGACAAGAGCAACTCAAACACTGCTAGGTATATACAGTTGGTACTATTTTCTTCATAGCTAGTATGTACCTTAATCTTAGTTTTAATTCAAATACTGAAATGCTTTTAATATTAAGTATTATTAAGTGCAAGTACATTAAATACTTTATATTTATTTCACATTGGTAGATTATTATGCTTTATATAGTTTATGTAATTAAAATGTTCATATAAGGAAAATACAAAAAATTTACTCACAATAAATTACAATCATAATTTAAAGTTTTTATCATTTTAATCACAGAGTATCTAAATCTTCAGCCATTAGTACACAGACACTACAGATATAACTAGAATATTGCATCATGAATAAGGTGCGAATAGTGGACTAACAACGTAGCTGAAATAACTATGGTGTGGAGGAGCACTCTAATATACTGGGTAGTTATAAGAACACTGAAGCCTAGGTTTCATGAAGGATAAAAATCCTGGAAACTTTAAAAGCATTATTTTAAATAAATTTTTTCACCATCTGTTCACATAATTTTAACTACAAGCAGAATATAACTTAATTATATTGGTCAAAAACAGGATAAAGTGATATAAATGTGAATCTCTTCCTGACACAATGTGGTCTACATCACTGAATTTTCTCTCCACTGTTTCATATAAAAAAAGTTTTCCCTTTACATTGTGTAAAGTATGTGAAATCACTTAAAATAAGGAATTACTAAAAGTAATTTTGTTATAGGTGTTATTTGGAACAAAAGAATTACTTCATTGAAAGGACTATACTAAAAATATTTCTCAATTAAATATATTTCAGAAAATAACACCTACACATAAAATACGCTTATCAATCAACATAATTATAAGTAAAACAAGGAAATTTTCTATGGTCATTACTGACAACATCTGACCTCAAATGAGGACATATTCCAATCAATAACACAAACAAACAAACATGGCACCTGAATGTGTGACTATAGTTTTGTGCCTCGTGAATATGCTGGTGCATTTTAAGAACATAAATAATCCACCTGTGGTTCTCACCCTTTTGATTATCCCAGTCACATGAGTGATACACCATCATCAGTAACATTTTTCATTCCCTGCAGCCATTCCCAACTAGGAGAAGTGGAGGGTCACAGTGATATGAGGCCACTTTCTCCCTAGCTTTTATTTTCTGTAGTAAATGATGCAAAAAGAAAGAACAAAGGCATAGAAATAGGAGAGAATACAGAGTGTTAATAGAACCACAAATATTCCACTGGGATTAGAATTTAGTGTGTGTGGCTGGGCACGGTTGCCCATGCCTGTAATCCCAGCACTTTGGGAGGCTGAGGTGGGTGGATCGCTTGAGCCCAGGAGGTCGAGACCAGCCTGGGCAACATGGAGAAACCCCTCTCTATTAAAAATACAAAAAATTAGCCAAGCATGGTAGTGCATGCCTATAGTCCCAGCTACCCAGGAGGCTGAGGTGGGAGGATCACCTGAGACTTGGAGGTCGAAGCTGCAGAGAGCTGGGATCATGCCACTGCATTCCAGCTTGGGTGACAGAGCAAGACTCTGTCTCAAAAAAAAAAAAAAAAAGAAAAAGAAAGAAAGAACACAAGGTGGGTAGGGTTAAGACAAGGTAGGTTTGGGCAAGCTAGCCTGAGTTTACTGAACTCAAATGGCAGTGGGCCATCAGGACAGGTGAATTTAATATCCATCTGGCAGTTGTACAGAAGGACTTGGGGTTGGGAAAGCATTGGTCAGAGGATGACCAATGGCAATGGTCTATGCAGGTAATGAAGAGCTAATCTAGAATAGTGGCAGTAGGGAAAGAAGAAACAGACATGAGAAATAACGCACAGAACATATAGGAGTTGGTAACTATCTAAACATACAGAATGACAGAGTAGTCAGAGATAATTCTGGGGCTTCAGATCTGGGAGAATGAAAAGAATGCTGGTGACAAATGGTAGAGCATGTCTTTCGATTGTATTAGGTTTGGAAAACCAGTAGCCTCAGAGAGGTCTAAAAATTTGGTATGAATTTGGGAAGAAAAGCTGAAACTTACTGTAAAGACTGAAAGATGTTACCATGGAAGTAATTAATATAAATGTTTTAGCTGAAGCTATAGGAGTGAATGAGGTCTCACAACAGGAAAAATTTAGAGGGAAAAAAGAAGGTTAAAGAAAAATTCATTCACATCAATTAATATCTCAAAAGACTAATGTGTACTAAGTACTAATTTGGGGTCAACATTCACACTTGGGTGTCAGAAGCGTGTAAAAAGTGAAGCAACCAAAAGAATGAAAGGTCAAAAAAGTAAGAACAAAAGGTATGCAGAGACTTTTAAGTAGTAGGGGAATAGTCATACAAAAAGATCAAGATTAAGAGAAGGCTACTGGGTTTGGGGAAGGATCATAGCTGCCTTTTCAGAGAGCAGTATGTGTAGGATAGAGTTGGAAATAACTGGGTTAAGAAGTACAAGATGGAGGATATGTAGAATATTTTTCTAAACTCACTCTCACTCATGTACACACACTCTGTTTTTTTCACTCCATGCTCCCTCTCTCTCTCTTTAAATGCTGAAAAAACCTGAATGCCACAGTTGGCAGAAAAGGAATGAATGGAGAAAGAGATTAAAGGTGCAAAGGAGACAGATGATTATTAACAAAACAAGACCAAGAGGAAGTAGGAGTTACCCTTGGGGAAGTGGATGCGAGTCTTACACAGAGCTGTGTTCAAAGGAAAAGTAGGGTAAATGGAGATTGTGAGTTAGAGAGCAGAAACACTGACCGTGGATGGCAGCTGTCTTCTAAAGAAAGTGGCTAAGCTCAGAGGCGGTAGGTAAGGGAACAGAATTAAATGTTGACTTACAACTTGAATAGTGTAAAACGAGTGAAAAAAAAAAAGAGCAGGATACTTAAGAGTTACCAAAAAATTTAGGTTACTTTTAGCATTTGATGTTCTCCAATAATGTTGATCTTTTATGGAATTTTAAAAAATGTTAAAACTGTTGTTTTATAGTTACATAGTGTGTTACATTGATCTTTCATATTTTATTTTTAACATAACACTTGAAAGAAGTAAGGTAGGTACTAGCATGTCTGCTTTACAGATGAGGAAACTGAAACAAAGATATTCTCTCCCAACAAGTAGAACACTATGCTTATCTCATAGGACTACCATAAAAATTAACTGTTTTGAAAGCCATATATTCAAGGTAACTCCTAGGTCGCATTTTCATGCTCAGTGCCCTCAAAACACATTGTCTGGATGAAAAAACAGAAAAGAAAGAGTAAAAATATAGATTTAGTTAGGCTGCAGATATAAGGCATATGAATTTTCAGCACTAACATATTGTCATGCTAAATTAAAGTAAAGTACCCACCATCTGCCTTCATTACTCATAATTTAGGGCAGAAGCCACAACACTTGGTGCAAGGAGGACTTTTCCACAATTATAGTCACCTATTATTAGAAAATAGGTATATTCTGTAATTGCATGGTATACACCAAATCATTCAGAAAGAAACAGAAATAAATAAGTAGTTATGGTAGCTCCAAGGTGGAGAGTACTTATTCCAGTTGCTAAACTAAAGCAAAAAACTCCACAGTTCTGTATGCCTATTATAGATGGGAAAAGGCATTCTAATATAAAGAAAATAAGCCACCTAAGGGAAACACATGAACACAAAACTAACAACAATGTGAGTGAAACCCGAATTTCTCAAAGGCCTTGGTTCACTGCAATAGTTTGAGGTTTTTTATACTGACGTTCTATAGGAAAATATTTTTAACTATCAAGAGATTTAATCTGATCACTGAAAGTCTTTGACAAAGAAGAAACAAACAGAATCACTGACCTGGAGTGCCCCTGTGGTTTTTATCTTCTTTTGTTTTTTTCAGGGGGAGGAAGGGGTACAACACAACATGATGTTCAACCACTGTGGCTTTTTAATGGGATCCTAAAGCTCTGCTTCTAATACTACAGAGGCACTGAAGTCTATAATTTTTCAACTGTTACAAAATTTCCTAAGAATAACTTCCACCACTTGACACTCACTGATTTCTTGTTCTGTCATTTTTAAAAAATACTTCTTACTCTGGGTTGCATTTACTGTCGATTTGTAACTCTCTTTATTTTCAATAACATTTTAAACTTTCTGGTAATTTGATGTAAGTACGAAATGAGAGTACGTCAGACTCACTAAGTGATAAGTTTTTATATGAGGCCAGATTAATAAACCATAAAATCTCTTAAGATTTTATGTGAATTTTTTAAAAATAAAAATCTTAGGTTATTTTATATACAGACACAAGTTTTAAATATAAATTCAAGTTTAAGATAGGTTTTAATATATGCAAGAAAATGTGAAATAAGGCAAGACAAATACTAGCCAATTTTTAAAACATTCTTTAACAATAAATCTCTGGATGGGGGAGGGCAATTGTCTACTTCAATAAATTAATTTTCATCCTTGCCTACTCAGATAACATATCGAAGAGATTCCAGTTAACAGAACAAATAAACGAAAACAATATTGGATTAAGAAGAAATTGAACTGAATCAAAGGCAGAGTTTGGCCATATTTTCAACAAACAGAATAACACAGTTATATATAAAAATGCTATACTTGAAGTCTAGCATGAACATGGTCCATTTATAGGAAGGGGGTGATTATTAAAGACCAAAAAGATAATTATCGTTAGGTCTGAATTCTATATTTTTATTCTTTTAACTAGACCTGAAATCAGATAGAATACATTTTATATTAATAACTATATTTTTGCAATTTATACTTTATTTTTTTCCTGCTAAGCAGGCAAAATTCAGTGTTAAAAATGTTATTACCAAAAAGCATTATTATTTTATTATATAAGTGGTTCCATTTGTTTTTAAATAAATGGCTACGCAAATTCTTACTAACTAAAGAATGTATACTCTTGAATTAAAGCTTTAAAACACACTCTATTATGCAAAATGCCCAATATTTTTAAAAAGTGAATAGTCTCAATTTCTTATGATGTATGTACACTTATAATTCTTTGCTCAATACTATTTTTGTGACTTCCTTTCACTTCCCCTTCAGCAAACCCCCCCCCCCCGCCTTGTCACAACCTAGCCAAGAACAAAAAAGGTCATATGCGTAAGAGTTCCTTGATTTCAGTGGCAAGGGATGAGATTTTTTAAAGTTTCTAGCATTTCTGCAGAGTTGGGTTATAAGGGAAAGGCTTATCTAGAAAAAATAAAATCACAGGAGTAGATGAGGATGGTGTTGTCTATTTTAGTTGCTATAAGAATATTTACCTTCAATTACAACAAATGTATAATCTCTTACCTTAGTGACTCTTCTGGATTCAGATTCACTTTCAGGTTCTGACTCTGATTCAGAATCGGAAGAACTGTCTTCTATTGAACTAGATTCGTCATTTGAAGAATCTGAAGTTTTAGATTTTTCATTTTCCTTCTCCCCATCTTCAGAATCACTACACATAATAGTAAATTTTGAAATATGAACTTTAACTCCTTTATATAAGTAGTTTATAAAAAAATTGTTTTTAAATTCCAGAATACATTAATGAGGTAATAAAAAAGGTATTACCCATAACCAAATAAATTAGAACCCATTCAAATTCAATTCTATCCTGTCATACAAATTTCAAATGCAAAAAGTCATAAAATGACACTAAACAATATAATCAAAAGCAATGTAGAAAACATTAAATGTTTGATTTACCAAGAATTAAGTACTACCAGTAACAACGTTAAAGATATTTAGGCTGATTTTTTAAAACGCTATCTCAAAATACTGTGCCTGCGTGTGTGTGTGTGTGTGTGTGTGTGTGTACATATACACGTATATATATACGTATATACATATATATTCATGTACATATACATGTATATATATACGTATATGAGAAAGGGTCTCATTGTACAGTGGTGCAATCATGGCTCACTGCAGCCTCAACCTCCCGGGCTCAAGCGATGCTCCCATTTCAGCCTCCCAAGTAGTTGGGACTACAGGCATGCACCACCACATCCAGCTAATTTTATATTTTTTGTAGAGACAGGGTCTCACTAGGTTGCCTAGGCTGGTCTGGAACTTCTGGGCTCAAGTAGTCCTCCCAACTTGACCTCCCAAAATATTGGGATTATAGGCTTGAGCCACCACACCTGGTTTAGTAATATATTTAAATATTTATATATCTACTTTTGCTAAAATAGACTTGTATTTTATACATTTTCTACCCAAGAAAATTACTTACACAAGTTCCCAAATGTGACCTTAAACACATTCTATGAGAAAATGTTAACCAGTTCAAAGGAAATTCTTCTAAAGTACTATCTTGCTAAAAATTTAAGCTAATCAAATATAAACTTTTAAAATATCAAATGATCATACCTAAGTGCTTAACACCATTCATTTGTTCACCTGCTCAACAAATATGTATTAATTATTGACTACATGTTGGCATTATGCTAGGTGCTAAGGATAACGACGGTTAGTAAGACACAGAGGATCTCTGTGTGTCTACCCTACAGGGTCTACGGTCCACTGGAGGATACAGATAAGGTTGCAGTGATAATACAGTATAATAAGTAATAAGTAATAAATTATAGCGTGTCAGGAGAACATGTGGAGAGACACCTAAAAAAACTTAATCCAATTAGGAATGCTTCCTGGAGAAAGAGACATATAAGCCAAGATATAGGAGTAAGGCTGGCAGATGGGCAGGGAAACAGTTCTCCAAGGAGAAGGAATAACATGTGAGATGACCAAACACCCTTCTCTCAGGGGATGACAAATGCCCTGTGGTGCTTTATATTTTCCTGGAAACTAAAGGTCTAGTTCTCTCTACCACATGTGTGTGTATTTTTTTAAGAATCTACTGTGGGCCAGAAAGGGCTAGGCACTTCATACCAATCATACTAATTATCTAATTTAAATGCACTCTTCCTGGGTACATTATTATCCCATTTACAATAATGAAATTAATATTTAGAAAGGTTAAATAACCTGCTCAAGGGCACATAACAAGAGGGGCAGAACTAGAATCTGAACTCAAGCCTGTCTCATTCCAAAGTCCGTATTTTTTCCACTATGTCATACTATCTCCCTTCAAATGAAAATACCTTGGAGTGTAAAATTTAAATTTGGTCATAAATATTTATGATTACTAAAGGGTGGTTTTTGAAGATGTTTAAAGCTTATTAGGAGCTTTAAAAAATTATCATACTGGCAAAGTTAAAAAAAATTCTGAGACAGAAAAATACAGGGGGAGGGAGAGGAGTGAGACAAGGAAAGAATCAATATTTCCTAGAATTGATTTTTGTGGAGGAAATATGATTGCTGTTTATTAAAAATGGAGCCATGGTAACATCTCAGAGCACATGTAATTATATTTGAAGACTGAAAAATATGTTGTTGTTTTTCCCTGGCAAAAAAATGGCAATTTATTATCCCCAATTCACTGGTTAAAATGTGTACTTAAAAATATAAGGTTTAGAATGTATTTGTGGTTCTCTTTGTAATAAACAATTCTTTTAAATTCAAACATGGGTAAAGAGAAAAATCCATTTCTGAAGAAAAGAATAATAAACCTAATACATGACTACAAATTTTGAGTATACTGACTTTTGCCATCTGAAAGGACATTTCATGCACTGAACAAAACTTTCCCTTTCTAGAAACAGGACATGTTTTATAACTCGTATCATCATAGACATGCTGATATTAAAGCAGAAGTACAGGATTTCTCTCAAAGACAAGGCTATTATAAACCAAGTAGCTCCTTTGCTGCAACAAGTGAATGATTCTAAATATATTTAACTTCTAGCTTTTAAGATAAGATTTTAAAAGTATTATTTTATTATGCATCACTCAATTTTGATGGTAATTATTGTTTACCTTACTGCTTAGAGTTTCAGATGTTAATCTAATGAAAAGAATTTACTGGTAACTAGGTTTTTAACTTTGCAATGATGAAAAGCCTGTATTAATTTAACCTACAGATTTCATTTGTTCTGAACAGGAAAAACAATATAAATCACTTTTAAAATCATTAAATCCTGACTTAAATTAATAAAGTCATAATTAGGGCATTATGCTGTGTTTGTTATGGAAGTGGCAGGGCGAGCTGCTTTAATTACTGTCTGTAATAAAAGGAGCAGAGAGCGTACTGCGCCCCAATCAGTGCTGTCAGCCACGACTGAGCCGGGCTGCAAGCTCATCAAGTGAGCGGGCAGCAGGCTCCCGGGGAAAGGACCATCATGTCGGCAGAGGCCACTCGCTGACAGCAGCGGGGAAAACAGAGTTGCACAATCCAAGATATTAGCCCCAATTACTCAAAATTTTAATGACACTTTAATACATGATAATGTTATTGATAATGGGAGATCTTAAAAAGTGCTAACACTTAAAGATCTTATGACCGTCTTCCTTCACAGCCCTTGACTCTAATATTTGGATCATAATCTTTTTAATATAACATTATTTAGAAAAATCTATTGTCTTGGTTACATAATGGCAAAGTGTTGAAGGATTTAATTTTAGCCCTCAGCAAAATCGCTACAAAAGGTAATTAAGTGTTTCATACCTATTGCTTGATCACTTAACTCAGCCTTCCAAGGTTATACCAATTTTCAAAATGTAACCCCAAGATATGTTCAAGTTCAAAATGAAAGCTAAGCATTACAAGTAGGAAAATAATGTGAACAACTAGCACTTTAATTTTAAAAAGATTTAATATCTGGAAAAAAATACACACTTTTTTTCTCTCACCATTTTTTGATTAATAAGAAACATCTCTGCCTGGGGCAAACTTTCACAGAATATTTTTTGAAGGAAATTCTGACAAAATAAGTTACCTTTTTCCTTTGGCTTTTGAGTTCCTCTTGGCTGTTCTTTTGTTTTCTAGGCCTGACCCCCTTCCACTCTCACTGTCCTGCTCACTGGAGGAGTCCTCACTGCTGTCCTCATTGCTGTCTCCTTCCTCCCCACTTTCGCCTTGTTCTCCACTTTCACTTCCAGATTCACTCTCTGAAAAACAGAACCAGATGTTCTTAGATTTACAGTCATTTAATTAGACACACAGACACCTGTAACTGTCAATATTCATCACAAATGAAACCAGATGTTGAATTTTAATTCAGTGGACACTACTTGTTTAACATTTTACTCCCACACCCCATTCTTTCAGCTCTATGGATTCCTTTAGCACTGTGAGCTTGGAGGGAGGCAGACAGAGGATGCTTTGACAATGAGTAGAGAAAAGCTAAGCAAAGGTGAACCAAGTAAACCAAATTTGAGGGAATCTCACTTCAAACCCCAAAGTATATAGCTATGTCAAAAACTTTCTTTTAAAGAATTACGTAAGGATTGATGTAAGGCTAAAGAAATAATTTTGAATTCTTCTGCTTGTAATGGGAAATTCTGTTTAGAGTAAAAGAAGGCAACAGTTGAATCTTCTTAGGAACAAATTTTGAGAGGAAAATGAGCCATTCAAATCACTTGGAAAGACCTCCAAATTCAAAGACAATAGGCAAAATGACTAATTAAAGAGTTATTACTTATTCGAGCTAGTAAACGAGTTTTCCATAGGTCAAAGAGATGATCAAGTTACATTGAGGAATTATACTTTTAAATGTTTTATGTGTAAATTATGGTATGCTAGGACTGTTCTCAGAAGAGAATACATGAAGAATATATGTGTATTTTTTAAGTGAAGCATAATTTTTTACTATTTAAAATGACTATAACTACAGAGTTGTGTCCCAGACAAAAGGACAAACTGTTGCCCTGCCTGTGATCTATGTAACAAAGCCCTCTTAGGCAGGAACATAACCTTTAATTAAACATTCTAATGGTTAAATAATACCAACATCAGGAAGGTCCATCACAGTGAAAACCTAGGACTGCCTGTATTGTTTTAAGATGGCTTACAAGGGGTACAAGCATGGGTTCTCAAGTTAGTGTTCGGATTCAGATCCTGGCTCTTCTACTTGCCAGTTGTAAAACTGAACAAGTTATTCAACTTCTCTGGGTTTTGGTTTCCTTTTCAGCAAATGGGGATAACACTAGTTACTTTTCAGAGCTGTTGTGAAGATTAAATGATTTGAAACATATAAAGGAGATTAGAACACAACAGGGTCTGCCACAGGGTAAGGCGCTCATCATTATCATCATTTACAAACAGGAAAGTTTATTTTACTAAAATAAAGCTACTAAATAAGGACATTTTAGATTTGTGGTAATATCCAAGTTACACGCACACACATATTAAGTCAGATAACTGGCTTATGCTATAAACAATGAAAGAAATTACAGGTAATGTATCACAGATTAATTTATCAGATATTAAAAACAAAGATTTTTGATAAGGAAGACAGAGAAAAGAAGAGTGAATTACCTTACAGTAGGGTAGCAGATAACCAAGTAAGAGTGACAGGCCCTGGTTCTCCAAGGAATAAAGATTTTAGAGAAAGTTGGGTGTCGTTTGGTCTTGGGTCAGATTTGCCTATTAGCTTAAGTGTTAATAAGAGCATCAGAAAGTGACTACAATCTATTTTTCATTATGCAAATCACTCACAGAATTTTAGCAATGAAGGGACTTTAAGAAATATTTAACTGTACCCCTTCATTTATCTGATATAGAGAAAAGTAGGTGCCTTATTCAATTTGCATAGGTAAAACCCAGGGCCTCTAAATCCTTCCTATTAAGCATTCTTTTCACTGCATATAGTTACCCTCAATCTTTAGTTTGATTTTTTTATAGTATATAGAGACTTAATAATTTTAGCTTTATCTCTATAGAGGTTCACAGAAAGAGATGTGCATAAAATGAAAGAGAAAAAGACTCTTCAAGGTATAAAATAAACTTTACGTTTTTGTAAAAGAAAGTTACTTTTAAAGACCCCACTAAAAGTTTATCAAGTGTAAAATTATGTTTTTCAATAGATATATTAGGCATTGTGGTTTAGAATTCAGAAAAGTATGAGTTCCTGTTTCAGCTATACCAATGTATTAGCTACTGTCCAAGAGATATTGTAAAGTAAAAAGAGAATTTAGTAATTAAAAATTACTTTGAAAACTAAACAGTGATATATAAATGAAAGGGATTATTTTGATAATACAAACTTCACTTAAAACTACCTGCTGAATATTACGGATTAGGCCTTGTTTCTGAGATATAGAATGTAATCTTCTATGTAAATAATATATGCCAATAAATTATAAAACCCACCACTGTCACTGCTACTATCAGAAGAGTCCTCCTCTTCCTCAGATTCAGAATAAAACTTCTTAGCAGAATTCTCTTGCTTTGCTTTTCCTGCTGGGGTCCATTCTTTTGCCTGTTTAAACAAATAAAGTAAATATAAATGAATTCTCATTCAGAGATTTAGAGTTCTGGCAAACTTAATCATTAAGAACATAACTGAATTCAAAAGCAAGCTTAAGGCCTCCACAGGGAATGCAACTGTTAGAAGTCCTGGCATTAAGGCTGATTCACTTTACTCCTAAATACAACAACACAAACTCTCACTCAGAGCCCCTATGTTAAACCAACAATCTTATTTTAAATATACAATTTTTAAAACTTTTGTGTTTGTTGGCCCACAGAAGATTTAAACAAAAGTAATATATCCTAAAATAGGTGAGCGAAACTAGAAGCAGATACAATAACAGCAATAACAAACACAAGTTGATAGCTTGACACTGAGTGAAAAGAGAGAAAAAAAAAAAAAAAAGAAAGAAAAGAAAATATTTAGTGTAGGCAATAAATTGCCCTAACCATCTCAACAGCCTAAATCCTGAAGTAATCCTTGACTTCTCTTTTTTTCTCATATCCTAAACATCTAAGCCATCAAGAAATCCTGTAGCTACCCTGGTCTGACCCACCCTTCTCTCCTGGACTACTCGTTACCTTGCTTCTACTGCCCCTCCACCCTGCCCCCAGCAAACAAACTTTGCAAAACACAGCATCTAGAATGATTCTATTAAAACCTAAATCAGATCAAGCTCCTTTTTGGCCTGAAACCCTGCAGTGGCTCCCCATTTTACTCAGAGAAAAAGCCGAAGTCCCTACAACAGTCTGCACAGCCCAATACAACCATCCTTTCATGACTGCCCCTCCACAACTGTCCCCGTCGCCTGCCTCTCTCACCTCTTGCTGCTCACCCTCTTGCCTGATCTACTCTGGCCAGGCCTTACTGTTCCTCCAAATGTCCCAGGCATGCTCCCAGTTTAGGGCCTTCACCCTAGCTCTTGGCACTTCCAACACCATTCCCCCCGACCTCTTTTTTTTTTTTTTTTTTTTTTTTAATCACAGCATGTATTACTTGTTAACATACTATACAATCTACTTGTTTTTTTAACTGTTGGTCTATTCCTGGTAGAATGTAAGTTTCTGGAGAGCAGGGAATTTAAAATATTTTGTGCAATTTTTTTTTTTTTTGAGACGGAGTCTCGCTCTGTCGCCCAGGCTGGAGTATGGTGACAGGATCTCGGCTCACCGCAACCTCTGCCTCCTAGGTTCAAGTGATTGTCCTGCCTCATCCTCCCAAGTAGCTGGGATCACAGACACCCACCACCACGCCCAGCTAATTTTTGTATTTTTAGTAGAGACGGGATTTCACTATGTTGCCCAGGCTGGTCTCTAACTCCTGACCTCAGGTGATCCACCTGCCTCGACCTCCCAAAGTGCTGGGATTACAGGTGTGAGCCACCACGTCCAGCCTATTTTGTTCAATTTTAAGTGTGGCTGACACAATAAATACTAATTATATTTATTAGCCTCTTAAAGACTTCAATATTAAATTCAGAAACATGCTTAAGAAAAATACTGACTTCAGTGTTTACTAAATATTGTACTAGTAACAGCATTTACTAATATGAGCCCCTTTAACCAGTTTAATACAGAGTATTAGTTTGCTTTTATAGTCATGGCCTTGATTTGTCAAGAAGAAATTAAATCATGCTTCATATATGATTTTTTAAAAAGCAGGGAAATGTATACTTCTGAAAAGATAAAATAGTTGAGACTCATTTATTGATTGTACCTTTGAGTTTTTCCTATGTGCAAGTCTTCGCTAGAGTACATATTTTGTTGTAAAGGAGTCTACAGCATGACAGAATTTCTTATTCAAGAATGTTTCTCAGCACTGAATGTACAATAGAATCACCTGAGAATAGTTTTTAAATGCTAATATAAACAATAAAAATATTAATACTAAAAAAACAAATACCTGGGTTCACCTCCTAAAATTCTGATTTAATTACTCTGGTGCACATTTGACCTAGTTTTGTTTTGTTTAAAAAATCTCCAGGAGGGTGGAGCCAAGATGGCCAAATAGGAACAGCTCTGGTCTACAGCTCCCAGCGTGAGCAACGCAGAAGACGGGTGATTTCTGCATTTCCATCTGAGGTACCACCAGGTTCATCTCACTAGGGAGTGCCAGACAGTGGGTGCAGCGCACCATGTGCAAGCCGGAGCAGGGTGAGGCATTGCCTCACTCGGGAAGTGCAAGGGGTCAGGGAGTTCCCTTTCCTAGTCAAAGAAAGGGGTGACAGACAGCACCTGGAAAATCGGGTCACTCCCACCCTAATACTGTGCTTTTCCAACAGGCTTCAAAAATGGCACACCAGGAGATTATATCCCACACATGGCTCAGAGGGTCCTATGCCCACGGAGTCTTGCTGATTGCTAGCACAGCAGTCTGAGCTCAAACTGCAAGGCAGCAGTGAGGCTGGGGGAGAGGCGCCTGCCATTGCCCAGGCTTGATTAGGTAAACAAAGCAGCCAGGAAGCTCGAACTGGGTGGAGCCCAACACAGCTCAAGGAGGCCTGCCTGCCTCTATAGGCTCCACCTCTGGGGGGTAGGGCACAGACAAACAAAAAGACAGCAGTAACCTCTGCAGACTTAAATGTCCCTGTCTGACAGCTTTGAAGAGCGTAGTGGTTCTCCTAGCACGCAGCTGGAGATCTGAGAATGGGCAGACTGCCTCCTCAAGTGGGTCCCTGACCCCCAAGCAGCCTAACTGGGAGGCACCCCCCAGTAGGGGCAGACTGACACCTCACACGGCTGGGTACTCCTCTGAGACAAAACTTCCAGAGGAACGATCAGGCAGCAGCATTTGCGGTTCACCAATATCCGCTGTTCTACAGCCACTGCTGTTCCGCAGCCACCGCTGCTGATACCCAGGCAACAGGGCCTGGAGTAGCAAACTCCAACAGACCTACAGCTGAGGGTCCTGTCTGTTAGAAGGAAAACTAACAAACAGAAAGGACATCCACACCAAAAACCCATCTGTACGTCACCATCATAAAAGACCAAAAGTAGATAAAACCACAAAGATGGGGAAAAAACAGAGCAGAAAAACTGGAAACTCTAAAAAGCGGAGTGCCTCTCCTCCTCCAAAGGAACGCAGCTCCTCACCAGAGAAGTCCTTAAAGGAGCTGATGGAGCTGAAAGCCAAGGCTCGAGAACTACGTGAAGAACGCAGAAGCCTCAGGAGCCGATGCGATCAACTGGAAGAAAGGGTATCAGTGATGGAAGATGAAATGAATGAAATGAAGCGAGAAGGGAAGTTTAGAGAAAAAAGATAAAAAGAAACGAACAAAGCCTCCAAGAAATATGGGACTATGTGAAAAGACCAAATCTACATCTCATTGATGTACCTGAAAGTGACGGGGAGAATGGAACCAAGTTGGAAAACACTCTGCAGGATATTATCCAGGAGAACTTCCCCAATCTAGCAAGGCAGGCCAACATTCAGATTCAGGAAATACAGAGAATGCCACAAAGATACTCCTTGAGAAGAGCAACTCCAAGACACATAATTGTCAGATTCACCAAAGTTGAAATGAAGGAAAAAATGTTAAGGGCAGCCAGAGAGAAAGGTCGGGTTACCTACAAAGGGAAGCCCATCAGACTAACAGCAGATCTCTCGGCAGAAACTCTACAAGCCAGAAGAGAGTGGGGGCCAATATTCAACATTCTTAAAGAAAAGAATTTTCAACCCAGAATTTCATATCCAGCCAAACTAAGCTTCATAAGTGAAGGAGAAATAAAATACTTTACAGACAAGCAAATGCTGAGAGATTCTGTCACCACCAGGCCTGCCCTAAAAGAGCTCCTAAAGGAAGCACTAAATATGGAAAAGAACAACCGGCACCAGCCACTGCAAAAAAACATGCCAAAATGTAAAGACCATCAAGGCTAGGAAGAAACTGCAGCAACTAACAAGCAAAATCACCAGCTAACATCATAATGACAGGACCAAATTCACACATAACAATATTAACTTTAAATGTAAATGGACTAAATGCTCCAATTAAAAGACACAGACTGGCAAATTGGATAAAGAGTCAAGACCCATCAGTGTGTTGTATTCAGGAAACCCATCTCACGTGGAGAGTCACACATAAACTCAAAATAAAGGGATGGAGGAAGATCTACCAAGCAAATGGAAAACAAAAAAAGGCAGGGGTTGCAATCCTAGTCTCTGATAAAACAGACTTTAAACCAACAAAGATCAAAAGAGACAAAGAAGGCCATTACATAATGGTAAAGGGATCAATTCAACAAGAAGAGCTAACTATCCTAAATATATATGCACCCAATACAGGAGCTCCCAGATTCATAAAGCAAGTCCTGAGTGACCTACAAAGAGACTGGGACTCCCACACAATAATAATGGGAGACTTTAACACCCCACTGTCAACATTAGACAGATCAACGAGACAGAAATTTAACAAGGATACCCAGTAATTGAACTCAGCTCTGCACCAAGCGGACCTAATAGACATCTACAGAACTCTCCACCCCAAATCAACAGAATATACATTCTTTTCAGCACCACACCACACCTATTCCAAAATTGACCACATACTTGGAAGTAAAGCACTCCTCAGCAACTGTAAAAGAACAGAAATTATAACAAACTGTCTCTCAGACCACAGTGCAATCAAACTAGAACTCAGGATTAAGAAACTCACTCAAAACCGCTCAACTACATGGAAACTGAACAACCTGCTCCTGAATGACTACTGGGTATATAACGAAATGAGGGCAGAAATAAAGATGTTCTTTGAAACCAAGGAGAACAAAGACACAACATACCAGAATCTGTGGGACACATTCAAGGCAGTGTGTAGAGGGAAATTTATAGCACTAAATGCCCACAAGAGAAAGCAGGAAAGATCCAAAATTGACACCCTAACATCACAATTAAAAGAACTAGAAAAGCAAGGGCAAACACATTCAAAAGCTAGCAGAAGGCAAGAAATAACTAAAATCAGAGCAGAACTGAAGGAAATAGAGACACAAAAAACCCTTCAAAAAATCAATGCATCCAGGAGCTGGTTTTTTGAAAAGATCAACAAAATTGATAGACCACCAGCAAGACTAATAAAGAAGAAAAGAGAGAAGAATCAAATAGATGCAATAAAAAATGATAAAGGGGATATCACCACCGATCCCACAGAAATACAAACTACCATCAGAGAACACTACAAACATCTCTACAGAAATAAACTAGAAAATCTAGAATAAATGGATAAATTCCTTGACACATACACCCTCCCAAGACTAAACCAGGAAGAAGTTGAATCTCTGAATAGATCGATAACAGGCTCTGAAATTGTGGCAATAATCAATAGCTTACCAACCAAAAAAAGTCCAGGACCAGATGGATTCACAGCCGAATTCTACCAGAGGTACAAGGAGGAGCTGGTACCATTCCTTCTGAAACTATTCCAATCAATAGAAAAAGAGGGAATCCTCCCTAACTCATTTTATGAGGCCAGCATCATCCTGATACCAAAGCCTGGCAGAGACACAAACCAAAAAAGAGAATTTTAGACCAATATCCTTGATGAACATTGATGCAAAAATACTCAATAAAACACTGGCAAACCGAATCCAGCAGCACATCTAAAAGCTTATCCACCATGATCAAGTGGGCTTCATCCCTGGGATGCAAGGCTGGTTCAACATACGCAAATCAATAAATGTAATCCAGCATATAAACAGAACCAAACACAAAAACCACATGATTATCTCAATAGATGCAGAAAAGGCCTTTGACAAAATTCAACAATGCTTCATGCTAAAAACTCTCAATAAATTAGGTATTGATGGGATGTATCTCAAAATAATAAGAGCTATCTATGACAAACCCACAGCCAATATCATACAGCATGGGCAAAAATTGGAAGCATTCCCTTTGAAAACTGGCACAAGACAGGGATGCCCTCTCTCACCACTCCTATTCAACATCGTGTTGGAAGTTCTGGCCATGGCAATTAGGCAGGAGAAGGAAATAAAGGGCATTCGATTAGGAAAAGAGGAAGTCAAATTGTCCCTGTTTGCACATGACATGATTGTATATCTAGAAACCCCATTGTCTCAGCCCAAAATCTCCTTAAGCTGATAAGCAACTTCAGCAAAGTCTCAGGATACAAAATCAATGTGCAAAAATCACAAGCATTCTTATACACCAATAACAGACAAACAGAGAGCCAAATCATGAGTGAACTCCCATTCACAATTGCTTCAAAGAGAATAAAATACCTAGGAATCCAACTTACAAGGGATGGGAAGGACCTCTTCAAGGAGAACTACAAACCACTGCTCAATGAAATAAAAGAGGATACAAACAAATGGAGGAACATTCCATGCTCATGGGTAGGAAGAATCAATATCGTGAAAATGGCCATACTGCCCAAGGTAATTTATAGATTCAATGCCATCCCCATCAAGCTACTAATGACTTTCTTCACAGAATTGGAAAAAACTACTTTAAAGTTCATATGGAACCAAAAAAGAGTCCGCATCGCCAAGTCAGTCCTAAGCCAAAAGAACAAAGCCGGAGGCATCATGCCACCTGACTTCAAACTATACTACAAGTCTACAGTAACCAAAACAGCATGGTACTGGTACCCAAACAGAGATATAGATCAGTGGAACAGAACAGAGCCCTCAGAAATAATGCCGCATATCTACAACCATCTGATCTTTGACAAACCTGAGAAAAACAAGCAATGGGGAAAGGATTTCCTATTTAATAAATGGTGCTGGGAAAACTGGCTAGCCAGATGTAGAAAGCTGAAACTGGATCCCTTCCTTACACCTTATACAAAAATTAATTCAAGATGGATTAAAGACTTACATGTTAGATCTAAAACCATAAAAACCCTAGAAGAAAACCTAGGCAATACCATTCAGGACATAGGCATGGGCAAGGACCTCATGTCTAAAACACCAAAAGCAATGGCAACAAAAGCCAAAATTGACAAATGGGATCTAATTAAACTAAAGAGCTTCTGCAAAGCAAAAGAAACTACCATCAGAGTGAACAGGCAACCTACAGAATGGGAGAAAAATTTTGCAACCTACTCATCTGACAAAGGGCTAATATCCAGAATCTACAATGAACTCAAACAAATTTACAAGAAAAAAACAAACAATCCCATCGAAAAGTGGGTGAAGGACATGAACAGACACTTCTCAAAAGAAGACATTTATGCAGCCAAAAAAACACATGAAAAAATGCTCGTCATCACTGACCATCAGAGAAATGCAAATCAAAACCACAATGAGATACCATCTCACACCAGTTAGAATGGCAATCATTAAAAAGTCAGGAAACAACAGGTGCTGGAGAGGATGTGGAGAAATAGGAACACTTTTACACTGTTGGTGGGACTGTAAACTAGTTCAACCATTGTGGAAGTCAGTGTGGCGATTCCTCAGGGATCTAGAACTAGAAATACCATTTGACCCAGCCATCCCATTACTGGGTATATACCCGAAGGATTATAAATCATGCTGCTATAAAGACACATGCACATGTATGTTTATTGCGGCACTATTCACAATAGCAAAGACTTGGAACCAACACAAATGTTCAACAACGACAGACTGGATTAAGAAAATGTGGTACATATACACCATGGAATACTATGCAGCCATAAAAAATGATGAGTTCATGTCCTTTGTAGGGACATGGATGAAACTGGAAACCATCATTCTCAGCAAACTATCGCAAGGACAAAAAACCAAACACCACATGTTCTCACTCATAGGTGGGAAATGAACAATGAGAACACATGGACACAGGAAGGGAAACATCACACTCCAGGGACTGTTGTGGGGTGGGGGGAGGGGGGAGGGATAGCATTTGGAGATATACCTAATGCTAAATGACGAGTTAATGGGTGCAGCACACCAACATGGCACACGTATACATATGTAACAAACCTGCACATTGTGCACATGTACCCTAAAACTTAAAGTATAATAATAAAATAAAAATTACACACACACACACACACACACACACACACAAAATCTCCATATGATTATAATGCGCAGCTACATTTAAAAACCACTAGTCTAAGGCTGGGTGATGTAGCTCATACCTGTACTCTCAGTACTTTGGGAGCTGAGGCAGGAGGATGGCTTGAGCCCAGGAGTTTGAGGCTGCAGTGAGCTATGATCGCACCACTGCACTCCAGCCTGGGTGACAGAGCAAAATCATGTCTCAAAAAAATAAATAAAAGCAAATAAAAATACAAGCACTGATCTAGAGGGTTTAAGGTATGTTGCTTAAAAAGAGAAGCTTGAATATATTTGAATAAGATGCTTATATAAGATCAGCAGTATGGCTTTCTTTTATATGTATTTAAAATGCTTCTGTCTACAAAGATAGTATTCTATAAACAAAGCTCTCTTATATTTGGTAAACGCTGAAGTCCATATTTTTCTTAAATCCAAACACATTTCTCTGAGGTCTGATAAAAAGTTTGTTGGATTAATTTAATAACACTAAATCAACAATTTCGGAAAACCAGACTTCTATGCTCAAACGTGCATTTTTTCTTGACATGGCCATGAACTCTATGGAGTTTCAGGTTTTAAAAGGCCAAAGACGAACCATAAAAGTATCTTAATTTGTATTGTGGTCCTTTATGACTAAAAGACCACATTATCATTCTAAGGAAAAGGAATAATAGGGAAAAGAAAAGAAGAGAACATAGACGCTAATTTGAAAGTTTCTGTAAAGGATAAAATATTGACAGATGTGTTTATGAAGCAAAATACCCTTCATATGCAGAAGGCGGTCTTTCTGTCAGTAGAGAAGAAAGGACTTTCTAGAACTAAGCAAATAAATTATTAACTAAGGATCTTCAAAACTTACTGGGATCATAATATAAATATATATTATATCCTATATCCTAGAAATGGTGGTGTGTAATTCAAAGTGACTTCTACTGTCAATCTGACTAGGTTCCCTGTCATTTTGATTAAAATATCAGATTATCTAAACCTAGGTCATTTTTCTTACTAACTTATATTTCACAGTTACAGGACTTGACCCTGTAAGATCACTTTACAGGAAAACTAGAATAACATAGTATATTATATGCATGAAATACAGTGACATGACTTGGAAGGGAGATGAAGTAGAGCGAGAGACAAGAAAGATAATACGGACATTATTTTTTGTATTGTAGCTGCATTTAAAAAGAAAACTATCTACGTTATTTTTATATTTAATTGTGTCCCTCATAGTATAATTTTAAGCCAATCGTCTCAGAGTCCAATAGACTGAAGCTGTTTTCTGCATGGCATCAACAGACAGTGACAGTTTTATCAAACCATGTTCAATCAGTTATAATGATTCTCTGTAAGTTACCAATTATTAATTTCATAAATATAATCAGCAAAATGAAAAAGAAATTAATTTGTCTCTGTTGAATTGGACAGGTGAAATGAACATAATATGTTATATTTAAGTACTGTCCCTATAACGTAGTTAATGCTTAGAAGAGCGCATGAAAATGGAAGAAGCCAGCCAACAAACCAATCTATCAGCCAATAAAGAATACTGCTGAGACCAAATTAAATTGCATAGCATTGCTATCAGCTCTGAGAAGATAATGCTTTTTGGTGGGTGGGGGCAGCAAGAAGGGAGAGATAAGGCGGAAGCAGGGGAAGGTTAAAAGGATAGTTCTACTTGGGCTAAAACATCATGTACCCCATAATGAAAAAAAAAAAACGAACCATAAAAACAACAAACAAGCATAATAAGAAATTAGGAGAGAAAGTATGTCCGTAGGAGGAACCATAACAAAGAAGACTCTCTTTATATTCTAGTATCTGATCAAAAGTTGCACAAATAGGCTGGGCACGGTGACTCACACCTGTAATCCCAGCACTTTGGTAGGCTGAGGCGGGCAGATCACTTGAGGTCACGAGTTTGAGACCAGCCTGGCCAACATGGTGAAACTCCATCTCTACTAAAAATACAAAAATTAGCCAAGCATGGTGGCATGTGGCTGTAATCCCAGCTACCTGGGAAGCTAACGCAGGAGAATCGCTTGAACCTGGGAGGCGGAGCTTGCAGTGAGCCAAGATCATGCCCTTGCACTGCAGCCTGGGTGACAGAGCAAGACTCTGTCTCAAAAAAAAAAAAATTTGCACAAATAAGGCAACTCTTTTGAAGAGTACTTAAGAGTATGCAGATTTGAGTAAAAATCAACAAACTCAGCTGCAAGGAGGGATAGACATGTAATTGCTTCTCATATTTTTACATACTACTACTGTTACAAATTTTTGGCTGTCTCTAAGTACAGATCATTTGTCAAAACATAAAAATAATGGTGCTAAGTACTAAGGATAATACAGATTTGCGAACAAGCTCAAGGTTCCTCTTCTCATATTACATAATAAAATACAGTAACAGCATGGACAGTGAACTCAGACCTGGGTTGGAATATGGTTCTATCACTTACTTGCCATGTGAACTTAGGCAATTTACTTAAGTTATCTAAGACTTGGCTTCCTCATCTGCAAAGTGGGAATAACAATAACCATCACTTACAATCATTATTAGGTTTAAACAAGACAGTTTTTATATAACATTATCATCGTACACTGTCAGGGGTTCCTAAATAGTGCTATTATTAATTCCGGCCATGCTTCAAAGCCAGGATAAGTTGGAGTGGTTAAGAGAAACATTTAATAATTTCTCAGAGGAATCAAATTACATGGCCATGATCATTATAGAAATTCTATTTATTAAAGTAATAAAGGTTTTCTTCCACTGTATACAGAAAAGTTAAGAGCAAGGAGGTTAACTCACTTTCCCACAGGAATTAGTAAAGAACCCCAGTTATCTGCATCCTAATTCAATGTATCTTTTCCACCAGAAAAGTATCCAGAATACAATTCTTAACTGCTTTTTTTGTTAGCTCCACATTTTAAAGTATTAAATATATTTTGCATAATTGCTAAATACAATTAGAAGGCCTCTCTCATTTTTTCTTGTATATATGAGAAAGAAACAGATAATATTAGAAAAGAATGTTAATTCTTTTATCTCAATGGCCAGCATGTTTTTTAAAGATTGAGAAAAAGAGTATTTATATAGCAAATTTTTTTTTGATGAGAAAGCACCATATTATTCACTCTGTGACCTTGTCAAAGGACATTTTTGGTACACAATGCTCCCTATTTATGTTCAGGCTTCACTTAAAAATGGTTCATCAAAAAATCTAGAACACTTTGTGTGGTTTTTCTGAAAGGGAACAGCAGAAATTATTCAGAAGGATATTGTCAGGAAGCTTACAAATCTCTAAACAAAGTAGAAAAAACTTGATCCAATGAAACTAAATACCTTAGAAATTGAATCTACGCAGCTACAAATGCAATAGCACAAATGTGGGTGGTACTGATGCAGAGAATTCAGTTCTCTATTTCCTTGAAGAAAAGGAACAGTACACGTACAATGGCATAGGAATACTATAATATTTAGTTGCTATAAAGGCAAGGTATATCTAACACATTACATTTAGAAATACTAGAACAATTTTCAATTTTCAACTCTCCAAAAAAGCTTTTATATAAAACAATAGCTATCCTAGAGTCTTCCACTGCTTTAGCAAAATTAATTTCAGAAAGGTCAACTTACCAACTCTATTACTTCTACATTTCGAACTGATGGGTCGGGCGCCACCTCTGGCCAATTAGATAATTCCAGGTACCCAGTAGCTTTAATGTTGAGAGTATGAGATAAGGTGCCAAGCTGGAAATGATCTCTATCTATTAAAAATAGGGAAAAATATAAAATAAACAATATGAGCGGTATATAACAGAGAACAATCATAATCAGAGCTCAAGGTAATTGGCATATTACCTCAAATGTCAAGGAATAAATATAAACTAGGAAGCTCTTCATAGGTCAAAAAACTGATTTCAGTCCATAGATTACAATAATCTCCCCCATAATGGTCAATAAAAAAGCTAATCAGTCAGTGTGTTTAGAGGTGTTGCTCTGAAATGTAGCTTCTCTAAAAATTACTTTACTGTGAATATTAAGAATGACAGCAGAGTTAAACAATCCATATACATGTCTTGGCACAAACACATCCAGAATTTTAATAGTTTTTCTACAAAACTGAATTGCTTTTTATCGCTTGACAACATTAAATAAGAAACAATATGAAAACCAAGGTATGTAACTATTTGATTCCAACTGGAATGGCTACTTGTAAGGTGGTAAAATACTTAATTAGTCCTTTTAAAAAGCTGGGACACATAAGTCAACTTCCCTCTTTGAAAAACCAGTTTAAATATAGAGGGATACTTTTTATAAAATAATTCCTCCTAGAAAAACTGATATTAGTGTACACAGAATATTTACTTAATAACTCACTATTAAAAGGAATTATATTTCTTATAAAACTATTTAAAAGAGAAATGAAGTCATTATTTATAAGAATAACACAGTTTTCATCTATTGCCCAGTTTAAATGTTAGAATAAAGTCAGAATGCTTAAAATTATTTAGTAAATAAGGTCTACAAAAATATAAACTTTAATATAAAACTTGCTTTTGAGAGCAGATGAATGAGTAGAAAGCATGCTGTTCTTACATATTTATATATGCGAATCATTTATATTTCCTAAGAGATAAATTTTAAGCACATTAGAAATGGCAACATCTTGTCATAATTTTTTAGATAACATAGATTTTGGAGTTATATTCTGATAATACCTTTAAAAGGAGACTCAAGCAGTGGTGCAGGTTTTTGTGCTAGGAATATTTTTTTGGCATATTTACTTAAAGCTCCACTCTTTTCATTCGGAACAATAAGCTGCCTAATAAATCTTGTACGGTCTCTGATGTCGTAGTTTTGATCATACTTGCCGAGATTTAATATGTACTGGGTAAGCAATTTTGTCTGTTGGAAAAAAACAGATCAAGATGAGAATACAGTTATTTATGATTATTGATAACTCTGGATAAACATATTTAAAGAGGTAATAAAAATGAATGGTTATGTCAAACGAATGTTGTTCCATAGGGAATACGCATTTCTAATGCTGCAAATGGAATTTTGAAGCCAAAGCACATGTCCTCTTCTGTACTGGGTAGGTGAATGCTGAGTATTGAGAAGCAGCCATGTGCTAGATTATTAAACTGCTGAAGTGGAAAGAAAGGCATCATTAAAAAAATAATCATATATGGCAAACCCACTGAAGGGTCTACGTGAGAATAATGAATGTGGAAATACAACTAAAAACATGGCACTCAAAACTTAATCGGAAAAATATGCAGGACATCAAAACATCAGAGAGTATTAGGGGGCTGGCAAACTGCTTCTCCTGAGGTGTGTTTTATGAAGAGATACTGTCCCTGGCATAAGCAGTGTCTGCACTCTGACTGCACTCAGTTACTTTACCCTGAATTATGACCCATTAAAGCAGACACATGAATCACTGAACTGGATTACTGCAAATTATTTGCAGTGCATTTAGCTGTTACTTTTTCATAAAAGCAAGCTGCTGATGCCCTCTGAAAACTAGGATAAAAGACTTCTTCCATTTTTCCCCCATGCTGCTTATAGCCTCTAGTAATATTGGTCATTTATTTATTTATGTAAGGGAACAACTTATTATAGTAGCTTTTACACCATAATAAGACTTCCTAAGTCAATTTTTGAATGTACTACATTAACATATATTGAAATAATTTTAATAATAATTAAACCAAAATTGAAATGTTAACAAAATAGGTTTGTATTTTAAACTACAGTTATTTTATTGAAAAAGCATAGTTTTAACGAGAAGGCTACATGTGTACGATTTTAACTATAAGCCAAATAGAATTCATAATACATGGGAAACATAAACTGAGAAACACTAAATCATTTACTTTAGATTAGAAGATTTTATGCACATTAGAAGCAGATAAAAAATAAAATCAATCAAGTTAGGCAGAGCTAAAGACAATTCTAGAACAATAAGTCAAAGTACAGAAATGGTGTGGTAAACTCTTTTACAATAATTGCTTAAGATAATTGATTTGATAGAAAGCAACCTTATTTCAGTAGCAGAGTAGTTAAAAAGGATTAACCTAGTTTTATTAAAGTAGAATTATAAAAAATACAAGTGAAAATGTTAATAGAGCTATTCTGAATTTGGTTACCAACAGTTGCTATTCACTAATTGCTAGACCATGCTGGTTCAAGTACAGGTAAGAAAATTTCTATGATTCATTTTTTTAAGACAATTAGCAAAATATTCACCAACTGAGAAATACAATTCAAAACCAACTTAAAAGAAAATGTGGTACACTAAACCGTGTAATTAACTTGCTGGAAAAACCTGGGAAATCCACTTAATCATTAGTTTTCTCAAATGTGGAGTTAGAATTTACAACTTGGTTAACTCTGAAGTCCATTTGAGTGCTGAGATTTTAAATCTGCAACTAAAATAAAGAGTCTCTTAATTGCAATGATTTTTTTGAGCTAGCAGAATGATACATTTGGCTTATATTTCTTAGCCCAAAATTAATTTTTAGGAAATTAAACATTTTCAATATTTAACAATTTTGAAAGGTAGGGCATTTAAAGTAATTAAAATTATATAATTTAAAAATTTTTATTGACTGTAAAATGTATTATATTGTAAGCTTATAAATAAGTTTTATTAAAATGTATTTTCAAAAATAACATTCTTTCTAAAAGATAAAAACAAATTTGTGTACAATGATGCACTAAAACCATAAGCAGAATAATTATTCACCACACATTTACATACATTAATCAGTTTCTTCAGTGTATGTATCTAGTAACAAGGCATTGGTATTTCTCTGGAGAATACATTTTTATATGGCCTAAGTTTTTTTTAAAAAATAAAATTGCAATCTTTTTCAAAATTAAATTCTGCAGTGAGTAATTATAAAATTGTTGACATTTTCAACTTTCTTCTCTGTAGACCATATTTGGGTATAATGGAGAAAATACCCTCTTTACAGTATTTCTGGACAATCATGTAATCTCAGAAAAAATTCTACTGAATGAAGACTAGTACCAATCCTTGCTTTCATGTTAAAAACTGTAAATATTTCAAACCCAAATATTTGGCTTTTCCCCCATGTAGTCAATAAAAAGTTTTCACAATATTGACAACATTTTCAAATAACTATTTTATTTATCCTTTTAAAAATATTTCATCAATTTAGATACTACAAAACCAACTGCCTTCTCAATTTCATTTCATTCTACACAATATAAATTTTTCTAATCAAAAACAGGTGCTCCATCAAAAGAGTCTTCACGATAGGTAAGATAGTGCAAATGACAACCTCTCGATTAAATCTTGAGCTCTCACCATTTAACCTGTTCAGTTCTTCCCTTGCCTGTACAGGGAAAACTTTCAAAGTCTTTCTGTTTGCAAGACTTGTTTCTAATAATTGCTATTTGCTAAAATTTTTCAAAAGGTAAAATTTTTTGGCATTTACTAGTGACACTTTAAATAATCCAAACAATTTGTGAACCAAAACTTAACCAATATACAGAAGACTCGATTATCAATAAAAAATGTTTAAACCAATATAAGAAACTTAATTTACAAAGCAGTTCTTCACAAAATCATCTATCTAAAATTCTGTTGCTAATATGCATTAAAGACAGTGTGTACTGTTATGCTATAGAATGGTTCTTCAACATCAGTTTCATCCCAAGAATTTTATAGTTCGGTCAAACTGTGTATACTAATATCAGTAAATTTGACAACTACGGTTTTATTTCAACTGGCTGAATAAGCAGTTTGTTTGCATGCACAACAACCATTTCCCAAAACATTTCTCTTCCATAGTTTTCTTAATTTAATAAGAACATTGATTTTTACCATGACAACATCCTTTCATCAAAAACAGTTTTATCTTCAATGTTGAGCTTTTTAATTTACAACAGCATTTGCAATATTTTTGACAGAATAAGCTTCCAAAAGCCTTACTTTGTTCCCATTTGCAGCCCTGACCAAACAAATATACAAATACATTGAATGAAAAAAGTCTGTTTTTGGAATTAACTGATTTTCTGTTTGAAAACCAGCAGTGTTGGGCTTTTTTCTACTAATGGAGCCACCACATTAACAGCTATTGTTTCATTTTTCATATGTGCATAAGAAAACATAGAATAAAAGTAAAAAACTAATTTTCAAAAAGTTATTTGATCTAAATGAGGTCATGTTTCACACAGAATTATATAAACATCTTCTGCACCTGTACGTATTAAATTACCTTAATGCATAATCTTAAAATAACTACTAGCTTTTTAAATGGATGTTGATCTTTTTGTAGCAGATTGTTGTGTCTTCTGGTTGCTGTATGGTCAATGAGATCACTAGCACTCTCATGATGGTTGGTAAATGTCGACAAATATTTTATGCATGTTAAGTACTAAGTGGAAATTTAGCACTTTATTGTTTGTTAAATGTACACTTCCACTTTAAAAAATATATTGCTGACGATTTTATAACAAGATAAAAAAAGAACTGCCATATAATAAAACAAACTTTAGACTTACACTATAAATAAATGACAAAACTACTGTAGCAAGAGTGCTTTCACCACTCTCTTTTAATGACCTAGGACAGGACTATTCAGTCTTTACTCCTGCACATATTTCACCTATAACCAACCTCTAACTTCCCATGTTTTCCTTTAATTCCACCCACTGGCAGCCTGGAGCTTCATGCATCTCATAGGCCATGGCAACACTTGCTGGTATATCAAGTTGCTGGCAAATGAAGCATTGTTAAATACTCATCTCTCCACCTCCAGCAAAGCAAAAGACAGCTTTTCCCACCTGCTTTGTCAGAGTATACTTCATTTATCAGCACAAATCCTGCCTGCTGTTCTAAAAGGAAGAAGTTAGTTATGTTACATCTAGAAAGGGTGGGAAAAAGATACAGTCTTTCAGATTTAAATGGCTCACATATTAAAATGAAATCTCTGTTCACTGCACTTGTGTCTTAACATGCCACTAGACAAAATTATGGCAGAAGATAGAAGACCTCAAAGCAGAGGTCTACAAATTAACTGTGCTATTTTAAGGCAAATATTAGTGATATTACTTCATTAAAAATTTGGGACAAATCCTAAACTAGATGGCATGGAGACAACAGGCATAAATTAGATCTGTCCAGGGAAGCTGTTAGGAAGAAAATAGACAACATTTAAGTAAACAATCATGACATTTTAATATCACCAGAGGCTCAATCCAAAACCAGATGGGACATTAATTAAATAGTACTTTTTAAATTTGTTTTATTCACAAATTACACAAGATAAGCAATGACAGTATAATGTATTATCATTAACAAAAATATTCAATATCATATATACGGCTATTTATTAAATTTTGTTTTCAGACTAATTTTCCTGCTTAGATTTAAGGAACCATTATTGGTACCAACTAATGGCTAATGCTATCCAGACACTAATTATATCAATTACATTTTCTTCAGATTGACTCTAAGTCACTGTGACACAGGAAAAATGAATTTGAGGAACTGTTACATAAAAATTAAGAAATTCATTATTACACAGTGAAACCCCGTCTCTACTAAAAATACAAAAAATTAGCCGGGCATGGTGGCGGGCACCCGTAGTCCCAGCTACTCAGGAGGCTCAGGCAGGAGAATGGCGTGAACCTGGGAGGCGGAGCTTGCAGTGAGCCGAGATCGCGCCACTGCACTCCAGCCTGGGCGACACAGCGAGACTCGCCTCAAACAAAAAAAAAAAAAAAAAAAAGAAATACATTATTTAAAAGACTTCTCAAAATACTCTGACAATAAACTGGTAAATATTTATTCAAACAATAGCTTTCTTCTAATAGATTATAAGTCAGTACAAATAACTAAAAAGGTCTCTTAAAATATAGTCCTAATATATATTTTACTATTAATACTATAGTTCTAATAATATCTTTACTATTACATAAAAAGGACACAGAAGTCTGCATTCGGCATAGTAAAGATTTATATTGGTTCTTCATTGCTGTTATTTTTTAACAGGATGATACAAACAAATATGTTTGGTAAATGAAGTAAACTCTACATAGAATTCTTAACTTACACCAGAGGCAAACCTAAGCAGTACCGTTGTTCCATCTAATTAGTTTTTCTTTCTTTCTTTCTTTTGAGATGGAGTTTCGCTCTGGTTGCCCAGGCTGGAGTGCAATGGCGCGATCTCAGCTCACTGCAACCTCTGCCAACCAGGTTCAAGTGATTCTCCTGCCTCAGCCTCCCAAGTAGCTAGGATTACAGGCATGTGCCACCACACCCGGCTAATTTTTTTGTATTTTTAGTAGAGACGGGGTTTCACCGTGTTGGTCAGGCTGGTCTCAAACTCCTGACCTCAGGTGATCTGCCCGTCTCAGCCTCCCAAAGTGCTGGGATTAAGGGCGTGAGCCACTGTGCCCAGCTCTAATTAGTTTCTTAATTTCATGACTAAACAGGATTCTTTATGTGACTTAGATGTAATTTCTGAATTTAATAGTATCTACCTTTTTGTCAATTTGAAAAGTTTTCTGTAAGGTCCTCCTTTCTGTATTATATTTACTTGAGTTTTTCAATGCCAAGAAAACATATCAAAGAAAGGATAGAGATGTCACTTCAGAGTGTCCAAGTCTCCTTTTGTTAAATCACATTAAAGAGGCTTTGGGGGAAGGAGATTTCTCCAAAGACCTGAATCACGGGCAAGAGAGAATCTGCTTTTAACTTTAGGAGGAATCCCTAAAACATCAGTGTGATTTACAAAATCTCTCACTAAGAGTAAAAAAGAACTCAAGGAAGCACTTTCTTTTTTAATAGCAGAAAAGTAGAAACTTAAATGTCTGACAGAGATAGTAATTAAATTATATCTACACATATCCATATTTCAAAAACATGATATTAAGCAAAAAAAGTTGCAAACGTATACATAAAGTAGAATATCTACTTATGTAAAATTTGAAAACTCACAAAAACAACCATACATTGCTTATGGATGCATATTCATATAATAAAAATATAAAACAGGGATGATTGAATGAAACACACCAACAAGGTGGCAGTGGTTACCAATGGGGAAGAAACGAACGTGTGAACAGAAGCTTGAGGTTCTAGTTCTATACATCTTACATTAAATAAATAAATAAATAAATAAAGGCAAATGTGAATATCAACTTAATCCTAGTGGTAGATATACACATATGTATTTATGCTATTATGTACTTTTCCATAGGTTTGCAATATTTCATAACTAAAAATAAAAATGAGCTAAGAAAAACATTAACTTATGGCACTTATCACTACATTTAAAAGATGACACACTATTAGAGTTTAAAATCAAAAGCATCTTTTATTCATTAACTTTTAAATTGTTATTAATTCGTTTAATTAAATCCTTTCTTCCTCAAACTTCAGTAGACTATTTCAACGAACTCATGCTAAATCTTTATACTGCCTTAACAGTTCTAGATTTCAGCAACTTCAACTGGTTTCACTCTTTCAACTTTTTCCCCACATAAAAGTGAAATTACTCCTCTGTGAGAGTATTCTAAGAGTGTTTTCTACTCTTGATACTTATTTCTAACCATTTTTTGCTTCACAAACTGAAAAAAAAGAGGGACGGGGAGATTTCAGCATCCTACTTAGAAAATCTCAGTAGGATAAACCCAAATCAGTAGTTTTTTTTCCTAATAAGAATACACTTTTTCTCAGTAACTAGACTAGTTTCTTTACTTTAAATCATCATATTCCCTAAGAAGAATATAGCAGTTGCTCGCTAGGGTTACAAAAGAAGGATAACTAAAATGAACTAGGCACTATTATGTGCAAGGAAATCTAAGCATTTTACATGAACTGTTTCATGTTATCCTCATAATAACTTTGTGAGGTAGGTAGAGTCAGTTCTGCTCTAATGCTTGTTTTGAAAATGTGCATTTGTTCCAACTCAGTTGGCATATTAGGGAACAATTTGGGCATAACATGAATTTTGTGGTGATTTCTTCTGCAAGAAATACTAGGTGAAGGCATAAAAATGCACCCAGCTAAACAGAGATGTGTAGGAATACACAAAACATACATACCTCAAACATGTACTTCAGAGGTTAACATCCACATGTGTTATGCGCCATATTCATGCTCATTAGGAGGCACAACTTTCCATCCAATTTCAGATTAACCCTCTTTCTACCGCTGAACAAGTGTAGCCTTTCTTCCATAAGCAAACCTCAAGTCTTTTTCAATATAAAGAGCAGTATCATGGTAGTATTTATTTGTTAACCATTTAACACGTGTAAAATTGTACTTCTGTTTTTTTTAGGTTCCTTTTTAAAAAATATGTCACCAATACAGTTTTTGAGTGTTGCGACTCTAACTGCGTTTTTCTAATAATCCCTATGGTTTTTATTGTGTGATTTTGTATAGCACAATGATTTTAGAAGCATACATGTTGCAATATAGCAAAATTGACTATATTATAATAATTCCCATTTTACAGATGAGAAAATGAAACCTTGGATAGGTTATATGATTTGTCCAAAATCATGTAAGTGGCACAACATGATTTGAAGCCAGACAGTCTATTTACCATATTATGCAACCACTACCACCATCCATCTCTAGAATTTTTCATCTTCCCAAATAGAAACTCTGTACTCATTAAACAATAACTCCCCATCCTGGTTCTTCTTATGTTGAGTAATTCTGGATATACAAGATACATTTGGACATTAAGAATGCCATGTATTTTAGAGACTCTGGACATAGTTAAACTCTTTGAATGAGTACAGGATTTTCATTTGTTTTAGCAGGTAATTAACTTGGTTGGGATTCAAGGTACAAACTCAGTCTCTTGGGTACACCTCAAATTTCAGCTTGGTTCTTTAATTCCTAGCTGTGTTTCTCTGAATCCACCCTGCACAAGTGTGGTTCAGATGCCAGCCAAAAACTTAGGTACAATTACTCCCAGATTTTGAGATTCTCCCACACTGGCTCTCTCCTTTCTACTATTTTTCCTTAACTTTCCAAGGTCTGTAGCTTTCCTGAACTCTCTTCTCTACTTCCTCAAGCCAGAAGGACTTTGAATTTCCTTTTTGGAGGTCTAGCCACTGTGCACAGTGCCAACTGCAAACTGTCCTCAGGATAAAAGCCATAAAAACAGGGAAAATCACTCTGTGCCATTTCCTTCTTCTAAGTATGAATTCCCCTCCTCTTGCTTTTCTTTACTATTCTGTGTCTTCAGAAAGTCGTTTGTTTCTTGTATTTTTCTGGAATTTACAGCTGTTTTCTATGGTAGGGTCAGTCTAGGATATACTGAAAACAGACTGCTAACTAATTTTTAAATTATTTTTTATATTAGGTCAAAAATAGTTTGAGGTAGATAAAGAAATTTACTATTTGATTATTCTTCAAACATACAAATAAATACAATATGCTAAATCTTATAAAAATCAATTTAGACATTCTCTATAACCCTAAATAATTCAATAAAAATTATAGAAATGCTCACTGAGGTATTTAGGCCACAGGGAATTCAGATCTACAAATAAATATCAAGACTTCACGGCAAACCAGCTCCTCATCACTGTAATAGACTCTTCCTAGCTTAGTTTTAAAGATCGCTAAAATAAATAAGTAGAGAAAACAATTCTTAACATTTCAGTCAAAACAATTATTTTAGTCTGTCTTATATCTAATGGATGACACAAATTTTAAAAATTCTATCAAGTTGATAGTGCTTAAAACCATTCTTTAAAACTAATTTTCAGGCTGGGTGCAGTGGCTCACGCCTGTAATCCCAGCATTTTGGGAGGCTGAGGCAGGCGGATCACTTGAGGTCAGGAGTTCAAGACCAGCCTGGCCAACATGGTGAAACCCCATCTCTACTAAAATACAAAAAAAAATTAGCCAGGTGTGGTGGCAGACACCCATAATAAGCTACTCAGGGGGCTGAGGCAGGAGAATTGCTTGAACCCGGGAGGCAGAGGTTGCAGTGAGTCGAGATCATGCCACTGTACTCCAGCCTGGGTGACAGAGGGAGACTCTGCTCCAAAACAAAACAAAAAACAACTAATTTTCAGTTACTAATTCTCTCAATCTCCTCTTCTTGAGAAATGAGAAATATTCGAAAACAGAGAACAACTCTTCAAGACACTATTAATCTATTTTCATATTTAATCACTTAAAAACAATGAGCTACATAAAAATTTGTGATTAAAAAAAATCACTGTGTTTTCACCATTAGGTGGTGAAGCCTATTGTAGTTTCCTAGAAGTATCATTCTAAAATATAAAATATCACATCTGTAATCCCAGCACTTTGGGAGGCCGAGGTGGGCAGATCACTTGAGGTCAGGAGTTCGAGATCAGCCTGGCCAACACGGTGAAACCTGTCTCTACTAAAAAAACAGAATTAGCCAGGCATGGTGGCACGTGCCTGTAATCCCAGCTACTCAGGAGGCTGAGGCATGAGAATTGCTTGAACCTGGGAGGCAGAGGTTGCAGTGAGCCAAGATGATGCCACTGAACTCTAGACTGTGTGACAGAGGGAAACTGTCTCAAAAAAAAAAAAAAACACTTCAGAAACTGAGCTCCAAAACTGCCATTAATAATAGAGATCAAGAAAAAAAAAAAAAAAAAACCTGAGTGCAAACTAGTTGTCTTCAAATTCACTGGATAAAAAGACATGAAACATGCTCTACAATATCTAAATAAACAGTACTACATTTCATTATTGGTTATTCACAGCTAGAAAGAAAAGAGCCAAAGAAAGAAGCTTTACTTAGTTCGATTAAGTCTTGATTGACATTCGATTTTGTTATTACTTTAACAATAATCCATAAGCTAGATATATTTAGAGTGGCCAAACCAGACAGAAAAAAATCCTAAGAGTCTAGGTATCATATTGACCTTTGCCATACCACAGGGATTTAGTGAACACCATGGAGTTTCAGGCTAAAACTCCCTCTATTTTATCAAGAAACATGAAACTCAACAGCAAACATAGGTCTTTCTTTACTCAGTTTTTAGAAAGTATCTCAATGTATAAAGAAATCTACAGACACTTGGAAAGGATTAACTGATTCCTTTTAAAGATGACTTAAAATGTAAAGACAAAATCTAAATCATGGAAATATGCTCCATTATTTGCAATTATCTGGTTACAAATCTTGTAGATGAATCAGCAAAAGCTATAATAATATAACTCATATCACGATTAGGGATGAAGATAATCCCAAAGCATATAGAAATGAATTTGAGGAATCGACCTGAGGATTCTGAAAGGGAAACATTAGTTTACTAGAAAATAAGTGTGGTCTATGGGGAAGCAGGAAAGGCAGACAGAGAGGGAGATACATATAGAGAGATACACAGCAAATACAAAAAGAGAGAAACAAACAGGGATGGAAGAGAAAGGAGACAATGACAAACACACTGGACTGTAGTACGGGGGCGGGGCACGAAGGGATGAAGGATGTCAGAGAGATATCTAGGCAGAAAGAGTTTTGGGGAAGGGGACAAAAACAAAGACGGGGAGGTGGAGAAAAAAAATCACAAAGGCAAAAGTAAGAGTCAGAGAAAAAGTGAAAATTAGAGAAAAATAGACAGGACACAGAGCATATAGCTTCCCAAGAAGCCTAGCTGCAAATGAGCAAGAATCTTTTTCCAATTTACTAAACAGGTAAGTCCACTCACAGAGAATAGCAATTCAGATATAGGAAAAGTCCCTATTTCGTACATGGAAGCAAAAATGATTCCTCTTATTAACAGCTGCTCAAAAAGTCAATGGACTTAAAAAATGAATATTCTAAACTGCAAATCTGGTAAATTATACTACTATTAAAAGTGGTTTCCCTTTCCTCTGCAGGACAAGGTCCATACTACTTAGCAGAGCATACAAGCCACTCCATGTGTTCAAACTGCAAAATGTCTTAGTCCATTTGGGCTACTGTTAGAAAATACCATAAACTGGGAAGCCTATTAATAATATAATTAATAATAAAAATTTATTTCTCACAGTTCTGGAGGCTGGGAAATCCAAGATCAAGGTACCCACAGTTCTGGTGTCTAGTGAGCACCCATTTTCTAATTTACAGATAGCACCTTCTCACTGTGTCCTCACATGGCAGAAGCAGCAAGCTGGCTCTCAGGGATCTCTTTTCTAAGAGCATAAAGTTCATTTATAAAGGCTCCGCCCTTATGACCTAATCACCTCCCAAAGGCCCTACCTCCTAATACCATCACATGGGTGATCAGGTTTCACCACATGAACTTTGGGGGATATAAACTTTCAGACCATTGCACCTGCCATTCTGGACTCACCTTTAAAAAGTTTCCCAGAAACACCAAGCTGTTTCTTGACTCTGACCCTGTGCTTTCCTCTTTCTGTACAGTAAACCACTCCTTACAAGCCCTAAGTCAAGAGTCTCATCCTTTATAAAATTTTCTCTGACCTCGCATCTACTTCAGACTTTATAATTCGTCTAGAATTCCACTGTATGTCAATACTTCTGCTACAGCATTAACACACACTATTTCATTTTTTAATCTGTTTTCTCTCTTACTAGACTAGAATGTCATCTGTTTGCACTAGTATCATCTAATACAGAACCTGAAACAAACAGGCACCTAGAAATTGAATGGTCAGACTAATGAAGGTACAGACCTCCGCTGTTTGATCAGAGTGAAGAGGAAAGTACGTATTAGACAGGTTGACTAACATTTGCTTCTCACCTGTTTGGAGTTGGTTAAATACAATTTTGCTCCCAGATTTAATATCTGCAGTTTCACCAGATCATCTTCACTAGTGAAGCTTTTAGCCATCTTCCTCAAAACATCAGGGGCAATTTTAGGAACTCGTTCACAGTTTTCTCCAATTAGCCAAAGAATACTTGCTCTAGCAACAGGAACCTAATATGAGAAGCAGATTACATAGTTAGAAGTAAGTTAATCATACACTAACATTAACATAGAAAAGGTTTTAACTATTACAAAAGTTTTACAGCTATTAATTAATTTAATGTATATCTAGGAATTATTCCTGTATTTATGAATTTTCGTCAGTTATCAAAAAATAAACACATAGGAAATCTCATTAAAATTGATTTCAAAGATAATATCTTAGAAAATATTCATACAGCAAAAACCGATGGTCTAGAATCTAGATTCTATCAGAGACGAACAAATTCTAGAAGCCAGTCTAGCTGCCCATACCTATTTGTTTCTCCATTATCTGTTGCTGCTTTTGTGCTATAATGGCAGAAATAGTTACAATGAAGACCATATGGTCCTCAAAGCCAAAAATATTGACTGTCTAGCAATTTATAGAAATGGTTTGCTGACCCCTGCTCTAGAACAGCAGTTCCCAAACCTCAATGCCCACAAAAAACATCCAGGGTTCTTACTAAAAAGACAGGTCCTGGGATCAGCTCCAAAATAGTATTTCTGTGGTGGGGCCCAGAAATCTATGTTTTAATTTAAAAAGCATCACTGATGATTCCTGAGACAGGTGGTCCACAAAGCCCATTTGAGAACCCACAGATAATACAGAAAAAGAAACAGATCAATTAGGTACTATGATTCCAAATCAAAACTGTTTTTGCTCTTTATGTATTAGCATCTACAACACTGGAAATATATCAAACTGGTAAGATCATCAAGGTCTGCTTATAAAATCATGAATCCCAGTCTATTATTTGGTCAACAAAAGAAACAGGGATAAATTTGTCCAATATTGCATTTTGGCACTATATTTTTAAATAAACTGCATTTCAATATAATTTATCTTCTTAAAAGTCACTGCTTTGTGACAAATTGGAAACCTTCCATCAGTACCATTAAGACCAACAATTTAGAGTATGCAAATTAGTTTTATTACTATTTGCTTATTTGCATCCTCCCCTATTCCAAAAGGAATTTGAGAGGGTGTGTAAATTCATTTCAGTGAACATTTTCACCTCGCACAGAAAATTTGTTTTTTATAATAAGTGAAAAGGCTGACAGCTATCATTAAAAGGTGGCATCACGAGCAAAGATAATGTTCTTTTTATAAAGTCCTTTTACAATTGCTCAAAGTCCTAATATTTTCTGTAGTTTCACGGCTATACATAGTATGATTGTTAAAGAAAAAAGTGAGAATAAGGACCTTTCCATAGCTAAAATTTTATCACAATATCTACCATTGCAAAATCTTTCAAAACACCCACATTATGAAATTATATAAAAATATTAAGTTACAATATTGAGTCCTTCACTAGAATCAGAATGAGATGATCAAAAAAGCTTTTAAATAAAAAGGTATATATTTTAAAACAGTGTAACAGCATGTCTTTAAATTATTATTTAGCATGTTTGGTGAGACAGAAGAAATCCATATACTTGTGCAATTAAAAAAAGGTCTAAGTGCTATTAAAAATCTATTCATGCAGTGTGATAAAACTGATGCCCTTACTGTACACTGATTTCTGGAAAGAAAAGAGGTTATTTCTAACGTTCCAAAGGTTACACTGCATTAAGACCTTACTCCCAATCTATTATTTTAAATTGGGCTAAAGAATAGTAATTGAGTGGTACATTAAATTTTCCAGTATAGAGCAATTCAAGTTGCCTGCCATAATGAAAGGTAGTTCTAAATAAGAATATATGTGCAACTTCAAATTTCAGTTATGCTAGATTTATTTTTCTTAAATATTTTATTATATATTGCTAGTATAAAAATCAGAATTCTATGACATACCACAATCTATTATCCCATTTTAAGTAATTTTCTTCTGGTAACAATCTTTTGCAATTAAAAAGACAATCCCAAAAACAAGTAATGTTTAAAGAGATTGTTTATATTCATGAATATACTAAAATTAAAATTAAAATATTGGAATACTGTAAACACGATACATATATTTAAAATACAACTCTTTGAAAAAATTAAAAATCAATAAATCATAATGCTCACAATAAAAATCTCAAGGTGGTGGTGAGAATAAGATTTGTAGTTTTCTAGAACTGAGCTAATAAAATCCCCAAGTAAAAATTTTTAAAACTTAGAAAACTTCACCACAAGAAATAATATCAATATAAATATACCAAACTTTTGGTGATGGCATTGTATTACAAAGCTTAGGAAACTGACAAAGACAACATTTTTGAGCAGGTGGATGGGATCAGAATACTAAGATTTTTGGATTCCAGCTTTCCCTTTCTCTTCCCATTAAGCAACAGGACTCTCATTTATACACCATTGACACTATGAATTCACAGCCACTACTTTCAAAGATTTGAAGCACCTGAAAAAAAGGCAAGTAAGAAAATTAGTCACTTTTTAGAGGCCAGGCACAGTGGCTCATGCCTATAATCCCAGCACTTTGGGAGGCTGAGGCGGGTGGATCACTTGAGGACAGGAGTTCGAGACCAGCCTGGCCAACATGGTGATACCCTGTCTCTACTAAATATACAAAATTAGCCTGGCACACTCCTGTATTTCCAGCTACTTGGGAGGCTGCGGTACAAGAATCACTTGAACTCAGGAGGCAGAGGTTGCAGTGAGCTAAGATCGTGCCACTGCACTCCAGCCTGGGTGATAGAGTGAGACTCTGTCTCAAAAAAAAAGAAAAGTAAATTAGTCACTTTTTGTTCCCCATGGTCTTTTTAACCACAAAATAAATAGGAACACTGAAATAAAACCAAACTAATAATACACACACAGACAGAGACACAGGTACAGACACACACACAGAGTCATACATATGATATAATACTTTCATTATGAAGCTCTGCTTTTCAATATTCTCAAAGACAAATTGGATCGTAAATGACTTTGCCTGATTCTTTATTCTAAATGCCCTGAGAAAGTGATTAAATGCACTTTTCAAACCTTGTACTAGAAGGCAGTTTCCACGGCCACCACAACCCATTAATTTGCCAGCAAAAACAAATAATGATTCCTAGCTCACCACAGCAGTTATAGAAAGACATCTAGAAAGATTTTACAGATCACTCTGTAAGCAGTTCAATTTAAAAGCTATTGTGTTTCAACACCAGCCCACTGCACAGTGCAACAGTCCAAAGTAAATCCTACAAAAACATCAATTTCATTTATTTAAATTTGTCAAAGGCAAAATCAGTAGACATCTAAGCAAACTGCATACCAACAGCAAATCAGATCTAATACTCTGTATCTGGACTCAATATGTATTAAAGCCTAAGCCTGAATTACAATGGGGTGTCAGAGAAAGGGTGGGTAACTTGTGAAATGGCAGGCATCCTGTGAGGCATCTGGGCAACAAGGATACAAAGTGCTATTTCAGTATTACTCAGTTTTTACAGAATAACATCTTTCAGTTGTTAAGATATGAAATCCCATCTGTCCCATTAAACATTATGTGAAATCCTGTCAGAGCAATCCACAGGTAGTATGGGTTGTTTTGTTGTTGTTGTTGTTGTTACTTAAAGACAGGGTCTTACTCTGTCATCCAGGCTGGAGTGTGGTGGTGCAATCATGGCTCACTACAACCTCAAACTCCTGGGCTCAAGCAATCCTCCCGCCTCAGCCTCCCAAAGTTCTGGGATTACAGGCATGAGCCACCATGCCCAGCTGATAGTATGCATTTTATTCTAGAAGAACTCCAAAACCAGTATTTATCATAAATGAAGGATACGCCAAAGGACAGAATACTCACAATCAGAACATGTAAGTTGACTGTATTACAGACATAAATCTATTTGATTTGACCAAATTCAAAATGTAAAATACATTTAAACTTTAGTTTTTATATTTTCAATTATTACTAAATAACCAATGAAAACAAAGCCCTGAATATGATAAAATCTATGTTCTCTTTTTAAAACAAATTACATAGCTAATATCTATTGAGCTCTTACCATGTGCCATGCACTGTTTTTGAGAGCTTTACATATTTTCTCAGTCATTCATCACCAAAGCCCTATGAAGTATGCTCTACTATGATCTGCACTAGATATATGAGGAAACTAGGGTAACAAATGAGTTAAGAAACTTGCCCACATCTCACAGCTGGTTAGTGGTGGAACTAGGATCAGAACTCCAAATCTGAATCCAAAATTCACACTGGATCACTGGGTAGCGACAAAATGAGTGTGGTAAACTAGGAAGAATACTGGTCAGCAAGCTGTTCAGACTGGTTCTGATCCCACACTGATGGTGTTATATCAAGGAGGCAATTAACTTCACCTCACTGGGGTCACATTTACTTATTAATCAGATGAAGGATTATTCCTTCATCCTCTGTTTGTCTGCCACATTGTGCAATGGCTCCCTTAGTGCCTCCTGCCATTTCCCCAAGAGCCTGATTTTCAGGGCAGACCCGGGCCATCCTCTTGCCTGTTCCCACACCCATGTATAGTGGGACATTTTCCCACTTCTTTCACCTCTTCTTTTAAGGATAGGTAAGGTGGCCAGGTGGGAAGAGGTCTTGCCATCACTTCTGTTCTCTCTCCTTCCGGAAGAAAGATGGACCCAGGATTCTGCCCTAATAAAGTGGCTCAGGCACTGAAGGAAAACATGCTCAATATTGACCCCTTGTCCTTAGACATTGGACAGACTGGCTTTTCCTAAAATTGTAGTGTTTTAGAATGACACTCCTGGGTTTGATGGTGAAATAGGTAGAGATTCAGGAGGACAGAAGTCTCATTTAAGGCTCTTATTTTAAGGCTCACATTTTAGAATCACTTGCCTACGTTTAGGAGTTATCAGGCACTTGGTCAGATTAATAAAACACTGCTTTTATTTCCACATGGCCATTGTTCTTGTATAAACAGCTCTCCTGACTGGAACAGAGAGATTCTGGGGATTCAATCATTCTTCTTTCCTGACTTTGAAGTTATGTCTGCTACGTCCCTCATCACCTTCTCCTGGGGTAACTTGTGGTTGACCATTTTGAGGGTTCTGCACAACAAATTGTTTTGATTCTTCCTTGCTTGTCCCACCTTCAAGCACTTCAGTTTCCTCAGATACGTTAGATGAGCAGTAACAACTAATTATCAGCTTTTCATTCTCCTTAAGTTCAAATGTGTGCTATAGAATTCCATGCAGCTTTCTTGTATTTTAATTTCTTTTATTATCATATTCCAGATTTGTCTACTTTTGCTACCTCTCTCTGCTTCATAATAATTAGAAGGGAATTTTGTTTTATTTTCTTTCCAAAAGACCAGATTTAACATGTACTTTTCAACTCATATATCTTTTTTGTATTCTATTTTACTAAATCAACGTTGATCCCTCTTGTTTTGATTCGTTTTTCTTTTATTTTATATCCCTATACTTTAAAAACGGTGATCTTTATAACTTTAGCCATGTCCTACACATTTTGAAATAAAGCATTTTATTTCCTGGGTTTTAGAAAAAAGTTTGCATTTCTTCTTTAAATGCATTCTTTAATCTGAAAGCACATTTCTTACTTTACAACTGGTCTGGTACCCTTTTAAATTATTTAAGTCTCATTTCATTGCTTAAGGTCAAAGAATGCAAAATCTTTAAGCTTCCTTTATGCCTAAATACATTCTTGATTTTTTGAAAATATTCAATGGATATACTCCTAAAAGTGGGTATTATCTGTTCAAGAGATACAAGGTTTTAGCTATATTTACTAAATAAGTTTTTGATTACTTAATTTTCCTACTTATATCTGTCTACTAGGAATATCTAATATGACAGAAATACATTACAGTCATACATTGTAACTATTTTATCAATTTCTCCTCACATTTTGAATAGATTTTTCCTTTACATATTTATTTGGTTGCCATATTTTTTGTGCAAATAGGTTTGTGCTTATTACTTTCTTTACAAATTACCCTTTTTTCATTTTATAATGTTCCTTTTTATCTTGTTAAATGCTTTTAATTAACTGTAAATCTCACTTTCTTGTTCATATTTGCTTAATATCTCTTTCCTTACCTTCTTATTTTCAACTTTTCTCACTTGATTAAGGTGCTTTAATTATAAATGGCCTGTAGCTAGTTTTTGTTTTTATTCCAATTTGTAAGTCTGTCTTTTGATGAGAAAATTCAGTCCATTCATATTCAAGATGAGAAATATTTGATTTTATTTCTTCCATCTTTATTATTTTTAAATATTTATTATTTGTTTTACATTTGTTTTCTTTCTTTCTTATTTTGTTTCTGGCTTTGTAAAACTGCTATTTGTTCCTTTATTTTCCTTTGTGAATACTGAATTCTCACCATATTTTTGTATCTATTAATGGTTATCTTCTGAGAAAAACAAAAGCTGAAAAAAATAAGCTTTGCTATATAGAGCTGTAAGACTACTTATTTGGCTTACAACTGTTGAGAAAGTTGATGCATCAGCCAGGTGCCATGGCTCACGCCGGTAATCCCAGCACTTCGGGAGGCTGAAGTGAGATCACCTGAGGTCAGGAGTTTGAGACCAGCGTGGTCAACATGGTGAAACCCCCTCTCTACTAAAAACACAAAAATTATCCAGGGACGGTGGTGCATGCCTGTAATCCCAACTACTCAGAGGCTGAGGCAGGAGAATCACTTGAACCTGGGAGGCGGAGGTTGCAGTGAGATGAGATTGCACCACTGCACTCCAGCCAGGGTGACAGAGCAAGACTCCGTTAAAAAAAAAAAAAATGGGAAAGAGAATGAGCGAGAAAAAGAAAGTTTACACATCGAAAGTATCTTCTATATCCCTGGACATGAATATACTCAAATAGAAGAAAGTTTTCTTCTAAGAAAGCCTAGGGTTTGCCAGATACAGGCCTCATACACTGTTACAGGTTTTATGTATAGCAGCTGCACTCTCCTGAAGCCCTAGTACTTATAATTGCCTCTTCCTTTCTAAACAGGACCAGAACAAGTTTACTAGCACAAGTTTTAACTAAATTTTGCACAAGAATCTTGGGGATACAGAACTCCTATTTCCTTCTCATAATCAGATACATACTTCTCTACCATTGCCTGTAAACAAGGTATTAACTATTTCCCTCACTAAAACCCATGGTTTTCACCTCAAGATAATTATTTTTACCTTACTAGTTTTTGAACATCAGATGAGACTACCATAATAATTTCACTTCTCTCCACTCTCTTCCTCCCACAAAACCTTCAAAATTCTTTTATTCTGACCTGCATTTAATCTCATTCCTCAGTTTTCCTGACTATTCAATGTTTTTAGTTCTAGGTTAATAGAATTTTCCTTATATTATGCCCCCTTCTTTATCAAGAGTTCAAATTTAGCACTTTGGTTAGACATTCCTAGTCTATTGCTATACATTTATTAGGTTGGTGCAAAGGAATTGAGGTTTTTGCCATTGTGGTAAAAACCACAATTATTTTTGCACCAACCTCATAATCATGTGTAAATATACAGTCAGGATAAACCCCATGAAAGGATGCAGAATTTTATCAAATGCTATTTCAGCATCAATTGAAATGATCATATGTTTTTTTGTCCTTCATTCTGTTGATATGATGAATCACACTGATTGATTTATGAATGTTGAACCATCCTGGTAACCCTGGGATAAATCTCATTGGTCATGACGAATGATTTTTTAAATGTTGTTGAATTCAGTTTAGCAGTATTTTGTTGAGGATTTTTGCACTGATATTCAACAGATGCTAGCCTGTAGTTTTATTTCCTTCCTTCCTTCCTTCCTTCCTTCCCTCTCTCCCCTCCCCTTCCCCTCCCCCATCCCTCCTCTCCCCCTTCCCCTCCCCCTCCCCTCCCCATCCCTCCTCTCCCCCTTCCCATCCCCTCCCCATCCCTCCTCTCCCCCTCCCCCTCCCCATCCCTTCCCTCCCCCTTCCCCTTCCCTCCCTTCTCCTGTCCCTTCCCTCCCCTCCCCCTTCTCTTCCCTCCCCCTTCCCTTCCCTTCCCTTTTCCTTCCCTTCCCTCTCCCTTCCTTTCCCTTCCCTCTCCTTTCCCTTCCCTCTCCCTTCCCTTCCTTTCTTTATTTTTGATGTGTCTTTGTTTGGTTTCGGTATCAGGGTAACAATGACCTTGTAGAATGAATTTGGAAGTATTCCTTCTTCTGTTTTTCGGAATAGTTTCAGTAGACTTGGTATTAGTTCTTCTTTAAATGTTTGGTAGAATTCAGCAGTGAAGCCATCGGATCCTGGGCTTTTCTTCACTGGGAGAACTTTTATTATGGTTTCAATCTTGTTACTTGTTTTTGGTCTGTTCAGATACTGGATTTCTTCACAGTTCAATCTTGGGAGCTTGTATGTGTCTAGGAAATCTTCCATTTCCTCTAGATTATCCAACTTACTGGCATACAGTTGCTTATAGTAGCCACTAATGATGCTTTGAATTTCTGCAGTATCAGTTATAGTATCTCCTTTTTCATCTCTGATTTCATTTCTGCTCTGATTTTTATTTCTTCTACTAATTTTGGGTTTGGTTTGTTCTTGCTTTTCTAGTCAAGATACATCATTAAGTTATTTATTATTTATTTGAAGTTTTTCTTCTTTTTTGATGTAGGCTCTTAAAGCTATAAACCTCCCCTTGAGTACTGCTTTTGTTATATCCCATAGGTTTTAGTATGTTGTGTTTCCATCATCATATGTTTCAAGAAATTTTTCAATGTCCTTCTTAATTTCTTCATTGACCCACTGGTCATTCAGGAGCATATTGTTTAATTTCCATATGTTTATATTGTTTGAAAATTCCTCTTGTTTTAGATTTCTAGTTTTATTCCACTCTGGTCAGAGAAGATGCTTGGTATTATTTTTTTTCAATGTTTTAAGACTTGTTTTGTGACCTAACATATGCTCTATCCTTAAGAATGATCCATGTGCTGATAAAAAGAATGTGTATTCTGCAGCTCTTGGATGACATTTTCTGTATATATCTATTAGATCCATTTGGTGCATAGTACAAATTAAGTCCAATGCTTCTTTGTTGGTATTCTGTCTGGAAGATCTGTCCAATGCTGAAAGTGGAGTGTTGAAATCTCCAGCTATTATTGTATTGAGGTCTACCTTTGTCTTTAGCTCTAGTAGCATTTGCTTTATATATCTGGGTGCTCCAGTGTTGAGTGCATATATATTTAAAGTCATTATATCCTCTTGCTGAATTGACTCTTTATCATTAAATAATGACCTTGTCTCTTCCTACACTTTTTGTCTTTTATAAGTGTAGGAAGAGACAGACATTTTGTCTGATGTAAGTATAGCAACACCTGCTCTTTTTTGGTTTCTACCAGCATGGAATGTCTTTTTCCATCCCTTTTTTTTTTTTTTCAGTCTATGTCTATCATTATAGGTGAAGTGTGCTTCTTGTAGGCACCAGATCGTTGGGTCTTGATTTTTTATCCATGCAGTAATTCTATGTCTTTTGACTGGAGAGTTTAGTCCATTTACATTCAATGTTATTATTGATAAGTAAGGACTCACTCCTGCCATTTTGTTATTTGTTTTCTGGTTGTTTCATGTTCTTCTCTTCCTTCCATCCTTTCTTCCTGTTTTCCTTTTAATGCAGGTGGTTTTCTCTAGTGGTATGATTTAATTTCTTGTTTTTTATATTTTGTGTATCCACTTTACGTTTTTAGATTAGAGGTTACAATGAAGCTTGCAAATACTATCTTATTAATATAATCCATTATTTTAAACTGATGACAACACTGATTGCATACACAATCAAGCAAAAAGGAAACTAATAAAAGTTCTACCCTGCTTTTTCACTTTTTCTTGTTTCTACTTATATCATATTGTACTGTCCATGTCTTGAAAAGTTGTTGTAGTTATGTTTAATCAGTTCACGTTTTAGTCTTTCTATTCAAGACATGAGTACTTCATACACCACAATTCTAGTGTTACAATATTCTGCTTTTCTGTGTACATACTACTACCAGTGAATTTTGTGCCTTTGAATGATTTCTTCCTGCTTACTACCATCCTTTTCTTTCAGATTGAAGAGCTCCTTTTAGCATTTCTTACAAGAAAGACAGGTCTGTTGCTGACAAAATCCCTCCCTCAGCTTTTGTTTGTCTGGGAAAGTCTTTATTTCTCCTTCATATTTGAAGGATATTTTCACTGGATATACTATTCTAGGGTAAAAGTTGTTTTCCTTTGGCACTTTGTGTCACGCCACTCTCCCCTGGCCTGTAAAGTTTCCACTGAAAAGTCTGCTGCCACATGTATCAGACTTCAATTGCATGTTGCTTCTTTTCTCTTGCCGCTTTTAGGATCCTTTCCCATCCTTGACCTTTGGGAGTCTGATTATTAAATGTCTCGAGGCTTCTTTGGGTTAAATCTGCTTGAAGTTCTATAACCTTCTTGTACTTCAATGCTGACATCTTTCTCTAGGTTTGGGAGTTCTGTGATATTATTTCTCTGAATAAACTTTCCATCCCTACCCCTTTCTCTACTTCCTCTGTAACACCAATATCTCTTAGATTTGTCCTTTTGAGACTATTTTCTAGATCTTATAGCTGTGCTTCATTCTTTTATATTCTTTTTTCTTTTGTCTCCTCTGACTGTGTATTTTCAAAGAACCTGTCTTCAAGCTCACTAATTCTTCTTCTTGATCAATTCTGCCACTAAGAGACTCTGATGCAATCTTCAGTATATCAATTGCATTTTTCAACTCTAGAATTTCTGCTTGATTCTTTTTTACTATTTCAATCTCTGTTAAATTTATCAGATAGAATTCTAAATTCCTTCTCTGTGTTATCTTGAATTTCTTTGAGTTTTCTCAAGACAGCTGTTTTGAATTCTCTGTCTGAAGGGTCACGTATCTCTCTGTTTCTCTAGTATTGGCCCCTAATGCCTTATGTAGTTTGTTTGGTGAGGTCATATTTTCCTGGATGGTCTTGATGCTTACAGATGTTCATCAGTCTCTGGGCATTGAAGTTAGGTATTTATTGTAGTCTTCACAGTCTGGGCTTGTTTGTGCTTAACGTATTTGGGAAGGCTTTCCAGGTTATTCAAAGGGACTTGGGCCTCAAGCCCAGTAATGATGTGGTTCTTGCAGACTGGTAGAGGTACTGCCTTGGTGGGCTTGGATAAATCTGGGAGAACTCTCTAGATTACCAGGCAGAGACTCTTGTTCTCTTCCTTTGTTCTCTTGTTCTCTTCCCAATCCCTGTGCTCTCCCTCCCCCTAGTGCAGAGATTCTCCATGCCACACTGCTGCTGCCAGGGGATGAGAGAGCAGTGACACTGGCAATTCAAGACTGTCTTTCCTACCCTCTTCAGTGCCTCTTTCAGCAATATGAAGTTAAAACCAGGTACTGTGAGTGCCCACCTGATTTTTGGTTATGATGGTGCTTTTTTGTGTGTAATTAGTTGCTAAAATTTCGTGTTCTTGCAGGGGTGACAATCATTGCAGCCCTCTATTTGGCCATCTTGCTCCACTCTTCAAGATTTGTGTTTAAAAACTAAGATCTACCATATAAAGGAATGAAGTACTATATTCGAAAACATACACAAACCTTGAAAACATGCTAAGTGAAAGATGCCAGAAACAAAAGGCTACATATTGTCCAGAAAAGGCAAATCCACAAAGATAAAAAAAAGTAGATTAGTAGTGGCCAGGGTATAGAGTGAAGGGAGACTGGGCAGTCTCAGTTATGGATTTTTTTTAAGGGGTGATGAAAAGGTCCTGCAATTACATACTGGTGATTGCACAACTTATAAGTGATCAAAAACCAATGATACACTTCAAAAGAGTAAATTTTATAGTATAAAATAATATCTCAATTAAAAAAACAAAATCTGTGCACAAAGTGTGCTCAATGGTATTGTTTCTAACTCCTCTCAAAGGACAGCTCTGGGAAACAGATGTTTGTATATTCATTTCATGTATGACACATGAACATGCATATATACTCACCCAACATCTAGCTGTTGATATATAAAACTCACACTGCTATCTCCAATTCCAATCTAATACCACGAGGCTCATTCTATCCTTTCCCCTATTCAGATTTGTAATTCCCTCCTATAACAGCAAGAAATCTTAGAATCTCAGAATTGGAATCCAGACAGTTCAGCTCTCCTAACCATTACCCTTTAGGCTGACTATTTATTTTAACAAAACTACAACTTACTGAATAAAATTCAGCAAACATCTCTTAATTGATACTCACAGTGATACTGTCCAGGAGTTTGGCCATATGTTTAATAATTTCACCATGTTGTGCAGGTTGCATTTGCAGTAATTTCTTTATAACAACCACACTTTCAGCAACAACTATTTCTGAAAAAGACAGAAATTATTCATACTAAATATGTATAATTCAATTCAAATGCAATATGCTTGGTAAAATGTAAACTTAAATTAGAAAAACATTCTATTTAATACAAGCTTTAAAAGACTATGTGAAAGCATAACCGTGAGTGCGCTTCCAAATTTGAGGTGTGAACAACTGTCTTAACTAGAAGAGTTAACTTTAATTTCTAACCTCTGTTGCTGTCTCCTAGCTTCTGTAGTTCCTTTCTTATCTCTGCAACTTTAGATTAAGAAAGCAAAAGAAGTTGGATTATGCTGCTCACCATAGTGTTCTATGTCTTTGGCTTTTAACCAGAGTCCTCAAATATTGCTCTTTGATTCCTATAAATTATATAGTGGAAATCAATTATCTACAATCTAAACAACATTTTCCCTATTCTGCAGAAAACAGCAAACTAAAAAAAAAATTTTTCCTTAAGTGAAATGTCCAGAAAAGTGAGTAGTAAAGATGAGTGGTAGTAGTGAAGAAGTCACTGTAGAAATAGCAAGGAGTGCAAAGCCAGAAAGAATGGGATTGTGAGAGTGAGATGGATTTTCTCTATTTGTTCTATAAAGTCCACTCTGCCTTTCTCTCCCCAGCACTGTGCCCTAAGAGGCCCACCTGTAGTCTGCCTCAACCAGACTCCCTTGGTCCTGGCTTATAGCTGTGTTTAGTCAATAGAAAGCTTCAGCAGGAGATGGTGGGGCGGGGGGGGGGGGGGGTGGATATTTGTTATCCTGGATCCCTACTCTGTCAGCCTCCTCTCCCTGGTATCACATGCAATCCCCTACTGAAGGTACTGCGAGTGGCTCACTCCTGCAGGGTCTGGTAACTGCTCCTGCTCCTCACACCCCTTCCCTTCAATCTGAGGCATGGTAAAGGCCTCCCACTGTTGATAGCCTGTTAGCTCCAGGGTGTTACATCGTATCTTGTTGGTTTCCCTTAATCCTGACCACAGTTTACAAATAGTTCATTCACTTAATTCGCTTCAATCATCCCTTTTAAGTGTGCCATCTGTTTCTTGCCAGAGCCTTAACTAATACAGTAACTACTACTGGAGGTGGATAGGAAGTAGATCCTCAAACTGGGATTACGGGATTTAGTTATCATACTAAACTGGCCAATCACTGGTCCAGTCTCTTTTTGGTGGTACTGGTAAAGAAATGTAACATAACTCACCTGAGAACCTGACCTTATGAAATGAATCTTATATAATGTGTTATTAATGCTAATGATGCCAAAGAAATAAATCAACATTGCCTTTACTTATTATTTTGATATTTTTATTAATAGGGCTTCATGGCTATTAGGAATTCCCCTGGCATACACTACAAAGGTTTATTTTAATATTATATTAGAAATACCATAATTTGTGTCCTATTACTCTTTTTTTTAGAGACAGAGTCTTGTTCTGTGGCCCAGGCTGGAGTACCATGGTGCAATCTCAGCTCACTGCAACCTCCACCTCCCAGATTCAAGCAGTTCTCCTGCCACAGCCTCCTGAGTAGCTGGGATTTACAGGCGCGCACCACCACGCCTGGCTAATTTTTGTATTTTTAGTAGAGACGGGGTTTGACCATATTGGTCAGGCTGGTCTCAAACTCCTAACCTCATGATCCACCCGCCCTGGCCTCCCAAAGTGCTGGGATTACCGGCGTGAGCCACCATGCCCGGCCTACTCTTTTTCACTGAAATGTATTTTTTATAAAGCTCCGTTTAAGAATATAAACAAAATTCATCATTCTAATCATTAGTAAATATATGTATTTCAAACTGTTTACCTGCTTATCCATAAGAATAAGAAATTAACTAATATTGACTGGGCACAGTGGCTCAGCACTTTCGGAGGCCGAGGCAGGAGGATGGCTTGATCCCAGGAGTTCGAGACCAGCCTGGGCAACATGGAAAACCCCAGGTCTACAAAAAATCCAAAAATTAGCCAGGAGTTGTGGCACGTGCCTATAGTACCAGCTATTCAGGAGGCTGAAGCAGGAGAATCACCTGGGCCCAGGAAGGTTGAGGCTCCAGTGAGCCGTGATCACAACACTGTACTCCAGCCTGGGTGACAGAGTGAGAAAAGAAAAAACAAAAAAAAACCTAGTATGATTTAACTAAAAGCTAACTAATATTAATGCTTCAGTTTACAAAACAACATCACATTTCATTTCCTTCTCACAATAATGTAAGGTAGGTACCTTATTATTATTATTTTAAAGATGAAGAAAGGGAGATGCACTGGAATTGTATAACTTTACCCAGAATTCAAACTCAGAACTAGGATGTACATTCTATCTATATACGTTCTATGTTATGATAGGCAGGCATTACTTCTTTTTTTTTTTTTTTTTTTTTTTTGAGATGTTTTGCTCTTGTAGCTGAGGCTGGAGTGCAGTGGTGCAATCTCGGCTCACTGCAACCTCCACTTCCGGGGTTCAAGCGATTCTCCTGCCTCAGCCTCCCAAGCAGCTGGGATTACAGGTGCCCGCCACCACGCCCAGCTAATTTTTTGTATTTTTAGTAGAGATGGGGTTTCGCCATGTTGGGCAGGCTGGTCTTGAACTCCTGACCTCAGGTGATCCACCCGCCTTGGCCTCCCAAATGCTGGGACTACAGGTGTGAGCCACCGCGCCTGCCCATAGGCAAGTATTACTTCTATAAAGACTACCTCTTGGTGCTATGAGGAAAGCAAAGGTAAATCAGAATGAGATTCTGCCCTCATCAAACTTACACTCTAGCAGAAAAATAAATGGTTATGTGATTACTATGCAAAGCAAAATTTGGTAAGTGTGGTTTTAAAGAATGCATAGTATAACAAATTTATATTTTTAAAATACTTTATTGCAAAACTAGCCTAAGTAAGAAAAAAATGTTGCATAATTTAATTATCTACAAGCAGACGCAGGATTGGCTACAGTTGAAATATGTGTTTGGCATCATTTATCTTTAGGAACTACATTAGTTTCCTATTGTTGCTGTCACAGATTACTAAAAACATAGTGGCTTAAAACAATGCAAATTTATCATTGTACAGTTCTAAAGTCAGAAGTCTAACATAGGTCTTATGGGACTAACATCAAGCTCTCAACAGGGCTGTGTTCCCTCTGGAAGTTCTAGGGGAAATCTTTTCCTTCCCCCTCCCAACTTCTCAAGCATGCCCACATTCCTTGGTTCAAAGACCTCTTCCAACAATCACATCACCCTGACCTTCTGACATCTTCTGACTGACCTGCGTCTCTCTTTCCCTTATAAAGACCCACATGATAACATTAGGTCTAACCACATAATCTCCCCATCTATAGAAACTTGACTTAATCAATCTGCGAAGTCTGTTTTTCCACATAAGGTAACATATTCACAGGTTCTGGGCATCTTTGGAACGCAATAATTCTGCCTACCACAGGTGCCTTCTCATTCCCCTCAGGTAATTCCACTCTACTTCTCCTTTATGCTACCTCTTGGTTTCCAAAGACCTCAGCACTTTGGTGCTACTCTATCAGAAGCACAAAATGATCCTATGTTCTAGATATTTCCTACCTTCCTCCTTGTCGTCAACAAAACTTAATGGACCTAACTTTAAAAAGTACAGTCTACTATCATACTCATTTTACAAATGAAGAATCTGGTGCACAGGTAGACTGGGTAATTTACTCAGGATAGCTGTAACATTCTACATAGGTGGTATAGTCCTACATGTAAGCAAATAGCTGGCAAGAGAGTAAGTGCTCACTATATGGGAAGACTATAATATATTTGTCTTATATTACTATCTCCCTCCAATAGACTATTAGCTCTATAAAGATAGGAACCTTTTATAAGTTAAATAAATATCCTATTAATATATTCAACATTTATTAAACATCTCAACTGATTTAAGTCTTCAATAAATGCTTACTGAATTTTTTAAAACTAAACAAAACAAAGTATTCTGCCCCAATCCTTTTAGTTTAGAGTAGATGGCAATAAGGTTATTCAAAAAAGTAAATTTCGCTAATGTTACCTAAAATAAATTACCTAAGTCAACTGAAATGTAGATTTCTCTTACTAAAGGTCTATAAGAAATTGGCTTATCAAATTAATCTTAGAGAGTAACAATAGGCTGTTTTAGGGCAAGCTTCAAGTCTGCTTAGAAAGGCTCTTAACAACACACACACAAAACTAGAGGTCCAAGAGAAATATATTAAACATATTTAAAAACAATTGAGCCCAAACGTCCCTGAGGTTTAAAGATTCATTATTTGAAGAGATGATGAGGTATTCATTTCAATATAAAATCAAATAATTACAGATTCCTAGAGCCTTAAAAGATCTTACAGATTTTAAAGAAACTGAGTCTTCATTCACAGTATTTATTCCTAAAAGTAGATCTTTTAATACAAAGAGGAAGGGGCTCTATTGTCAGGGTGGCTATGTTAAAGTTAAAAATACTATGACTTTCTTTTATGTTACTAATTTTGATATAAATATTCTCCTTATTTGTTTTACCTCTCACTTTTACTGAGCCAGACTTCCAAACTACAAAAAATAGTGTAGCATATGTGATACAGACATAATTAATCAGGTATTATGGGCTAATGATGATTATGCAAATATAATCTGACAATACAATTTAAGTTTGTTAATATTCACACTGCAGGAAAAAAAAAAACATGATTAAGAGTTGTATCAAAAAACAAAAGCCTAACCATTAAAATATCAAAATTTAAAGTAGTTAAACTAAATCCTTCTACTTTTAGAGAGGAAGTATATATTAGTCTTTCATTTTCTAATTGTAAAACAATCTAGTCTTCCCTTAAAAGTGATGTAGGGGTAGAATATTTATCTTTTAAAGTCAATAAAAATATTTTTTGAGAAATTAGATCTGAAGCAGAAATAACTGCTTTAAAATCCAAAGCTTGAAATATTCCATCAGAAAAAAAAGTCAAAAAATAAAATTGAGAAAATTTGAATATATTTTGTATTTGAATGAACTAATCAGTGTTCTAATTTCCTGTGCTTTCTGTATGTAACTAAAATGTAAAAGAACAATTGCCCTGGTAAGCCTTGGTTCATAATCTTTAATGGTACAAAGTTATTTTCCCAAGGTGTGTTATTTATTTGGTTGAATAGAAAGTCATTATTAAAGGCACAGGAAAATTTCTTTAAAACACATTTTTAATGTCACATTTTAAAATGTGACATAGCAACAGAGATAAAGGGATTAGTTATTATTAAAAGTAGAAAGAGATAGAGTGGATGACGTTTATCATCCTGTCTCCACTAGCTACTTTGTAGAGATAAAAAAAATTTTAAACCTATCGTCTTGATAATTTTGGTTGGCATTTATTTGGAGTTTTAATACTACATGTAAAAAAATCTTCAGTCATAGTATCTTGAGTTTACAGGTACAAGTTTAAAATTTTATGCTCACAACAAAAATCAATGTTATCTGGGAATAAATTTTGTTCCAATTTTTTTCATCAGAAATACTCTCAACAATGTTACAGTTTTCTAAAGATATCTACATGTGGGAAAAATAATTAGGGATTATAGGATTCTTGTACTAAAAAGTTATTTTTCAAATTAATCAATTTTGTTGTTTTACCTCATGGGCTGCTATATCATATATGCCCATATCTAGACATGACATAGACATTAGTATATTTTAAATTCCACAAAATAATTTCAATGATTTTACAAAGAAAATTATGCTTTTCTTAAAAAAGTCTCATTTTAATTAAATACATAATTATAATAAAAGTTCTTTAAACAAAATTATTTTAAAGGTAAAGTTGGCTTTTCTTTCTTTCTCTAAATGGTTCCATTTATTTCAAAGCCTTACCCATAGAAATAACTGACGCTTTGCCACAGAACAATATGGGATCTAGCTTACATATTTTACTGGATATTACCTATCCAGTTTTACTGAACACTTAGATATTGTTTGGCTTAAAAACATAAAGCTGCTCCAAGTTGATGGCTTTTAAATCTAGTTAATTTTGAATATAATTAGGAGAATTTCTGAGGAAAAAGAATATTGAAGGTATACAGTTAACATATTTTTCTATCTAGCCACTTCCCCATGTTATAGTCATTTGCCTGCTTTTAGCACCCTCTGCAGGTGAACCAATATTATGCATGACTTACATGCCATTAAAATGCAGTAAAAAGATGGAAAAGATACAATCAAGGTGATTAAATTGTAAAGAAGTAAAACAAATTTTCTTAGATCTGTTGCGGTAAAACAAATACTACCCGCTAGTTAACGGCCTATTTTACTAAAAAAAAAGAACCCAGAATATGCATATTTATGTGCATTTCAAGGATAAAATGCTACTTATTGTGACCATACTACTGATATAACTGGAAAAGCTAAAATGCAAAGTTAGAAAAGGTTACAACTCGGAAATAATACCACGAATATTCAAATTTAAATCACCTGAAAATAAAATGAAACTGTAAACTTACCATCCCTGTTGGACAGCAGACAGACCAAGCCATTGAGGCACGTGTCAGTGACTTCCAAGATGTTGGTTGCACATCTGCCTATAGTCTGAATAGTGGCTGCTGCAAATTGTTTATCCTGGCTTTTCACATAGGTCTAAAAGGTATTATTTCAATTAGTTTACACACTGGTATTATCGAGTTAACCAAAACTCCGATTATATTAAACTTTGTCAATATATAAGAATTCCAGAATACATAAACTTCTCATAAGCACAATATGAGGACCAAGTGATGATGTAGATTAATTTCATTTTGTTTTGATTTTTTTACTTAAAGAATGTGCCTATGGACGAAGCACATTTTCAAGCCAGGCTCATTCACCTGTGGCCATAGTGGCTTGAGACTCCAAAACAGATAGTAGGAGCAGTCACCCAAAGACAGCAATTAGTTTAAGTGCAAGGTTGAAAGAGATGATGAGAGCTCTCTCTTTGGAGGTTTCAGTTCATTTACCAGCAGCATCTGTGAATCTACGAAAAAAAGGGTCACTTTTTCAGAGACACTAAATCTAAAAATTGGGAGAAAAGGAAGAAAGGGACCAGTAGGCTATTTACAAACATTTTAATTTCAAAATCTATCACAATGGTTGTAAAAGAATAATAGTTACAGTGAACAGTATTTCAATAAATACTTCAAATACTCAGTTTACAATAAAATAAAATACCATACTTTTGAAATAGATTTTCTTTAAAAGTATGCTTTAAAAATATACTGTAAAGGGTATATGTGTGTGTGTGTGTGTGTATATATATATGTGTGTGTATATATATTGTATATATATAGTATATATATGTATATATATACTATATATGTATATACATATATATACTATATATACATATATATAGTATATATATACACTATATATGTATATATAGTATATATATACATATATATGTATATATATACTATATATATACATATATAGTATATATATTATATACATATATAGTATATATATGTATATATATTGTATATATATACAATATATATACAATATATATACACACACATATATATATACACACACACACATATATATATACACACAGAGAAATTTAAGAATAAAGAAATAAATCACTGATTTAACAACAGGAAGTTAAAATATCTTTATAAATTTTATAATGGCCCTAGATAATTTCACTTTGGTTAGAACCTTCCTAATTTTTAAATGAGGAAAGCTTCTATTGTTTACAGAAATATACACACTTTGTATCATATACATGAAATTTGAAAGGTCATTTACAATCGAAATTTTTAAGAAAGATTCCCAACCTCAAATAAGAAGTATACAATGTAGACTTAACACTATGAAAAATGCAATACATTTAAGTGGTGTCTAAATGACAAATGGAGGAGAAAACCTAAAGATGTCTAAAAAAATACAAATTTGCTAAAAATGGTACCAACAAGGTGATTAAACGTTGAATAAATAAATTAAATTAATTAAACTCTCCTAGTTCCATGAAGGCAAGACCAATTATATTTAAAAGTGTTCCCAAATAATTTAATTTCCTTAAAGAAAAATATGAACTTATGAGTCTTTAGAAACATTCCCTATTTTACCCAAAAAGTTACTAAAAGCGTAACTATGAGCATAACACAAACATAGACAGAAGGTACAAATTTAGACAGTGATAAAAATGAATACATGCAAAAAATACTTAAAAGTTTGACTGTAAAATGGACCTTATTAAACATCCTGATATTAAATGAAAAGACTAGATGACCAATATTTTGAAACAGGTCTAGTATGTGCCCTCTATACAACCCATTCCATAACATTACCTAAGTCTCCTTTCCTACAATCCCAGGAGACTTGATATAAGCAAAAACTGGACAGTGAGAGGACACCCAAAGAGACTAGATAGGACAACAGGAAAGGAACAAGAAAAATCACAAAGACCAATACTTTAAATAAATAAAATTATAGGAATGAAGTGAAAATCAGATTCAAGCAATGATCTGCAGCTATAAGATTACTGAATAATAACATAAAATACTATATTTTCTAGAACATCTTAATTTTTTAAGAAATTTGTCGAGAAAGATACACAACATAAAAGTGGAGTAATCCAGGTATGAAAATATAAATTATGAACATGCCATATTATTCTACTATTCCTGTAAAAAGTTTAAAAATCACATAGCTAAAAAGAAATCGTGTATACAGTGTCTTATAACCAAGAAGAAATTTAATATTGGCATATAGGAGAACTATGGCAAAAAATACATCTCTAAAAGTTGGAAGCTGATAAAAGAAAAACTCTGTGATTAGTGCATAGTATGTGGTATATTTTTGTTAAGAAAACAGATAATGGAATATAAAAGTCATAATACTGATGTAAAGTTTTCTATTGCTGTGCTCTACAACTAAGGCTTCAGAGATGACCTTTCCATCATAAAGGGTATCATGTCCATGAAGTAATTTTTGAATAATATTTTGGGGGGAAATGCAGCTAGGAAGAGTCTCATAAGGCATAAAAATACAACTAAACAAATCAAAATAAAAAATAGCAATTTAAAAAATCGTAGTGGGGCAATTATGAAACAAATTTTTTTGAGCTATATAGGAGGCTAAGGGGGCAGTGTCAAAAATAGTCATAGGTCAATAAAATGGGAACAACCAGGTAAGAAATGAAACCGTTTTCATGACCACAGAGTATAGAAAGGACTATTAATGCTGGCAGCACAAAAAGATGAAATTCTTACCAGAAATACAATTTCAAACAAAGACAGAGTTATAAACCAAAGTCCTTCAAAGTCTATGAAAATATGAAAGAGAATACTATGTTTTCCTTAAATTATAAATTGTAATTAGTTTATTCTTGCAAATTTATGAATTTCTTAGTTGTCAGTCTTGTCCCAATCACTATTTTATGTACATAATTACATATTTCTAGATAGAAAAAGATGCATATTTAAGACTGAACATATGTTTTAGAAGTTTTTTATAATTAGCACTGTACACAAACCTGAAATTCTCGAAGAAGAGTTGATATGTTGGCTTCATTTGCCAAGTTTGTCAAAATTTCAAGCTATAGTAGAGAAAAGAGAAAGTAAACATTTTAAAACAAAGGTAGCAAGATGAATTTAATAGAGTACAGGCATTTAATTGAAAGTTTATTTCTACTTTTAAAAATCACATTGTCAGCCGGGCGCAGTGGCTCATGCCTGTAATCCCAGCACTTTGGGAATCCGAGGCGGGCGGATCACCTGAGGCTGGGAGTGCGAGACCAGCCTGACCAACATGGAGAAACCCTGTCTCTACTAAAAATACAAAATTAGCCGGGCATGGTGGTGCATGCCTGTAATTCCAGCTACTCAGGAGGCTGAGGCAGGAGAATTGCTGGAACCCAGGAGGCAGAGGTTGCAGTGAGCAGGAGAATTGCTGGAACCCAGGAGGCAGAGGTTGCAGTGAGCCGAGATCGTGCCATTGCACTCCAGCCTGGGAAACAAGACTGAAACTCTGTCACTCACACACACACACACACACACACACACACACACACACACACAAATCATATTGTCGCCAATGTGGTAAGGCATTATACCCTTCAGGTCAACTTAGTCTACCTTCTTATGTCCACAAACAGATATTAGACAATTACTAGTTCTTTGAAAACAATTCGGAAAAGGAGAATTCTACATCTTCACTAATTGTTTGCCCAATACAAACTTATAATTTATATCTAATTAACCTAAACAATTCTGCTAGTTTGGCTTTTTGTCTTTTAGTAAAGTTAGAAAACAATTTGCCCTCCATGTTAATACATCTGTTTCCCAGATACCAATTAATTCTTTTGATTTGTTCTCCTATAGTCTACCATCCCAAATACTCAGACATTTTAATTCTCTCTTCTGGATTTATAGATATAAACAATGTGTAATCTCCAATGGGCTTGTGAAAAAAAATTTTTACTAATAAAAAATATTTAGTCTTAAGAAAATCACAAAAAAATAGAAGAGACAAACAGAAGCAAATCAAGATGTGAACATAAATACATTCATATCAATAAACTACATTAAATAAAGCCAAATACTTAGAGCCAACTGATCTTTGACAAGGCAAACAGAAACACAAAATAGGGAAAGGATACCCTATTCAACAAATGGTGCCAGGATAATTGGCAAGCCACATGTAGTAGAATGAAACTGGATCCTCATCTCTCATCTTACACAAAATTCAACTCAAGATGGATCAAAGACTTAAATCTAAGACCTGAAACCGTAAAGATTCTAGAAGATAACATCGGAAAAACCCTTCTAGACGCTGGCTTAGGCAAAGACTTCATGACCCAAACCCAATAACAAATGCAACAAAAACAAAGATAAATAGATGGGACTTAATTAAACTAGAAAGCTTCTGCACAGCATAAGAAATAATCAGCAGAGTTAACAGACAACCCATAGAGTGGGAGAAAATCTTCACAGTCTATACATCTGACAAAGGACTAATATCCAGAATCTACAAAGAACACAAACAAATCAGCAAGAAAAAAACAATCCCACCAAAAAGTGGGCAAAGGATATGAATAGACAATTCTCAAAGATACACAAACGGCCAAGAAGCACATGGAAAAATGCTCAACATCACTACTTATTAGGGAAATGCAAATCAAAACCACAGTGTGAAACCACCTCACTCCACCAAGAATGGTCATAATCAAAAAATCAAAAAATAATAGATGTTAGCATGGATGTGGTGAAAGGGAACACTTTTACACTGTTGGTGGGAACGTAAACTAGTACAACCACTAAAGAAAACAGTGTGGAGATTCCTTAAAAAAGTAAAAGTAGAACTACTGTTTGATCCAGCAATCCCACTACTAGGTATCTACCCAGAGGAAAAGAAGACATTATACAAAAAAGATACTTGCACACACGTTTATAGCAGCACAATTTGCAATTGCAAAAATATGGAACCAGCCCAAATGCCCATCAATCAACATGTGGATAAAGAACATGTTATACACACATACACACACACACACACACACACACACACACACCATGGAATACTGCTCAGCTATAAAAAAGGAACAAAATAATGGCATTCACAGAAACTAGATAGAATTGGAGACTATTATTCTAAGTGAAGTAACTCAGGAATGGAAAACCAAACATCGTATGTTCTCACTCATAAGTGGGAGCTAAGCTATGAGGATGCACAGGCATAAGAATAATACACTGGACTTTGGGGGCTCGGGGGAAAGGGTGGGGGGTGGTGAGGAATAAAAGACTACACATTGGGTACAGTGTACACTGCTTGGGTGACGGGTGCACCAAAATCTCAGAAATCACCACTAAAGAACTTATGCATGTAACCAAACACCACCTGTTCACCAAAAACCTACTGAAAAAAAAAAAAACAAAAAAATAAAACAGCAAATGATCTAAACGCTCCAATTAGAAGGCAAAGACTGTAGGAGGAGTTCTTTACATATTCTGGGTACAAATCATTTATTCAGACACATGTATTAGAAATATTTTTCCCAGATAATCTTTTAATTTTTAATTTTATTTTGATAACTATATTTTAACTTTTAGACAACTTTTTTCTTTTTTTTTTTTTGAGACAAGGTCTTACTCTGTCACCGAGGGTGGAGTGCAGTGGTGCGATCATGGCTCACTGCAGCCTCAACCTCTGGGGCTCAAACAATCCTCCCACCTCAGCCTCCCAAGTAGCTGGGACTACAGGTGCATACCACCAAGCTCAGCTTATTTTAAATTTTTTTGTAGGGACGGAGTCTCGTTGTGTTGCTCAGGCTGGTCTCAAACTCCTAGGCTCAAGCGATCCTCCTGCCTCAGCCTCCCAAAGTCCTAGGATTATAGGCATGAACCACTGCATCCAGCTGGACAACTTTTAAAAAACAATCTCAAACATATGAAAGAGCTACACGTATAGTACAAAGAACTGTTGCTGTTGTTTTTCTGAACGATTTGAGATGATAGATGCCAATCTGATGCTACATTATCCCCAAAAACTTCTATGTATATTTCCTATAAACAAGGACATGTTCCACAGACTACAGTACAACGAAGAAAATCAGGTCATTAAACTGATGCATTACTTTCACACAATTGTCACTATGCACGTAAGTTTCAATAACTGTCTCAATGACGTATAATAAAAGGATCCAGTTCAATATCACATACTGTATTAAGTTGTCTCCTTTGGTCTGAAACAGTTTTTTAGTCTTTCTTTTAACTTATATGACCTTGACATTTTCGCTAATTATAAACCAGGTTTTTTTGATAAAATATCCTTGAATTTGGGTATAATTTAGATTTTATTATTAAACTCAGTTTTCATATGAATAATACATCATTCTAATATTGAACAGTCTTGAATAGTCCATAGTCCATCCTTTCCTCATTGGTTTGTAATATCTCCTCTACTATATGGTACATTTTTGCGTGTATGGGCACGTTTCTAGGCTTTCTACTCTTTCCACTTACTTTTCTGTCTAAATATCACACTATTTTAATCACTATAGATTTATATTCCTAACTGCACTCTATGCCATACTTATTACTTCCTGAAAACAATGCTCTTTCATAATCCCTTGTGTTAGCATGAATTATGTTTTTCACCTACTCTAACCCTTCAACCTCCCAATCAACCTGCCAAGAAAAAAATTCACAATATTATTCTTTTAAGATCCACCCAAACATCATCTTTTCTAAACCTCTCATAGAATTAGCTCCACCTTTCTGTTCTTCACAACACTCAATTCAAATATCTGTATTACTTAAAACACACAGTACTAAAGTAAGTTAGTTAGAGACAGGGTCTCAGGCTGGAGTGCAGTGGCATGATCAATGGCTCACTGTAGCCTCAACTTTCTGGGATCAAGCAATCTGCCCACCTCAGCCTCCCAAGTAGCTAAGATTACAGACATTGGCCACCACGCCTGGCTAATTTTGATTTTTTTATAGAGACAGAGTCTCACTATGTTGCCGAAGCTGGTGTCGAACTCCAGGCCTCAAGCAATCCTCCCACCTTAGCCTCCCAAAGTGCTAGCAATACAGGCATGAGCCACTGTGCCAAGCCCTGAAGTTATTTATTTATTTATATTATTATACATTAAGTTTTAGGGTATATGTGCACAACGTGCAGGTTTGATACATAAGTATAAATGTGCCATGTTGGTTTGCTGCACCCAACAACTCGTCATTTACTTTAGATATTTCTCCTCATGTTATCCCTCCCCCAGCCCACAAACCCCTGACAGGCCCCGGTGTGTGATGTTCCCCGCCCTGTGTCCAAGTGTTCTCATTGTTCAGTTCCCACCTATGAGTGAAAACATGCAATATTTGGTTTTCTGTCCTTGTGACAGTTTGCTGAGAATGATGGTTGCCAGCTTCATCCATGTCCCTGCAAAAGACATGAACTCATCCTTTCTAATGGCTGCATAGTATTCCATGGTGTGTATGTGCCACATTTTCTTAATTCAGTCTATCATTAATGGACATCTGGGTTGGTTCCAAGTCTTTGCTATTGTGAATAGTGCCGCAATAAACATACGTGTGCATGTGTCTTTATAGTAGCATGATTTATAATCCTTTGGGTATATACTCAGTAATGGGATCACTGGGTCAAATGATATTTTTAGTTCTAGATTCTTGAGGAATCACCACACTGCCTTCCACAATGGTTGAACTAGTTTACAGTCCCACCAACAGTGTAAAAGTGTTTCTATTTCTCCACATCCTCTCCAGCACCTGTTGTTTCCTGACTTTTTAATGATCGCCATACTAACTGGTGTGAGATGGTATTTCATTGTGGTTTTGATTTGCATTTCTCTGATGACCAATGAGGATGAGCATTTTTTCATGTGTCTGTTGAATGCACAGATGTCTTCTTTTGAGAAGTGTCTGTTCATATCCTTTGCCCATTTTCTGATGGGGTTGCTCTTTTCTTGTTTTTTCTGGATATTAGCACTTCGTCAGATGGGTAGATTGCAAAATTTTTCTCCCATTCTGTAGGTGGCCTGTTCACTCTGAAGGAAGTTTCTTTTGCCATGCAGAAGCTCTTTAGTTTAATTAGATCCCATTTGTCTATTTTGGCTTTTGTTACCATTGCTTTTGGTGTTTTAGTCATGAAGTCCTTGCCCATGCCTATGTCCTCAATGGTATTGCCTAGATTTTCTTCTAGGGTTTTTATGGTTTTAGCTCTAACATTTAAGTCTTTAATCCATCTTGAATTAATTTTTTGTATAAAGTGTAAGGAAGGGATCCAGTTTCAGCTTTTTATATATGGCTAGCCAGTTTTCCCAGCACCATTTATTAAATAGGGAATCCTTTCCCTATTGCTTGCTTTTGTCAGGTTTGTCAAAGATCAGATGGTTGTAGATATGTGGTGTTATTTCTGAGACTTCTGTTCTGTTCCATTGGTCTATATCTCTGTTTTGGTACCAGTACCATGCAGTTTTGGTTACTGTAGCCTCGTAGTACAGTTTGAAGTCAGACAGCGTGATGCCTCCAGGTTTGTTCTTTTTGCTTAGGATTGTCTTGGCAATGTGAGCTTTTTTTTGGTTCCATATGAACTTTAAAGTAGTTTTTTCCAATTCTGTGAAGGAAGTCATTGGTAGCTTGATGGGGAGGGCATTGAATATATAAATTACCTTGGGCAGTATGGCCATTACCACTATACTAATTCTTCCTATCCATGAGCATGAAATGTTCTTCCACTTGTTTGTGTCCTTTTTTCATTTCACTGAGCAGTGGTTTGTAGTTCTCCTTGAAGAGGTCCTTTACATCCCTTGTAAGTTGGATTCCTAGGTATTTTATTCTCTTCATAGCAATTGTGAATGGGAGTTCACTCATTAATTTGGCTTTCTGTTTGTCTGTTCTTGGTCTATAGGAATGCTTCTGATTTTTGCACATTGAGTTTTTATCCTGAGACACTTTGCTGAAGTTGTTTATCAACTTAAGGAGATTTTGGGCTGAGACGATGGGGTTTTCTAAATATACAATCATGTCATCTGCAAACAGGGACAATTTGACTTCCTCTTTTCCTAATTGAATACCCGTTATTTCTTTCTCTTGCCTGATTGCCCTGGCCAGAACTGCCAACACTACGTTGAGTAGGAGTGGTGAGAGAGGGCATAATTGTCTTGTGCCAGTTTTCAAAGGGAATGTTTCCAGTTTTTGCCCATTCAGTATGATATTGGCAGTGGGTTTGTCATAAATAGCTCTTATTATTTTGAGATACATTCCATCAATACCTAGTTTATTGAGTGTTTTTAGCATGAAGGCCTGTTGAATTTTGTCGAAGGCCTTTTCTGCATCTATTGAGATAATCATGTGGTTTTTGTCGTTGGTTCTGTTTATGTGATAGATTACATTTATTGATTTGCATATGTTGAACCAGCCTTGCATCCCAGGGAAGAATCCATCTTGATTGTGGTGGATAAGCTGTTTGATGTGCTGCTGAATTCGGTTTGCCATTATTTTATTGAGGATTTTCGCATCTATGTTCATCAAGGATACTGGTCTAAAATCCTCTTTTTTTGTGTGTGTCTCTGCCAGGCTTTAGTATCAGGATGATGCTGGCCTCATAAAATGAGTTAGGGAGGATTCTCTCTTTTTCTATTGATTGGAATAGTTTCAGAGGGAATGGTACCAGCTCCTCTTTGTACCTCTGGTAGAATTCGGCAGTGAATCCATCTGGTCCTGGACTATATTGGTTGGTAGGCTATTATTATCTCAATTTCAGAGCCTGTTATTGGTCTCTTCAGAGATTCAACTTCTTCCTCGTTTAGTCTTGGGAGTGTGTACGTGTCCAGGAATTTATCCATTTCTTCTAGATTTTCTAGTTGATTTGCATAGAGGTATTTATAGTATTCTCTGATGGTAGTTTATATTTCTGTGGGATTGGTGGTGATATCTCCTTTATCATTTTTTAATGCGTCTATTTGATTCTTCTCTCTTTTCTCCATTAGTCTTGCTAGCAGTCTATCAATTCTGTTGATCTTTTCAAAAAACCAGCTCCTGGATTCATTGATTTTTTCGAAGGGTTTTTCGTTATTGGGTATTTCGTTTTTGAAGGGTATTTCATTATTATTGAAGGGTATTTCGTTATCTTAGTTATTTCTTGCCTTCTGCTAGCTGTTGAATGTGTTTGCTCTCATTTCTCTAGTTCTTTTAATTGTGATGTTAGGGTGTCGATTTTGGATCTTTACTGCTTTCTCTTGTGAGCATTTAGTGCTATAAATTTCCCTCTACACACTGCTTTAAATGTGTCCCAGAGATTCTGGTATGTCGTGTCTTTGTTCTCATTGGTTTCAAAGAACAGCTTTATTTCTGCCTTCATTTCGTTATTTACCCAGTAGTCATTCAGGAACAGGTTGTTCAGTTTCCACGCAGGTGTGCAGTTTTGAGTGAGTTTCTTAGCCTGAGTTCTAAATTTGATTGCACTGTGCTGTGAGAGTTTGTTGTGATTTCTGTTCTTTTACATTTGCTGAGGAGTGCTTTACTTCCAACTATGTGGTCAATTTTAGAATAAGTGCGATGTGGTCCTGAGAAGAATGTATATTCTGTTGATTTGGGATGGAAGGTTCTGTAGATGTCTATTAGGTCTGCTTGGTGCAGAGCTGAGTTCAAGGCCTGGATATCCTTGTTAACCTTCTGTCTCGTTGATTTGTCTAATATTGACAGTGGGGTGTTAAAGTCTCCCATTATTTTTGTGTGGGAGTCTAAGTCTCTTTGTAGGTCTCTAAGGGCTTGCTTTATGAATCTGGGTGCTCCTGGATTGGGTGCATATATATTTAGGATAGTTAGCTCTTCTTGTTGAATTGATCCCTTTACCATTATGTAATGGCCTTCTGATCTTTGTTGGTTTGAAGTCTACTTTATCAGAGACTAGGATTGCAACTCCTGCTTTTTTTTTGCTTTGCATTTGCTTGGTACATCTTCCTCCATCCCTTTATTTTGAGCCTATGTGTGTCCCTGCAGGTGAGACAGGTCTCCTGAATACAGCACACTGTTGAGTCTTGACTCTTTATCCAATTTGTCAGTCTGTGTCTTTTAATTGGGGCATTTAGCCCGTTTCCATTTAAGGTTAATATTGTTACGTGTGAATTTGATCCTGTCATTATGATGTTCACTGGTTATTTTGCCCATTAGTTGCTGCAGTTTCTTCATAACATCAATGGTTTTTACAATTTGGGATGTTTTTGCAGTGGCTGGTACTGGTCGCTCCTTTCCATGTTTAGTGCTTCCTTCAGGAGCTGTTGTAAGGCAGGCCTGGTGGTGACAAAATCTCTCAGCATTTGCTTGTCTGTAAAGAATTTTATTTCTCCTTCACTTATGAAGCTTAGTTTGGCTGGATATGAAATTCTGGGTTGAAATTTGTTTTCTTTAAGAATGCTGAATATTGGCCTCCACTCTTTTCTGGCTTGTGGGGTTTTTCTGCTGAGAGATCCGCTGTTAGTCTGATGGCCTTCCCTTTGTAGGTAACCCAACCTTTCTCTCTGCCTGCCCTTAACATTTTTTCCTTCATTTCAACTTTGGTAAATCTGACAATTATGTGTCTTGGGGTTGCTCTTCTCGAGGAGTATCTTTGGGGTGTTCTCTGTATTTCTTGAATTTGAATGTTGGCCTGCCTTGGTAGGTTGGGGAAGTTCTCCTGGATGATATCCTGCAGAGTGTTTTCCAACTTGGTTCCATTCTCCCCGTCACTTTCAGGTACACCAATCAAATGCAGATTTGGTCTTTTCCCACAGTCTGTTATTTCTTGGAGGCTTTGTTCATTTCTTTTAAGTCTTTTTTCTATAACCTCGTCTTCTCGCTTTATTTCATTAATTTGATCTTCAATCATGGATACGCTTTCTTCCACTTGATCAAATCGGCTATTGAAGCTTGTGCATGTGTCACAAAGCTCTCGTGCCACAGTTTTCAGTTCCAACAGGTCATTTAAGGTGTTCTCTACACTGTTTATTCTAGTTAGCCATTTGTCTAACCTTTTTTCAAGGTTTTTACCTTCCTTGAGATGGGTATGAACGTGCTCCTTTCGCTCGGAGAAGTTTGTTATTACCGACCTTCTGAAGCCTACTTCCGTCAACTCATCAAAGTCATTCTCCATCCAGCGTTGTTCCGTTGCTGGTGAGGAGCTGCAATCCTTTGTAGGAGAAGAGGTCCTCTGGTCTTTAGAATTTTCAGCTTTTCTGCTCTGGTTTCTCCCTATCTTTGTGGTTTTATACTACCTTTGGTCTTTGATGTTGGTGACCTAGAGATGGGGTTTTGGTGTGGATATCCTTTTAGTTGATGTTGATGCTATTCCTTTCTGTTTGTTAGTTTTCCTTGTAACAGTCAGGTCCGTCAGCTGCAGGTCTGTTGGAGTTTGCTGGAGGTCCACTCCAGACCCTGTTTGCCTGGTTATCACCAGCGGAGGCTGCAGCACAGCAAATGCTGCAGCACAGCAAATACTGTAGAACAGCAAATATTGCTGCCTGGTCCTTCCTCTGGAAGCTTCGTCCCAGAGGGGCACCCACCTATATGAGGTGTCTGTCGGCCCCTAGTGGGAGGTGTCTCCCAGTTAGGCTACACGGGGGTCAGGGACTCACTTGAGGAGGCCATCTGTCTGTTCTCAGAGCTCAAACACCGAGCTGGGAGAACCACTGCTCTCTTTAGAGCTGTCAGACAGGTACACTGATGTCTGCAGTTGTCTGCTGCCTTGTGTTCAGCTATGCCTTGCCCAGAGTGGAGTCTACAGAGGCAGTAGGCCTTGCTGAGCTGTGGTGGGCTCCGCCCAATTCAAGCTTCCCAGCCGCTTTGTTTACCTACTCAAGCCTCAGCAATGGTGGATGCCCCTCCCCAAGCCAGGCTGCTGCCTCGCAATTCAATCTAAGGCTGCTGCACTAGCAGTGAGCAAGGCTCTGTGGGCGTTGGACCTGCTGAGCCAGGCATGGGAGAGAATCCCCTTGTCTGCCGGTTGCTAAGACCTTGGGAAAGTGCAGTTTTTGGGTGAGAGTGTCCCATTTTTCCAGGTACAGTCTGTCCCGGCTTCCCTTGGCTAGGAAAGGGAAATCACCCGACCTCTTGTGCTTCCTGGGTGAGGCAACGCCCCACTCTGCTTTAGCTCACCCTCTGGGGCTGCACCGACTGTCCAACCAGTCCCAGTGAGATGAACCAGGTATCTCAGTTGGAAATGCAGAAATCACCCATCTTCTGTGTCAATCATGGTGGGAGCTGCAGACTGGAGCTGTTCCTATTTGGCCATCTTGGAACAAATCTCCAAAGTTATTTAGTTAAATGCCTGTCTCCTTCAGTAATCTGTGAGTTATTCAAGTTGTAGGTAGCATGGCTTAACTTTACATTATCAGAATGTAGTACAGTAATTAGTATATAATAATATAGATTGAAAAGTATAAAGAAAAACCATTAACTTTATCAATGTGTTTTGAAAAGCAGGACTGCATCCCACAGGTGCTAAAAGCTATAGAAATATCTCTTCAAAACAAATGTGTTAAAAGCCTCTGAAAAATGAAAGCATACATACCTTCAGTGTCTTGATCATAGTTGGATCAGTTGACCTAACATAGAAACTCTTCAGATAAGGTTCAAACATCCCCTGGATTACAAAAATAAATACAAAAATACATTATGGTACTAATGTGTTCATGTGTCTCTTAAATTACGTGTTCAGAACATACGTACCTTTCTTTGAATTGACATAGTTGCTATATTTTGTAGGACAATATACTGCACCTCCCTAGAAATCAAAAGATAATTTTTACTGGGTATATGTTCCAATGAAACATCTTTGAGTAAGCACTACAATAATGACAAAGAATTAGCAATAATTTCAAGAGAATGCGACTCTTAAATGTAATAATGAAAAGTTTTTAGTAAATCTTAGATGTGTGCCTTTTTAATGCACTTTTCCTATAAAATACCAATAAATTAGACGTGATTCATCATGAAGAATAGTTAAAACAAATTTTATAATAAAGTGCTCCTAAAATATGAAGTTAACATTGTACCTGCTTTGAACACATCCAAGGAAGGTATTCTTAGGGTTAATAGGGGTAGATAGGACCACACTGTTATTATAAACTCATTAAATAACTCATTCTTCCCAGGGCAAAGGCCAGATTTTAAAAGTAGTCATGTTATTTTTAGACCCAAATATCTAATAAATGAACTGAATCTGGTATAAGGCTTCACGTGAAAGACCAATTCTAGGTCTTTCTGATATCTTTTGAACTAGCCATAGGAAAAAAAAAAGTATCGAACTAGCAAAAGATAAAAATAATAGCTGGATATACAGATAGGGAGAATAGGAACACAAAGGAAATGGCATCTCATTTGTTACTAAGCCAGTCAAGAGCTACAATTGTGGACTAAGTTCCAGTTAAGGGCAAAAATAAATACATAGTTTTTTCCTTCCAACGCAATTAGTGGAAACAAGCACTCAATGAAAAACATTGTTTCAAATTAAAACAACTAATTACTGAAAAATAGCTAAGGTATGTCAAATAGCTGAAATGAAGGTATTCTTAAACACAGAAACAAATGTCTGAATTAAACCTGAAATCATGATTCTCATGTTATATGTCATGGAAACTCAATAAATTGTTTTGAATTGTTAACCTAAACCACTAAATTATAAAGAGGTAAAATCAAAGAAGGTGGCATGCTCTTTCTGTCTGTCTATCTGAAACTAAGAGTATGCAATCTTTAAAATGAGTAGCTATTAAAAACACAGCTCTCTTTTTAGAGTGGAGCAAAGCATAGTAATTAAATATTCCAGCTTTATAGGAAGCACAATTCTGGCATAAACTACATTACTTAGCATACACATTGCTCTATATAAAACCATGTATTAATACATTGAGTAAATCAATCTGATAGTACTTCAGTATAGTTTTTCAGTGATTCCAGATTTACCAAAACTCCCAAACATCATTATTGCCATACCTAAAAATTTCAAACACTAATACTAGGCTACTAGTGACACCCTAGTATTATGCCACAAAATATTTTCAATATCTTTGGGCTTGAGGTTAAAAAGTTTCAGTATTTATCATTAAGTTTGAGATAAATGTATAAAGACTTTTATAATAATCCCCTTAAGTATGAAATCTTACTGATCGATTGATTAAAATATAGTCAGAGTTATATATTAAATGCCTGAAAGATTACATTTGTTCAAACATTACTTTTGAAGGAATACAAAAGAAAAAATATATATAAAATCATGACCTACCTATTGCTACGAAGTAAACGCACTAGTGATTTAGAAATTATGCCAGCTTCAGATTTTGGTGATATGTGCCAATACAGCTGAGCAACTGCCATAACCACCTACAAGATAAAGCATAAAAATAACAGAACTATGAACACTAGAGCACTCTACAACCTCAAAATCCATTCCTACACATTATTTCCTCTAAGTCCTACAAATTCCTGTGACGTAAAATGGAATGTTACTCTTCGTAGTGAGTTGAAGAAGTGTCCCCCACCCCCAGTGCCCAATATTATCCTCAAAATCTGATCTTATTTGGAAGTGGGATCTCTGCAGAAATTATTAATATAAGAATTGAAATGAGATCATGCTGGTTAAGAGCCCTAAATCGAATGAACGTGTCCTTATAAGAGAAAAAAAAAGGACAAAAAGAGACGCCGTGAAGGCCATGTGAAGATGGAGATAATTAGTGTGATACACCCATAAGCCAAGCAATGCCACGGATTGCTGGCAATCACCAGAAGCCAGGAAAGAGAAGGTTTCTCCCTCAGAGCGTACAGAAGCAACCAATACCGATTATACCTTGATTTCAGACTTCTGGCTTCCTGAAATGTGACAGAATAAATTTCTGTTGTTTTAATCCACTCAGTTTGTGGCAATATGTATGGCAGTGCTATGAAAAGAATACATCCTCAGAAAAAAAAAGAGACACTGAATGAACTGCTCAAGGCGTAACAGCTAGTACGTGGCAAAGCTCAAGACACTCGAAATTCCATGCTCCTCAGCTGCTGCTCTGAGACTGGGGCTTTTTAAGAATTATAAGCATGCCTTTCTAAATGAAGCCAGGATAACAGTAACTAGTAGGCTGAAATAAAGAAAACTCAGCACATTTAAGTTACAATTAAAGAAACTCCATTAAAACAAATACATCTACAGCAGTAGCATTTAAAATAATCTTGTTTTTAAAAACACAGAACCTTAAAAATGGCTTCTGGTTCAAAGCCATTATAAGGGTGATTCAAAGACTGGGCACAGTGGCTCACACCTGTACTCCCACCCCTTTGGGAGGCCGAGGCAGGTGGGTCACTTGCAGTCAGGTGTGAGACCATCCTGGCCAACATGGTAAAACCCCATCTCTACTAAAAATACAAAAATTAGGTTAAGCGTGGTGGTGCACACCTGTAATCTCAGCTACTTGGGAGGTTGGGACACGAGAATCATTGAACCCAGGAGGTATAGGTTGCAGTGAGCCGAGATCATGCCACTGCACTCCAGCCTGTGCAACAGAGTGAGACTCTGTCTCAACAAAACAAAACAAACAAAGGGTGACTGGAATTTCTTTGTCTCAAAACAGAAGAGTACTGTTTCCCCTAAGTGCCTCTACACTCAGATTCAGAGTGACAACTGCAGAGACATAGCTACAGATGTTACCAATGCTGCCTTTGGCTCAAAGGACACACTAATATTAATTTAATTCTGCCTGGTCTATAAAGTTTGAACAAATATATAGCAAAAATTCTATTAATATATATGCCTAAATAGTATACAGCACAGAAGAATATTTGAGGTTAAAAAAAAAAGTTTCTTCTGAAACTAAAGAACCGTTTTTAAAAATACAGTATACAGGGTCCTAAATTTACTGTTTGCCATTTCTTGTACTTTCTTACAAGTTTGATTTATAGCTTTAAGATATTAGTTGAGAATTTAAAAAATGCAAGAATATCTCATTTCTTCACTTGTGAACTGCAAATATAAGTTGGTTACAAAATAAACTCTCCTGAATTTTAAATCTTATAAAATAAAAGGATCTCAATTAATGATTGACCTAATCCAAAATCAGTCATTTAAAAAAATATTAATGCATATACCTGGCTAATAAGTATTAGTAAATGATAGAAAGGAAAGCTGAATCTTAATTTTAATCTATCTTACAGATAGTAAATCCTTTTCCCTTACAAATAAAAGTCCAATCCTACTGGCAAGAAAGAAAACTGTACTTCCTATACATGTCAATGTCTTTAAAATTCTAGCTGCCACTTGGCATGCCATCTGTTCTAATATATTAGGGTACTCCAGAATCCAAAAGGACTAAATGAGCCTCTTTTTCCTCAGTATTTAGAAATCCAACAGTTGAAAGTCTCTTTGATACCCAGATTTGAAATGTATAGGCTAATTTGTAAATGCCATGAAAAAAGTTCCCAAAACTTCAAAATCCAAAAAGACTAAAAATATACAACCTTATAGGCCTTCTACAGTTACATCATGCCTGTTCATAATAAAGTGCATCCTATAAACACTTTTCTACTCTTAACCATTCATGCCGCTGTCACCTTATTTATACTGTTAGAATAGCCTCCTAACATTCCGCTTTCAGTATCTATCTCCAATACAAACTACATAGCAATGACGTATTATGTTTCCTGAAAGAAATTCTCAAAGTCTCTCCATAAACTTAAGTATGAGGTTAAAAAAAAATCTATCCACAATTCTTCAAAAGTTAGCCTTTACTCATATTTAGCAGCATCCCAAAACAAGGTACCAAAATACACTGACACAAAAAGTAAACCACCTCTATTACAGCATCAAGTAAGCAGGGAACCCAAACAAAATGGGACGAAAAGTACAAACTGCCACTATTTGTTTCCTATTTGAAAACGTTTTTGATCCATAAGTATTTGAACTATAAAATCAATTTCTAAGACCTAGTTAAATGAACAGTGAGTCACTCATAAAGTAGAGTTTAAGATGGCAAATTACAGCTACCTAACTAGCATCTGGCTAAGCTGAGTACATTAAAATATAAGCATATTTTACAACACCCATGAAATAATATTTTCGTTATGACTAGGCATGATTACTGAATAATGATTTGGAAACTAAACCATTAGGTATTAGACAAAAATTGTTGTTGATAACTTGGATATACAAAGCTGTAAGCTCTAAATTCTCAAGAATCAGAAAAATAATGCAAATTCCACATATTTGAAGTTTTTACTAACTGAACAGAACAATTCATTAAGAATACTTTCTCAATTAAAATCTTTAAGAACATGTTTAACTTAAATCCGTCAAGCCTTTGGATATAACTGCCAGTTAACAGGAAACACAGAATATAAAAGAATTAAATGACACTATAAAAGATGCAACCATCCCATTCCAGTAGGTATAGCAAACAAAAAAACAAAATAAAAAGAAGCAGCAGCAATCAGACAAACCCAGAAGGACATTCTGCAAGACTTGACAGGCTTTAAAAGATGCAATGCATTAGATAATGGTTTGGATAAATCATCCAAAAAGAATAATTTAAGATCAATTGGTATTAAATGAAATGAAATTTTATTAAAATAAAAAGTGGAGAGGACTGACTAGAGAAAAAAAGGTTAGAAAATGCTATGTACAGTATGATTTTTATCTTGGTTAAAAAATATATATATATGTATGTGTAACCATGAATATATGTACACTTATGCAGATTAGAAAGATCTGGAAGAAAATACACTAAGACATAAGTGATTTCTGAGTGTTGAGAATGTGATGTTTTAATTTTCTTTTTAGTTTTGCTAGCCTGTAATTTCTAATTTTGTATTGTGCACATGTATTCTTCTAAAATATAAATGGTTATATAAACAAAAAGGTGTCGAACAAACAAAAAAAACCTTATGACCCAAATAAAGATGATTTTTAATTACTATTACTGCCAATTTACATTTATAATATGTGAGGCATTACCTTTGTTAGTCTCTTAAAAATTCTATCAGACAGATACAAACAGTATGGACTAATACCAGATCAAGTACCCCCAATCACAATGGAATAACTGATAAATATACATAGTTCTTATATAAGAGCTAATATAATCCAACCAATTGAGAAACAACTTAGAAATATCTTAAGAAAAGCCAATTAACAAAACCATTAAAAAGTAAATGAAGTCCAATAGGCCAAACCAGGTATTGTCATCAAAACCTAACTCTGCATACCTGGAAACATGGAAGGCTGAAATATATTTAGGTATTACTTCTCAGACATCAGGTCTCTAAATCTATAGCTTACATTCCACACTGTACTTCCAACTATCCATTACATGTCATTTGGTGTGTAAACAAACAAATGCTCCATTAGCACACACAGACTCACTTACTAAATTGAGATATTTTTAATTGCTGTTTTTTAAAAACCAGTGAATTATTTCTTATAAGGATTTTAACATACCGCAGCATTCCTGCTCTGAAGCAAAGGCTTTGTATTTCTAATTAAGAGTCTATGATCTGGATCCATAGTATACGGCTTCTTCCTTTTGTCAGTCTTTTCCTTCTGATCATCATCAGATTCGTAGAAATTCTTTCCATTGTCTTCTAATTCATCACCCTACAATGAAAGAAATCCAACCCAAGATTACTTTAGACCTTGAGCAATCTGCATATTATATAGTCAAAGAAAACTTTCCTTTAAACATCTATAACAACATTTTACCGTAGAATAATTCTGTTTAGGCAATTTAAAAATATTACACAACCTATATCGAATAAAGGCCTATTGATTTTTCTCATATTTTATAACAAGTTACTGTGCTATAGATGATGTGCTTCTATTGTATTACAAAGTAAATTTTTGACTATTAAATCCCCATAGAAATACCTATAGTCCTTCAAAAGGAACACATGACCGTTAGATTTTAACAAGGCCTATAATACTACCTAAAACCTGAAAACTATGTCCATAAATTGTCAGCCACTCTGTAACTAGATCAAAGAGTCAAAAAAAGAGGAGCATTGTTTGAATAGTAACATAAAAGAAATCACAGTAAAGTGTGACATGTAAAAACTAGTGTTGTTAAGTAGGTCCCTGAGTTGTCAAGAAAATGTCTCAGTTTGAGATTTATAAATATCCAGAGGAGCTGATTCTAGGTTTTTGTTTTGAATTCTTTATCTCTGCCAATAAAATATGCCTACAGGCATTTAGTGCTCAAAAACAAACAAACAAAAAACCAAACAAACACAATAATAGCCACATACATCCAATTCAACTTCTGTTTAGAGGTAACTTCCGTTACCAAGTATCTGAAACATACTTTCTGCTTCCAGGAAGATGGAGTAGATGTACTTTTCCCCATCTCTCTCACTAAGTAGAGATCTAGAAAAGCAGAACACTACATGTAAAACATATATAAAACAAACATAAGAAGACTTTGAAAGGCAAAAAGGAGGAGCACTGGATAGGAACCTCAAGAAGATCCAAAGAAAGACAGACCAGTGAGTTCCCTGGGTTTTCTTTTTATTTCATATATCCACAACTCGGTGCAGAAGCTGGCAACAAATGCAGATGAAAGAAACCCCCAGAACCGCTCTCTCTAGCCAAAGGACCAGGAAAGGGGCAGTCTAGCAAGACATAAAACTTTTAGAAGTAACTACTCAAGTGCAGCCCAACACCAGATAAAAAATTATGGCCCTACCCCCATCCCCACCAGTAGAGGCTGAGATGGTGATCCTAGACTTCTACCCTTATTAGGCTGTAATGAGATGCCCCAACCACCTCACTAGGTGGTTTCAGAAAAGGCCAAGATGGGATTGAGAGTTTCATCTCTACCAAGAGGTAACAAGGCATTCTGATATTGTCAGTGAAGACCAAGTGAGGAGCTTGGACTTCTAAGCCCATCCATTAGTGTCAAGGTGACCTTATTCCTCCTCACTGTGATGATGTCAGAGGAGGCCTAGTGCATAGTCAGGACTTGCAGCACCACACCTAGTAGTAACCAAAGTCAGCCCCGCCCACACCCTGGTGGTTGTCAGGGAAGGACACACATAGAACAGTACCTTGTATCCCTCCTAGCAGACAGCTATCAGAGAAAGACGGTTGGGGAGCCAGAAATCCCACATTCACCTATGGTAACAATGAGTACAATCCCTCTGAAGTGTCAGTGGAGGATAAGCAGGGAATCCGGACTCCTGCTATGACCTGGCAGTGATGAGACAGCACCCCTCTCTCTTTCCACCACCCTTCCCTGCTAGAGTGGTATCAAACAAAGCCAGTTAACCTGAAGGTTTAAAAATATCCAGTCTCAAAGTATCCAAAATGTCCAAGTTTCAATTAAAAAATCACTCATCATTCCAAGAGAAAGGAAGATCTCAAACTGAATAAAAATAGATAACTAGCAGATGCCAATACCAAGATAATAGAGATATTGGAATGATCTGATTATTTTTAAAAAATCATTAAAAAATGCTTCGATGAGCAATTGAGAACATCCTGGTAAAAAATACAGAAATAGAAGGTTTTAGCAAAGAATTATAAAGTCTAGACTGGGTGCAGTGGCCCATGCCTGTCATCCCAGCACTCTGGGAGGCGGAGGTGGGCAGATCACCTGAGGTCAGGAGTTGAAGACCAGCCTGGCCAACATGGCGAAACCCTGTCTCACTAAAAATACAAAATTAGCCTGGCTGGTAGGGCACACCTGTAATCCCAGCTACTCGAGAGGCTGAGGCAGGAGAATTGCTTGAGCTCATGAGGCGGAGGTTGCAGTGAGCCAAGATCGCGCCATTGCCCTCCAGCCTGGGCAACAAGAGCAAAATTCCATCTTTAAAAAAAAAAAAAAAAGGCCAGGCACAGTGGCTCACGCCTGTAATCCCAGCACTTTGGGAAGCCGAGGTGGGCAGATCACGAGATCAGGAGTTAGAGACCAGCCTGGCCAACATGGTGAAACTCCATCTCTACTAAAAATACAAAAATTAGCCAGGCATGGTGGTGGACGCCTGTAATCCCAGCTACTCAGGAAGCTGAGGCAGGAGACTCACTTGAACCCTGGAAGGCGGAAGTTGCAGTGAGTGGAGATTGCGCCACTGCACTCCAGCCTGGGCGACAGAGTGAGACTCCATCTCAAAAAAAAAAAAAATTATAAAGTTTAAAGAAAGAAATAGAAGATATAAAGACCAAATAAAAACTGTTAACGACTGGCAAATACAAGAACCAAAACTAAAAACCTAATGAATGGGATCAAAAGCAGAGGAGGGGGACAAAAGAAATAATCAGTAAACTGGAACACAGAACAACAAGATTTACCCAATCTGAACAAAGATAAAATAGACTAGGGACAAAAAAAATCAAAACTAAAAAACAGGCCGGGTGCGGTGGCTCATGCCTGTAATCCCAGCACTTTGGGAGGCCGAGGCGGGTGGACCACGAGGTCAGGAGATTGAGACCATCCTGGCTAACACGGTGAAACCCCACCTCCACTAAAAAAATACAAAAAATTAGCCAGGCATGGTGGCGGGTGCCTGTAGTCCCAGCTACTCGGGAGGCTGAGGCAGGAGAATGGCGTGAACCTGGGAGGCAGAGATTGCAGTAAGCCGAGATTGGCCACTGCACTCCAGCCTGGGTGACACAGCGAGACACTGTCTCAAAAAAAAAAAAAAAAAAAAAAAAAAACAGAGTCTCAGGGACCAGTGAAACTGCAACAAAAGACCTAACATTCCTTTCATCTATTAATCAATCCTGGAAGGAGAAGAGACAGAGGCAAGAGTTGAAAGAGAACTCAAAGAAATAATGACTGCAAACTTTTTAAATTTGGCAAATAAAACTACAAATTGAGGAAGCTGAGTAAACCCTAAACAGGATTAAACCCAAAGAAATCCAAAACAGCACACATTATAGTAAAACCTCTGAAAACTAAAGACAAAGAAAAACAAATCTTGAAAGCAGGATAGGAGAAATGACACTTTACCAATAACAGAAAAACAAGTCTAATGACAGCAGATTTCTCATCAAAAACCATGGAGGACAGAACACAGTAGACCAACTGATGGAGAGGAACTATCAAAAGAGAATCTTATATCTCGCAAAAATATATTTCAGGAATGAAGGGGGAGAAAATCAAGACATTTTCAGATAAAGGGGAACTAGAGTATTTGTTATAAGCAGACCTATCCTGAAAGAATGGCTAAAGGAAGCTCTTTAGACAGAAAGGAAATGATAAAAGATGGAATCTTCAAACATCTTGAAGGAAGAAAGAATATGGCAAGGAAAAATATGAGTACATATAATAGTTTTTCCTTCTCCTCTGAGTCTTTTAAATTATATTAGATGGTTGAAGAAAAGTTATAACACTGATACGGTTCTAAATGCATGTAAAGGACATACCTAAGAAAACTATTTATAAAGTGGAGAGAAAAAAGAGATCAAAGGGAGGTAAGTGGTTAAAAAGTTTGCCCCTTGAAGTGTAACATGAGGACACCAGTAGACTGTGATGGTAAGATGATAAGTTATGCATGTAAAATGTAATAGCTACAGCATCCACTAAAAAAGCTGCACAAAGAGATATATTCGTGCTTTGTGCAGCTTGTGCTTTGGTAGAAAGATTACTTAAGGCCAAGGTAGAAAGATTACTTAAGGCCAGGAGTTCTAGACCAGCCTGGGCAACAGAGCAAAACCTTGCCTCTACTACAAGTAAAAAAATAAAACAAAACTCAGCCATTCATGGGGGTATGTACCCATAGTCTTAGCTGCTCAGGAGGCTGAGGTGGGAGGATCACTGGAGCCCAAGAGTTTGAGGCTTCAATGAGCTATGATCAAGCCACCGTGCTCCAGCCTGGGTGACAGAGTGAGACCCTGTCTCTAAAAAATTTCAAAAAAATAGGTTTTAATTAATAAAAAAAGAGATATATTCAAATTAACTGCAGATAAGCAAAGACGGAATTCTAAAAAATGTTGAAATAACCCACAGTTAAGAGAAATGAAGACTAGAGAGAACAAACAAAAAACAAAAAACTAAATGGGACGCTTAAGCCTTAAAAATAAATAATTAGATTAAATGTAAATCAGTATGCTGATTAAAAGACAAAGGCTGGCAAAGTAGATTAAAACCCATGACTCAACTATGTGCTGCCTATAAGAAATTCACTATAAACATAAAGATAAAGGCAGGTTAAAAGTAAAAGGATGGATAGTAGAGGCTGGCTCTCCCCTCCCCCCTCTCCCCTCTCCCCTCTCCCCTCTCCCCTCTCCCCTCTCCCCTCTTTCCACGGTCTCCCTCTGATGCCGAGCCGAAGCTGGATGGTACTGCTGCCATCTCAGCTCACTGCAACCTCCCTGCCCGATTCTCCTGCCTCAGCCTGCCGAGTGCCTGCGATTGCAGGCACGCGCCGCCACGCCTGACTGGTTTTCGTTTTTTTTTTGGTGGAGACGGGGTTTCGATGTGTCGGCTGGGCTGGTCTCCAGCTCCTAACCGCGAGTGATCCGCCAGCCTCGGCCTCCCGAGGTGCCGGGATTGCAGACGGAGTCTCGTTAACTCAGTGCTCAATGGCACCCAGGCTGGAGTGCAGTGGCGTGATCTCGGCTCGCTACAACCACCTCCCAGCCGCCTGCCTTGGCCTCCCTAAGTGCCGAGATTGCAGCCTCTGCCTGGCAGCCACCCCGTCTGGGAAGTGAGGAGCGTCTCCGCCTGACCGCCCATCGTCTGGGATGTGAGGAGCCCCTCTGCCTGGCTGCCCAGTCTGGAAAGTGAGGAGCGTCTCTGCCCGGCCGCCATCCCATCTAGGAAGTGAGGAGCGCCTCTTCCCGGCCGCCATCACATCTGGGAAGTGAGGAGGGTCTCTGCCCGGCCGCCCATCGTCTGAGATGTGGGGAGCACCTCTGCCCTGCCGCCCCATCCGGGATGTGAGGAGTGTCTCTGCCCGGCCGCCCTGTCTGAGAAGTGAGGAGACCCTCTGCCTGGCAACCGCCCTGTCTGAGAAGTGAGGAGCCCCTCCACCTGGCACCCACCCCGTCTGAGAAGTGAGGAGCGTCCTCCCTCCTCGTCCGGGAGGGAGGTGGGGGGGTCAGCCCCCCGCCCGGCCAGCCGCCCCGTCCGGGAGGGAGGTGGGGGGGTCAGCCCCCCGCCCGGCCAGCCGCCCCGTCGGGGAAGTGAGGGGCGCCTCTGCCCGGCCGCCCCTACTGGGAAGTGAGGAGCCCCTCTGCCCGGCCAGCCGCCCTGTCCGGGAGGGAGGTGGGGGGGTCAGCCCCCCGCCCGGCCAGCCGCCCTGTCCGGGAGGGAGGTGGGGGGGGTCAGCCCCCCGCCCGGCCAGCCGCCCCGTCCGGGAGGTGAGGGGCGCTTCTGCCCGGCCGCCCCTACTGGGAAGTGAGGAGCTCCTCTGCCCGGCCACCACCCCATCTGGGAGGTGTACTCAACAGCTCATTGAGAACGGGCCATGAAGACAATGGCGGTTTTGTGGAATAGAAAGGGGGGAAAGGTGGGGAAAAGATTGAGAAATCGGATGGTTGCCGTGTCTGTGTAGAAAGAGGTAGACATGGGAGACTTTTCATTTTGTTCTGTACTAAGAAAAATTCTTCTGCCTTGGGATCCTGTTGATCTGTGTCCTTACCCCCAACCCTGTGCTCTCTGAAACATGTGCTGTATCCACTCAGGGTTGAATGGATTAAGGGCGGTACAAGATGTGCTTTGTTAAACAGATGCTTGAAGGCAGCATGTTCCTTCAGAGTCATCACCACTCCCTAATCTCAAGTACCCAGGGACACAAACACTGCGGAAGGCCGCAGGGTCCTCTGCCTAGGAAAACCAGAGAACTTTGTTCACTTGTTTATCTGCTGACCTTCCCTCCACTATTGTCCTGTGACCCTGCCAAATCCCCCTCTGCGAGAAACACCCAAGAATGATCAATAAAAAAGAAAAAAAAAAAAAAAAAGTAAAAGGATGGAAAAATACATAGCATGCTAATATTAATCAAGGGAAAGCACAATAACTACATTAATATGAGATAAAGTACACTTCAGAGCAAAGAAAATTACAACAGAGAAGGACATTATAGAATGACAAAATGGATAATCTACAATGAAGGTTATATACCATATAATTCCATTTATATAACATTCTTGAAATAACAAAATTATGGAAACAGAAAGATCAGCGGTTGCCAGGGGTTAAGGGTTGGGAGTTAAGGTTAAACATGTGGAATAAAGTCGGTTTGGCTATAAAACGGCAACATGAAGATTCCCTGTGATGGAAATGTTCTCAGTTTTGACTGTATCAATGTCAATATCCTGGTTGTAATACGGTATTAGAGTTTTGCAAGACATTACCATTGGGGAAAATTGAGTAAAGGTTATGCCAGATCTCTCTCAATTATTTCTTAAAATTTCATGTGAATCTAAATTATCTTTTAAAAACCATTTAATTGAATAAAACTAAGGAGATAAAAATCAGTAGTCACTTAAAAGCAATTTGTTGTATTTATGCATTGTTATACATAACAATAAAGAAAATTATCTAAAATGTTTTAGGTTAATATCACTTAAGTATTTTTCCCTTGCTAGGTGCCTACAGATTTTACACAATCTTTCCTTAAATCTTGACATAAATATCACTGGAAAACACCTTTCATCAAAAGTACAACTTTTAGGTCTCTCAGAATAGGAATAATATTAGCTCAGTGCTTTTTAAATCCACAGGCAAAAAAATCTTATAAAATTATTCAGAGAAAACTCACAAAATTTATACTCTTTGAAAACAAAAGTATTTCTACTAATACTCATCTTCAAAATTAAACTAGAAATCATAACATTATCACCTTCCTTTGAATACAGAATTCAAAACAAACACACTACTTGTCTTTTAGTGCTTAATAAAAAGACTATAAGTGAGATATACTTTTATATCAAAGCTGGACTTGAGTGACTGTTCCTTTATGGAGCTCCAGGCTAAAGCAGTTCTGTTAAGTACATTAGTAAACCAATAAAACACAAATAATTAAATGCTCTAAGCATAAGCACTCACTTACAATCTTAAGTCATGGTTAATTAAACAAATGTTCAAACTCTACCTGAAAGTGATACATAATGAAAGTGCTGTATTAACAGACATAGCACTATTACTAACAAAATCATCAAAATGTACATAAAAAACTGCTTTTTATAACCATCTACTCATTCCATTTCTTCCTCATTGTTAATTAACATACTTTATAGGAGTTCAATTACATTATTTTAATGAAAGACACATATGTATTGCTTATTTTGCTGTACAAATGTTTAAGATTATGGCAGTATATTATAATAGTAAAACTACAAACCACTGCTCAAGGAAATCAAAGAGGACACAAGCAGATGGAAAAATATTCCATGCTCATGGATAGGAAGTATCAATATCATGAAAATGGCCATCCTGCCCAAAGCAATTTATAGATTCAATGCTATTCCCATTAAACTACCATTGACATTCTTCACAGAACTAGAAAAAACTATTTTAAAATTCATATGAAACCAAAAGCAGCTCACGTAGCCAAGACAATGCTAAGAAAAAAGAACAAAGCTGGAGGCATCATGCTACCTGACTTCAGACTATACTACAAGGCCGCAGTAACCAAAACAGCATGGTACTGGTACAAAAACAGTCACATAGACCAATGGAACAGAATAAAGAACTCAGAAATAAAACCACACATCTACAACCATCTGATCTTCAACAAATCTGACAAAAACAAGCAATGGAGAAAGGATTCCCTATTTAACAAGTGGTGCTGGGAGAACTGGCTAGCCATATGTGAAAAACTGAAACTGGATCCCTTCCTTACATCTTATACAAAAATTAACTCAAGATGCATTAAAGACTTAAATGTAAAACCCAAAACTATAAAAACCCTAGAAGAAAATCTAGGCAATACCGTTCAGGACATGGGCATGGACAAAGACTTTATGATGAAATTGCCAAAAGCAACTGCAACAAAAGCAAAAATTGACAAATGGGATCTAATTAAACTAAAGAGCTTCTGCACCGCAAACAAAACTATCATCAGAGCAAACAGACAACCTACAGAATGGGAGAACATTTTTGTAATCTGTCCATCTGACAAAGGGCTAATATCCAGAACCTACAAGAAACTTAAGCAAATTTACAAGAAACTAACAACCCCATTAAAAAGTGGGCAAATGGTATGAACAGACACTTCTCAAAAAAAAAATACATGCAGCCAAGAAACATATGAAAAATAGCTCAACATCTCTGATCATTAGAGAAATGCAAATCAAAACCACAATTAGATACCATTTCATACCACTCAGAATGGCAATTATTAAACACTCAAAATACAGATGCTGGCCAGGCTGCGGAGAAATAGGAATGCTTTTACACTGTTGGTGGGTACATAAATTAGTACAATCATTGTTGAAGACAATGTGCTGATTCCTCAAAGATTTAGAACCAGAAATACCATGTGACCCAGCAATCCCATTACTGGGTATATACCCAAAAGAGTATAAATCATTCCATTATAAAGATACATGCACGCAAATGTTCACTGCAGCACTATTCACAATAGCAAAGACACGGAATCTACCCAAATGCCCATCAATGACAGACTACATAAAGAAAATGTGGTGCATATATACCATGGAATACTATGCAGCCATAAAAAGGAACGAGATAATGTCCTTTGCAGGGACATGGATGAAGCTGGAAGCCATCATTCTCAGCAAACTAATGCAGGAACAAAAAACCAAACACCACGTTCTCACTTATAAGTGAGAACTGAACAATGTGAACACATGGACACAGCGAGGGGAACAACACTTACTGGGGCCTGTCAGGGCAGGGTTAGTGGGGAGAGCATTAGGGAAAAGAGCTAATGGATGCTGGGCTTAATACCTGGGTGATGGATTGATAGGTGCAGCAAACCACCATGGCACACGTTTACCTATGTAACAAACCTGCACATCCTGCACATGTACCCTGGAACTTAAAAAATAATAATAAAATTATTAAAAAAAAATTTTTTTAACTTATGTAAATGTTTCTATAGTGTCCTCTATGAACATACCATCATATAGGTTTTTGAGTTCACTTCCATAAGAAACATTTTTATATGGTTTGATTTTAATATGCACTTACAAAAATATGAACACTTTACAGAGGATTACTTGCACTACTGTATTTCTTCAATATGTATTTAATTGAAAGGATGGCATTTTTAATGGCTATAATTAAAGGTCGATGAATCATTATCTTATTAAAATTTAGTAATATTTCATAACATATATGGTTCACAATTGATGCAACTGCTTCCTATTGATGAATTTTTTTACAGTTTTAAAAAATTATGCGGCCAGGCATGGTGGCTCACACCTATAATCCCAGCACTCTGGGAGGCCAAGGCAGGCAGATCACCTGAGGTCACGAGTTCAAGACCAACCTGCCCAACATGGTGAAACTCCATCTCTACTGAAAATACAAAAATTAGCCAGGCGTAGTGGCACATGCCTATAGTCCAAGCTACTTGGGAGGCTGAGGCAGGAGAATCGCTTGAACCTGGGACACAGAGGTTGCAGTGAGCCAAGATCACGCCACTGCACTCCAGACTGGATGACAGAGCAAGACTCCATCTCAAATAAAATAAAATAAAATAAAATAAAAATTATGCAAACTAATAAAATATTAATAATAAAAGATTTCAAAAGAGTAATTTTCTTTCATTAGTATCTTTTCCACACGATTCAATGATCTTATATTGCTACTAATAAAACTTCTACAAATTAACATATAATATTACAGAAATTGTAATTTCCTAAAATAAAAGGGATTATTTGAAATAACAAAGTTTTTATAATGGGATTATGAGCTAACAAACATGAAGAACATGTTGCTTATAGCTAAAATAGTTCATGTTAATTATCATTTAAAAACATTCCCCTCAGAAGAAATTCTCTTATACTTTTTATGAAATTTCAGTTTGGTTCTACTGCCATGAGAACATCATGACACAGCTTCTTAGATCCGGCTCTCCCAGTTACTAGCTATAGGCATGTACCAACTGCATAATTCTCTAAGTTGGAACCAAGCAGAGAAAAAATTGACAAGTGAAGGGTGGACGTTTTTATGAGGTTAATGAAATGAAGGAGATGAGGCTTTCTTGGAGGACAAGAATGAACCTCCAACAACATATTTGAATCTGTACTACTGTGGACTATGTTTCTCAGGTTTTTAATGAATCAGAACAGGCATTAGTCCAAACAGAATGGATACGTACACAGCATATGGGTGTATCTGGACACACCAGTTCAATATAAGTGCTGGCTCTATGACCATGACAAATCACTCAACCTTTCTTGTCTTGATTTTTTTCCTTGTCTTGGTTTACTCATCTGTAAAAGCAGTAACTATATCATTATAGTGTTTATAAACATTGAGTCAGTTTATTGAACATTATACAAGCACTTAGTGCCTGATACAAATTAAAGTACACAAATAGTAGCTATTGCCACTGCTTCTATTATTAAGAAACTTTCTTTCTAGAAGCCATGTAATTGAAACTATTACTATGCCTCAAATTCAATATCCCTAGATGCCAAATATGAAAAAAAGTTTCCCCCCTAAAATTATCCCTCAGAAAGAAGTTGCCTCATACTTGAGGGTTTATAAATGTATTATGAGGCTCTTACACAACTGCTTCATTTTGAACCATAATGTATTGTTTGGGGAACTCATTACACTGAAACAACTTCAATCAATGCTAGTTATGGATGCTTAAAAGGAGTCACAAATCACAGTGATAAAAGATGTCATTTTTAACTAAGCCTTTAGAGAACACTTTTTAAAAACACATAATATAAGATTATATAGTTCTATTTCTAAGAATGGCTAAACAGACAACTTAGAACAACCACCTGTCAGTGAGAACTAGAAAAGCTGGGGAAAAGTTAAGAAACCTGTTAGAAGGCACTGGAGGGCTAAAAAAACAGTGATGAATTATGCAGACAAGACCCAGAAGAAGTAGTAAATCTAGAAACCTAGAATTCTGATTGGCTTTTGGAATTGCTTTTCCCCAAAAAAAAAAAAAAAAAAAAGGATGTGTTAATTAGACAAGAGGAAGCTGAGAGGCCTAAAAGCTCAGTAGAGCTTTCAGCAGGTTAACAAAAATGCAGTAACAAAAGGTGAGGCCAGGATCCGCCAAAAATTACAATCCTGCTAACTCTCCTAGTCTTTGGTTTAAAATATAAAATCTATGTCTTGGGGAGTAATGATGGTCAGATAAAAGCCCAGCTTAAATCATCTCAATCCATAATTGAGGTGATAAGTGAACTCAAGATTGTTGAATCCATTCCCTAGAACCAGAAGTAGAACAAAATCCATCATCCAAAGCTTCAAACTAGTCCGACAACTTATCAGAAAGGAAATGCTGGTATCACTAAGGGTAAGGATACTGTTTCCTTCTGGAAGGAAAAGCAGATTATTAAGTGAAGGGTATCAAGAATGGGGCTTATGAAGTATACTGATAATTACTGTTTCTCAATCTAGGTATTTGATACATAGGTGTATTCAGTTTGTGAAAATGTATAAAGTCATTTGCAGTATATGTTTCGCTCTTATTGCCCAGGCTGGAGTGCAATGGCGCGATCTCGGCTCACTGCAACCTCCACCTCCTGGGTTCAAGCAATTCTCCTGCCTCAGCCTCCTGAGTAGCTAGGGTTACAGGCATGCACCACCACACCTGGCTAATTTTGTATTTTTAGTAGAGACAGGGTTTCTCCACGTTGGTCAGGCTGGTCTCGAACTCCCAACCTCAAGTGATCCGCCCGCCTCGGCTTCCCAAAGTGCTGGGATTACAGGTGTGAGCCACTGCGCCCAGTCTGCAGTATATATTTCTACTTCAACAAAATGTCTTTAAAATAAGCATACAAGAAAAAAAGACAAAAATGTAAATATAAACCAAGAGAAAAAAAAGCAAAAATAGGGAATCTAGAAAATGAGTTTGGCAGACGTAATTTTAAGTGAACTATACTGTGAACTGAATGATTCTGTCCTGCCACAAATTCATATAATGAAATCCTAGGCCAGGCGCAGTGGCTCACACCTGTAATCCCAGCACTTTGGGAGCCAAGGCGAGTGGATCACCCGAGGTCAGGAGTTCGAGACAAGCCTGGCCAACATGGTGAAACCCCGTCTCTACTAAAAATACAAAAATTAGCCACACATGGTGGCGCACACCTGTAATCCCAGCTACTCCAGAGGCTGAGGTAGAAGAATCACTTGAACCTGGGAGGCGGAGGTTGCAGTGAGCCAAAATTGCGCCACTGCACTCCAGCCTGGGCGGCAGAGCGAGACACTATCTCCAAAAAAAGAAAGAAAGAAATCCTAATCCCCAGTGTGACGGTATTAGGATAGGAGATGGGGCCTTTGAAAGGTGATTAGGTCATGAAGACGGAACTCTCATAAATGGAATTAGTGGCATTACAAAATGAACCTCAGAGAGCTTTCTGGCCTTTTTTCCATCATGTGAAGAAGACAGTCATCTATCTATGAACCAAGAAGTAGACCCTCACCAGACACCAAATGTGTCAGAGCCTTGATCCCGTACTCCCAGTCTCCAGAACTGTGAGAAATAAATGTTTGTTGTTTAACTCATCCAATCTAGGATATTTTTGTTATAGCAGCCCAAACTAAGACAGACTATAAAACAACTATGATTAATATGTTCAAGGAATTAAGTGGTAGGATCGAGCTTTACGGCAGATAATGCAACATAATACAATTTTTCAGAAAACTCAGATATATTTTTATATTGTGTTTAAATAAAGTGCTAGACTTTCAGTGACCACTTACAGAGTTCTTAAAATTCAGTAATATTTTAAAAATTTCAATTTAACTGATTTTACCTTTGTGATACTTTTGACATATCAGATAGAGAAAGATTTGTGCTCTGTTAGAGATAATAGCCTAGATACTTAAGTAAGTTAAGTAGAGGAATCAAAGTTTATATCTGAGAGGACTCTGAATGGTTTTAAAAGTAATCATTCTTATTTAACATGTTAACTATATGATGAAATGAATTTTACTTTCTCCTTGTCCAGAAACAGAATAGTTAAATAAGACAAACAAGATATATTAAGGAAAATGTTTAGTCTGCTTAAGAGTAAAAATAAATGAATTTGAAAGACTTTGAAATCTACTTTATAGTAAGTTTCCACTTATTCCACTTGGTATACTAACCATACTTCATATACATAAAAGAGAATTCTAATATCTAATTTTAATATTCCCTCCATTTGTATTTGAAAGCAGTTTTTAGAAATATTCTGTTTTTAGTAGAACTGCTTAATCTTCTGAGCTTATTCTATATCCTCAAATATATATATATTTATATATTTACATATATATTTTTAAATATTTATATATTTACATATTTTTAAATATTTATATATATTTATATATTTTATATATTTATATATATTTATATATTTTATATATTTATATATTTTATATATATATATATATTTTTTTTTTTTGAGACAGAGTCTCGCTCTGTCACCCTGGCTGGAGTGCAGTGGCGTGATCTCGGCTCACTGCAAGCTCCTGGGTTCACGCCATTCTCCTGCCTCAGCCTCCCGAGTAGCTGGGACTACAGGCGCCCGCCACCACGCCCGGCTAATTTTTTCGGCTAATTTTTTGTATTTTTAGTAGAGACGGGGTTTCACCATGCTAGCCAGGATGGTCTCAATCTCCTGACCTCATAATCCGCCCGCCTCAGCCTCCCAAAGTGCCTGGATTACAGGCGTGAGCCACCACTCCTGGCCCAAATATATTTCTTAACTAGACATTGATATTAGGCAGTCTCAATTAATACATCTATGAATTTGAAACAAAGTAGAAAAACCCCTTATGTAGCTAGCATGGCTGTTATGAAGCCTTTAAATATTATTTTATGTATGAAGCCCTTATTTTTAGTATATTATGCATATCATTTCAACCATCTTGATATTCTGATTTCTTGTTATACAGATAATAAAAGACACAATTTTAAAAGAAAACAGTAAAAATTATATTTTCCATTGCCAAGGGACAAGAAAAATGTGTTTTACAAATGCATGAAAAGGTTTAAAAAAATCAATTATTATACATGTTGTTTCTATTAAGCCTACAGAAATGAGGCATTATCATACATGGGATTTCTAATTGGTACTAATTAAAATGTTTTATATTGTGGTTTCAGTTTTTCTATACAACCATTAAGTAATGCCAACTTTGCTCCAATATAATACTATTACTATTACAAAAAGACAGAACCATCTGACTGAAATCTAAGACAGAACACATTACTTCTAAGGCCATAAAACCTGCTCTTTTACATGGAAACATGACTGGTTCTAGAGCTAAGGCAGTTAAAACAACTAATAAATAAATAAATGAGGGAGAAATGACAGATCTTCCTTACAAAATAATTCTAAGTGACTATGCTAAATCATGTGAATGAGTACTCAAAGTCTGAAACATATTTCTATGACAGCATTGTATCCATATTCCAAGGTAACGTGTATCTCCAAAAATCCAGACAGAAGTAAAGATGCTTTCCAATGGAAAACTATTAAATGAAAATGACTCAAAAAGGAGTTCTCAAAATATCTCTAAAATATATGTGATAAAACTATTTCATAAAATGAGTATAAAATGTTCTATTTATAAATGAATGTTTTATTTTTCCATGTTTAAAATATGTACATGTATGAAATGAAATACTACCATAGAATACTTTTTTTAATTTTTCTTTAAAAATATACATTTAAGCTGGACCAAACCAAAAAAAAAAAAAAAATTTAAAAAAATGGGGACCAATTTATACTGGAGAAGGCTTTGCAGTTTCTTTAAAGCAAAGATAATGTTTTGTAAATACACTCTCAGTAGAAATGAAATTATATGATATCTAAAATTTTACATGAAATCTTGGAATGGGGTAAGGTAGCAAAACGAGAGCAGCCATGAGCTGATGAACAGTGCAGCTACGTGATGTATACATAGGGATTCGTTGAACTGTCAGCCATACTTTTATGTATGTTTAAAGTTTCCCATAATCAAGACTTACTGTAAAGCTACACATATCAAGACAGTGTGGTATTTGTGAAATAACAGAGAAAAACATCAGTGGAACAGAAGAGAAAGCCTAGAAACAAACTCTCATAAATACAGCCAACTGCTTTCACAAAAGATCCAAGACAATACGATGGAGAAAAGATAGTCTTTCAACAAATGATGCTGGAACAAACGAAGAGTCACAGGCCAGGCACAGCAGCTCACGCCTGTAATCCCAGAACTTTGGGAGGCTGAGGAGGGCAGATCACGAGGTCAGGAGTTAGAGACCAGCCTGACCAACATGGTAAAACCCTGTCTCTAATAAAAATACAAAAAAATTAGCTGGGTGTGGTGATGCACACCTGTTATCCCAGCTACTCAGGAAGCTGAGGCAGGAGAATTGCTTGAACCCGGGAGGTGGAGGCTGCACTGAGCTGAGATCATGCCACTGCACTCCAGCCTGGGCGACAAAGCAAGACTCCATCTCAAAAAATAAAAATAAAAATAAATCTAGACACAGACCTTACAACCTTCACAAAAATTAACTCAAAATGGGTCACAGACCTAAATGTAAAACACAAAACTATAAAACTTTTAGAGGTTAACATAGGAATCTAGATGACCTTGGGTATGGCGACTTTTAGACACAATACAAAAGACATGGATCTGTGGAAGAAATAATTGATAGGCTGGACTTCATTAAAATTTAAAACTTTTGCTATGCAAAAGACAAGGTCAAAAGAATTAGAAGACAAGCCACAGACTGGGAGAAAATATTTGCCAAAGACATATCTGATAAAGGACTGTTATCCAAAATATACAAAGAGTTCCTAAAATTCAACAATAAGAAAACAAACAGCCCAATTTTTTAAAAATGGGCTGAAGACCTGAAGAGATACCTCACCAAAAAAGATACACAGATGGCAAATAAACATATAAAAACATGTTCAAAACCATGTCATTAGGGAATTGCTAACTAAAACCAATGATATACTATAACACATTTATTAGAATGGACAAAATCCAAAAACTTGATAACTCCGTATACAGACAAGGATATAAAGTGACAGGAACTCTCATTCATTGCCGATGGGAATGCAAAATGGTACAGCCACTCTGAAAGGCAACTTTGCAGTTTCTTACCAAAGTAAACATACTCTTACCAAACAATCCAGCAATCACACTCCTTGATATTTACCCAAAAAAGCTGAAAAGATGTCCACACAAAAGCCTGCACATGGATACAGCAGCTTTATTCCTCATTGCCAAAACTAGAAAGTGCTCAAAATGTCTTTCAGTAGGTGAGTGGATAAATAAACTGTGGTATATCCAGACAAAGGACTAGTATTCAGTGCTAAAAATAAATGAGCTAACAAGCTATGAAAAGACATGGAGACAACTTAAATGCATATTACAATATAAGTGAGAGAATCCAATCGGAATAGGTTACATATTGTATGATTCCAGCTATATGACATTTTGGAAAAGGCAAACTATGTAGATATTAAAAAGACTAGTGACTGCCAGGAGCTGGTGGGGAGGGAGGGATGAACAAGTAGAGCATAGAGAATTTTTAGGGCAGCAAAACTATTGTGTATGATAAAACACAATGGTGTATTCATGTTATCATATATCAGACAAAATCCAAAGAATGTACAACACCAAGGATGAACCCTAATGTAAACTGTGGACTTTGGGTGACAACAATATTAATGTAAATTCATAGATCACAATGTAAAATGTTGATGGTGGGGGATGTTTTGCATGTGTGGAGGTAGAGGATATATAAGAAATCCCTGCACCTTCAACTAAGTTTCACTGTAAACTTATAACTGCTCCAAAAAATAAAGCTTATTTTTATTTTTAAGAAAGCAGTGAGTTTAATATATCTGAACCTATCTTATATAAAAATAGGTCTCTCTCTACTATGTGTACCAACCACCCTAATGCTAGTGAAAAAAAAAATCAGAATAAAATATAGCTTTTCGCTTTGCTCTAAAACATTCACTTTCAGAAGAGACAAATGTTGTTACATTAAATACAAGCTTTATGAAGGCAAAAAATAACTCCATGAAGTATATTTTGGAAAACGCATGGTTTATATACTCTTAAGGTACTATTCCACAGGCTCATGGAATAAAGAAAAGTGTGAAATTATGCTTAAGTAGTAGTACTTTCTACATATTTTGTATCTGAAGCTCTAAACATAAATGTTCACAAAAATAGTAATAAGTCAGTAACTGAACCCACAATTTTGGGTGCTGAGGATAATATTTACTTTTCAAAGAGATCTTAAGACACAGGGAGACTTATTTTATCTGAATGGATTTCCTAAGAAATAAACACAAACTATGATCTTTTGTCAGTTCATAAGGAATAATAGAAAAATAAAAAATGAAATTAATGACAGTTAAAACTGCCTACAGCAAAATATTTTTATGTATAAAAATTGACAAAGGAATCAAACATTCCTGAAAAATATCTACTTTTGTATCATGTGAGCAGTAACAATGGACTTTGTAGAAATAAAAAACAACTTCAGCTTAAGAAACTTCTAGTATTAATAAAACACTTGCACAAATACCTCTTTGAAACCTGAGAACCACCCCATGTGGTAAACAAAGCAGGTATTTACTATCTTTTTCACAGATGAAAGAACTGAGGTGCACACAATTTACATAAATTATCAATAGTCACAGAGATTAAAAATGGTAGAGCCAGGATTTGAACTCAGGAATTATTATTCTTTATCCTGTCACCTCTCACCTTTATTACCTTGGCATTTAGAGTAGTCACATAAAAGACACTGAATATACCCACTTGCCTTCTGAATTCCAAGGCAGCCTGAAGGGTGCTAGTGCCATCTCAAGATTTACACCAGGATGAAACAATCTCTGCAACCTGCTGTGGCCTGAGACTCTTGCAAAATGTTTAAAAGTGACTTTAACACATCATGACATTCCCACGTAATCTAAGACACTGCACTAGTCAACTCAGGCTGTTATAACAAAATATCACAGGGTAGGTGCCTGAAACAAGAGACATTTATTTCTCACAGTTCTCGGGGCTGAAAAGTCCAAGATCAAGGGGCAGGTGATTCAATTCATGGTGAAGGCCCTCCTCCTGGTGTGTGGACAGCTACCTCATATGGTGGAAGAGAGGAAGCAAGCTTCTTAGAAGGGCACTAATCCCATTATGAGGTCCCCACTCTCATGACTTCCTCTAAACTTCATTACCTCCCAAAAGCTAAAGTAACCTGAGGCATTTCCTTTAAGAATACCAACTTTTATCCATCTCTAAATATCATCACCCTGGGGCTAAGTCTTCAAATATGCACTCAGAGGGGACGCAAACATTCAGTCCATAGCACATACCACAGCAGTATATTGTGTTACATCTCTCTGACATTAGGTTAGATGTACCTGACAAGACCAGGGTGGGTAGGTGGTTAGTAATATAATAATCACTCAGTCAAATTAGTTACTAAGCAGGAACAGAATACATTATTAGAGATAATTCACTGGAAAAAAATTCATGTTTAATAAAACTTTTAATTTAGTATTTTTCACAAAGAAGAAAAAGTCTCCTTCCCCAAAATTTGTGTCTATGTAAAACAACAAACGATATGCATACTGGTTTGAGATTTTTTTTTTCCTTCTGTGAAGAAACTGCTATGCTGTACACTTTACATGTTTTATATCACAGCCCAGTGACCACTATACTACACAGGTGGAAGTGTGGGTTTGAGGACCATTGAACACTGAATCTCCCCCAATACATCACAATTATAGAAACACCTGTGCACAGTAACTTTGTGTTGAGCCACTATGAAACTTCAGTGTTCAATTGCCCACAACACATCTCATTTCTTATGACTAGATGTTCAGCTCTAGTATGTAAGAAACAAGCTTTCTGAATGCAGCAGTTTCCAAACTTTCCACTGAGAAATCTAGAGGATCTATAATAAAGCATTTTTCAAATTTTCTGAAATAAAATATGCTCATGAAACATGTTGAACTTAGGTCTAAGGGTTTCAAGACATGAGAAATAAGGGTCCTACTTATTTAAAAACTAAATAATGTAGATCCAGTGATGGGGAAGAAAACAGAAACATTTTTTGTTAAGCAAAATTCATTTTAGAGTAGTTTTCATTTGATCATACATTATGAAACAAAATTACAATGATCCTAAGTAGAACTAATCATGATTCCTCATGTATTCATTCTCTCCATACCTTAATCTCTAAAATAAAAGTTTATATTAGAGACAGGAAAGTAAATGTGTGTTGAATTGAAATTGATGTTTAATTCTCCTCTAGGGCATAAAAACAAATGGGTTAAAACAGAGGTTTTACAATATTTGTGGACATCCTAAGAAGGAGGGCGATTAATTAAAAGTTCCTTTTGTTTAATACTATGAAGAACTCTTAATACATAAAACAGGAAAAAAACTTACATTATAGGTAAAGGGAGGGTAGAAAACTAGATCTCCACAAAACACCAACTTAACATTTTAAAAAAGAAAAAACAGAAATAATTGGAATATAAAAGGTTTTTATATAAAGTTTCAAAAAGGGACTATTTCTTCTTCATTATTTCCAAAATATTCTTGTATCTAAATTATAGGATACACTGAGTCACTGGGGAAAAAGTCATATAAACAAGTTATTTTTTTAAAATATGAAGATAACCAGTAGAAGACAAAGCCAAAAGAGATCTGTTTGCCTTTGGAGAGTAACCACTGGAGGTAAGATGGGGAAGGGCACACGCTTACTATAGAACCCTACAGAAATGAAAACATATGCTTACACAAACACCTGTGGCACTGGAGGCAAAGATGACAGCTCCATGGGTGTACAGGAGTCATCATTCAAACATAAATGGGTGCAATCTGTGACTGCCAAGCAGGGGGAGGGGGGACAAGGGGAATGGGTGTGTAACAGAAGGGTTCAAGGAGGCTCCAACCTTGATTTTTGATTTTTTTCTAACCCTTCAGTTATCTAGTTATGGTTTTTGAGGATAAAAGGACTAAGTTTTCTAACCTCAAACCATCTCAGAATTAAATAATTATTCTGTAATCCCAGCACTTTGGGAGGCTGAGGCAGGTGAATCACTTGAGCTCTGGAGTTCAAGACCAGCCTGAGCAACATGGCGAAACCCCGTCTCTACTAAAAAGACAAAAAATTAGCCAGGCATGGCAGTGTGTGCCTGTAGTCCTAGCTACTTGGGAGACTGAGATAGGAGGATCACTTGGTCCTGGGAGGTTGAGGCAGCAGTGAGATGGCATTACTGCACCCCAACCTGGGCAACAGAGACCCTGCCTCATTACAAACAACAACAACAAAAGTATTGAATAATTCTTTATTAGCATACCACTAAGAGAACTCATTTTAAAATATCAGAAAACCCAACAGAATGGCCAAAATGAATAACATTAACGTTACCAAATGTTGGTGAGGATGTGGAGCAAACAAAATCTCCATATGTCACTGTAAGGTTTACAGCTTGGTTGTTATGGGCCGAACTGTGCCCCCCAACCCTAAATTCTTATGGTGAAGCCTTAACCTCCAAATATGACTATATTTGGAGACAGGGCCTTTAAAGAGGTGTTTACATTAAAATGAGGCCATTAGGGTGGGCCCTAATACACTGTGACTAGTGTCCTAATAAAAGAAGGAAATCTGGATACTCAGGAAAGCCCTAGGAATATGCGGACACAGTGAGAAGATGGCCACCTGTAAGCAAAGGACAGAGGCCTCAAGAGAAACCAAACCTGCCAACACCTTGAGATCTTGCACTTCTAGACATCAGAACTGTGAGAAAATAAATTTCTGTTGTTTAAGCCACCCAATCTGTGGTATTTTGTCATGGCAACTGTAGCAAACTAAAACAATAATACAACTACTTTGGGGAAAAGACTGACAGGTTCTTGCAGAACCAAAATATATCCACCTTATGATCCAATAATTCTATATCTAGGTATTGACCTAACATATACAAAAACATAAAAAGATTTGTGTAAGAATGTTCCTAACAGATTTATTACAATAGGCAAAACACTGGAAATAGCCCAGTATTTATTAATATGAGAATGGATAAACTATGGAATATTCATACAATAGACTATTATTCAGCAAAGTAACACTGAAAATATTATTTTGAAGATGCTAAAAATGAACTACTAATACAATGTGGATCAATCTCCAAAATATTATGCTGAGTAAAGGAAGATGTACCAAAAAGAATACAATATGATTCTAATTATATTAAGCTCTACAACAAGTTAAATTAATCTTTGTTATCAGTAAACAATGTTCCATGATTATATTCATGTTTTTCCATGATCAGGACTTCCTGAGCAAAGAGTGCTGGCAACCTGGATTAACAGATGAGTAAATGGCAAATGAGTCTTGGAAGTTAAAGAAGAGAGACAGACATCCCAGGAGATGTATGGGTTTATCTTCCATCTTTTAAATTCCACAGGGTAATGGAAAAAGAGACGTTGTCCTCCTCTCCCCAGAAAAAATGTGTTTACATTAGAAAGATAAGGTAACTATCCCTCTCTCTACACAGGGGAGGAGGAGCGATGCAAAAGCAGTCCTATATAAGCTCTGAGATGTATACAGTCTGATATGGTTTGGCTGTGCCCCCACCCAAATCTCATCTTCAACTGTTAACTCCCACAATTCCCATGTGTCGTGGGAGGAACCCAGTGGGAGGTAATTGAATCATGGGGGTAAGTCTTTCCCGTGCTATGTTCGTGAATAAGTCTTATAAGATCTGATGGTTCTAAAAAGGGGAGTTTCCCTGCACAAGCTCTCTCTTCTCTTGTCTGCCACCATGTGAGACGTGCCTTTCACCTTCCACCATGATTGTAAGGCCTCCCCAGCCACATAGAACTGTAAGTCCAATAAACCTTTTTCTTTTGTAAATTGCCCAGTCTCAGGGACGTCTTTATTGGCAGCATGAAAACGGACTAATACACAATCCTATATAAATTCTGAGATTCATTTATTTAGGAGGAGCTCCTCTCCTGTATTACAACTCCCCATCCCCCAAGATATACAGATGGCACTAACCCTCATAACATCACCCTCATGGGGAACTGAAGTGCGGGAAAGTGACACTAAGATAACCATGAGTGAATAAAAAGTCTCTTCTCTGATCCACACATCAGTGTTTCTGCTTTTGTGTGTGTACATACACTAAACATACACCATATATTCAGTGTGTGTGTGTGTGTGTGTGTGTATAAATGCAGGAGTATGGTAATATCTCAAATCCTTTACTTTTTGAATACAACACTATAATGAAAAAAATTAAAACAATACTTGCATCCGAGGGCAAACAACTAACTTGGAAGCACAACAGTAATACTTCATATAATGAAAAGCGTTTATGTGTGTTACTAACATACATGCAATTATCAAAACTCTAAAATTTGTGCATTTCACTGTGAAAATTTTATGTCAACAAAAGGAAAATAATCATAAACAAATATTGAATTCTAATTAATGATATACATACTGAAGTGTTTAGGAGTAATGTGTACTGATGTCTGCATCTTACTTTGAAACGCATCTAAAACATTGGACTGTTATACCAATACAGGCATGTACTGATTTCTCCATTTTTGAAGGAAAGTTTTGCCAAAGAAGAACTTACTTGTTGACTTTTTTATTTCTTTCAACACTTCAAACATGGTTCTTCAACTACCTTCTGGCCCCATGGTTTCTAATGAGAAACTAGCTGTTGATCTTATTGAGGAAAGCTTGTAAATAATGAGTCACTTCTCTTGCTGCTCTCAAGATTCTCTTTTTGTCCTTAGCTTTTGATAATGTGATCCTTATGTGCTGTATTAAAGTCCATTCTCACACTGCTATTAAGAAATACCCGAGACTGGATAATTTATAAAGAAAAGAGGTTTAACTGACTCACAGTTCAGCATAGCTGGGGAGGCCTCAGGAAACTTACAATCATGGAGGAAGGCACCTCTTAACAGGGTAGCAGGAGAGAGAATGAGAAAAGAGTGAAGGGGAAAGCCCCTTATAAAACCATCAGATCTTGTGAAACTCACTCACTATCATGAGAACAGTAGGGGGAAAACTGCCCCCCATGATTCAATTATCTCCACCTGGTCCCACTCTTGACATGTGGGGATTATTACAGTTCAAGGTGAGATATGGGGGGGACACAGACCCAAACCATATCATGTGTCTTGGTGTGCATTCAGAATTTCTCCTACTTAGATTCTGATGAGCTTCCTGAATGTGTTGATTAGTGTCTCATCAAATTGGGAAGTTTTCAGCCATTTTTTTCTTCAGCCATTCTATTTGCCCCTTTCTCTCTCTCCTTTCCTCCTGGAATATGTATTATGTGTGTTGGTGCACTTGATGTCATCGCACAGGCCTCTTAAGTCTCTTGAGCTCTGTTCATCTTCATGCTTTTTGACTTTCTACTCCCTAGACTAGATAATCTCAATTGACTTAAGTTCACCAATTCATTTTCTGCCTGTTCAAATCTGCTGTTGATTGCTACTTGTGAATACTTCATTTAAGTTATTATACATTTTCCCTCTAGTATTTCTAGTTGGTTTCTTTGCATCATTTCTCTATATATACTGATACTCTCTACTTGGAGAGTCATTGTTTTCCTGGTTTCATTTAGCTGTTTCAGCATATTTAACATGGTGATTTAAAAACCTTTGGCTAGCAAATCCAATGTCTGGACTTCCTTGAGTACAGTTTCCATTACTTTCTCTTTTTCTTGTGGATGGAACAAATTTACGGGTTTCCTTACATTCCTCATCGTTTTCTGCTAAAAACTAGACATTTTGAATATTATAATGTGGTAACTAACTCAGATTCTAACTCCTCCCCAGGGATTATTGTTGCTGCCTATCAGGTTTTTGTTTGTTTGTTTACAGTCGTTTCTAAGCTATTTTTGAAAAGAGTACATTCTTTGTTGCATGTGGTCATGGAAGTGTTTACTGTTTTGTTAGCTTGCAGTTTGCCTAAAACTTAGCTGGGCCATTTAAAAAGGTGCCTTAGCCATCACTTCCTCTTCTGCAGAGCTTGAAGGTCAGTCTGACGTAAAAGCTTAGGTTCTTATCAGATCTTTTCTGAGTAGGTGTCTAACCCTACCCATGAAATGGACTTTCTAGATCCCATATTATCCACAGGAGCTTCTCAACCGCCTTATTCCCCAAAGCATTCCATCCTCCAGCCTTTTGTTCCAGGCTTCTTGGCATGTCCATTGTTTACTCCCATTGATATCTATTGCCCCAAGGGGCATTAGTAGATAATTTGTTCTGAGGGAGTTATGATTTCAGCAAAATGAAGGCATGTCCCTTGCATGAGGGATCCTCCAGGCAGGTCAAAACAAATAATCACACCTCTTTGCGAACAGAATCTACTCTGTTCCATCCAGCCCCTGTCACTGAGGCAGAGAAGGGAGGATAGAGTGAGGGTAAGTTTAAATGCCACAAATCTTTTCTCCTGAGTTTCAGGCCCCATTTTCTTAAATGTTTGAATGGTTGCTGTAAACCTTTGACTATTTTCTGAATTCAAAAAGCTGATTGGACTGTTTTTACAGATTTTCTTCTATCTCTGTGGAGCAACAAGCTCTTGGGAGTTCTCTACTCTGCCATTTTTACTGATATCACTTTCCATTTGCTAAATTCTTAAAATAAAATGTTGGGGAAAATATGGATTAAAAACAACTTATCTGTTTCTCTTGGAACTGTGACTTACAGTGAAAAACTTGAAAATTTAGGAAACCCAAAATGACATAAAACAGTAATAAAAGTTCACTAACAATATACAACATAAAGATACAATTTTTAAAATTATAAGAAATGCAAAAATAAGGCTAGTCACACAAAAAGGATGTTTAGGAAACAGAAAGTGAGAGAAAGTGCTAATATAAATTCACTAAAGAGATTTTATATTCTAAGTAAGCCCATGCTCTGGTTTCTCTTCAGACTGTATAAATCTTTTGCCTTTTACTAAGTAAGCTGAATGTATAAAAATAAAAACTAAATCATTAACTAAATCAATAAATACATTATTTTAAAGATGGAATCATATATATACACATATACATATACATATATACACACACACACATGCACACAAATATATATTTTTATATATATAGGCACTAAACTTTACTGGCCCCTAAATAAATTAACAGGAATAACAACTAGCTCTGGATGCAATTACTTGTAATAGGGAATCTGTCAAGGTCTCCACTGGGTTGAGGAAGGCAGTAGCTAACCACTAAAGGAAATGTTAAAAAAGCAAAGGTCAATGTCTGGCCCTAAATTTTTAATTTCAACAACATGGCTAGAACTGTTCAAATTAGAAAATGGTTAGCATGTCAAATGGATAACTAACCAGCACCATCACCTAGTGCTTACATACAGCATACTATAAGCCCCATGCTAGACAAGTACATGAATTTTCAGCGGGACATACACAGAATCATGGGGATGGAGGGTGAAGAGGAAAGGGGATTTATTTTGTCTATAAAAAATTTTTTTTTCAGAATATAGCTCTACTATACCAGGAATGGTTTTTCTATGTACTTTATATGAAAATGTATGAAGTTACTTATCTAAGAAAAATTGGTGTTTCTGAAGGACATCAACCCAAGAAAACTTATTTTTAACTAACATTTTTTAACAGAGTTCTTTAAAGCATTTCACAAAGGTCAGTATGAGCTGATTTTTTTTAATGTGAACATTTCCACAACAAATTTTAAAAATTGGAATGAATTAGCAACTTAGATGACACAGCCTGAAGTATTTCCTAATAAATGAGAATGAGAAAAGGTCCATTATTTCACTTATAAATTAAGAGCTTCCAACTTACAATGTATCAGGCCTTCCTCACCTACCAGACACCTATTTTAATGAATTAAAATATACTACATTATGATCAAACTAAAATAGACCATTTCAAAATCTAGAGGGAACAGGAGGTGTACTCCTGAGATAAAAAAATTTTGTCAGAACACTTCATTTTAATCTAATATTTATACCACATATATATACATGAATAGTATATATCTTAACAGATGAAACAATTATTCTTTCCAAAGCATAGTGTCTTCAAAGATTTTTTAGGTTATTATGGAGAATGTGGTAGAGACTGTTGATTACCTCCAACAGCCAGTAGGGCAAGGAGGACGAAGGATCTTTCTCCCTGACCACACTCCTCACATATATAACGGACTATATGTAAGTGTCAAAAGCATATCACCCAACATGTTACTAAGAACATGAAATCAATCAAACAGAAGTTCAAAGATAAGATGATAAACTATAGAATAAAGGAAATATGAAATTCAAACTGAGTAAGTAAACAACAGATCAAAGCAATATTGTTACTACATTTACAGAATTAAAAATAAAAACTGAAAAAAAAGATTAGACCATTGAAAATCAAATTACTGACAATGAAACAACTTGAAATAATATAAATGCAAACAAAAAGACAAAAATGTGGCCTAGCATAGTGGCTCACGCCTGTAATCCCAGCACTTTGGGAGGTCAAGGCAGGAGGATCACATGAGTCCCAGAGTTCAAGATCAGCCTAGCCGGCCGGGCGCGGTGGCTCACGCCTGTAATCCCAGCACTTTGGGAGGCCGAGGCGGGCGGATCACGAGGTCAGGAGATCGAGACCATCCTGGCTAACACGGTGAAACCCCGTCTCTACTAAAAATACAAAAAAAAAATTAGCCGGGCGTGGTAGCGGGCGCCTGTAGTCCCAGCTACTCGGGAGGCTGAGGCAGGAGAATGGCGTGAACCCGGGAGGCGGAGCTTGCAGTGAGCCGAGATCGCGCCACTGCACTCCAGCCTGGGCGACTGAGCGAGACTCCGTCTCAAAAAAAAAAAAAAAAAAAGATCAGCCTAGCCAACATGGCGAAATCCTGTGTTTATAAAAAATACAAAAATTAGGCCAGGCACGGTGGTTCACGTGTGTAATCCCAGCACTTTGGGAGGCCGAGGCGGGTGGATCACATGAAGTCAGGAGTTCGCAACCAACCTGGCCAACATGGTGAAACCCCGTCTCTACCAGAAACACAAAAATTAGGCAGGTGTGGTGGCAGGCACCTGTAATTCCAGCTACTTGGGAGGCTGGGGCAGGAGAATCATTTGAACCCGGGAGGTGGAGATTGCAGTGAGCCAAGATCGTGCCACTGTACTCCACCTTGGGTGACAGAACGAGACTCAGTGTCAAAAAAAAAAAAAAAATACAAAAATTATCAAGTGTGATGGCACACACCTGTGGTCCCAGCTACTCAGGAGGCTCAGGCAGGAAAATCACTTGAGCCTGGAAGGGCGAAGCTGCAATGAACTGTAATCACACCAGTGTACTCAAGCCTAGGTGACAGAGTGAGATCCTGTCTCAAAAAAAAAGAAAAAAGGACAAACATTAAAGAAATTTTCTAAAAATATGATGGACATGGTAGACAAAGATTATAAAACAGAATAACAGGTATTCCTCAAGTATATAACTTACAAATGAAGCAGAAAAAAAATGTAAACATCGAATTTTTTAAATTACAAAAAGAAAAGAAAATTCCCTAAAATAAAAGGAAGAAGTGAACCTGGAGATCACACGGAATAATTCACGATGAGATGTAACCTGATTAATTTTCAAAGACTTTTTAAAGAGGTTTTTTTAGCATGCAGAAAAAAAAAATCAAGTCACCTGCAAAGGAGAAAAATCTTTGGCTATCTTCAGATTTCTTCACAGCAAAATTCATTGCAGAAGAAAATTAAGTAATGTCTACAGAGTTCTCAAAAGAAGAAAAGGGTGTGTCCCAACAGTACCATAACCAGCAAGATGTCAAATATACAAGAAACAATAAACCATTTTCAAATGCACAAGGCCTAAGAGAATACTAATCCAAGAGCCCAGGTAAAATATCAATCAAGTGTGAGAGTGACACTGAAAGTCTCAAAATTTTATCTCCCATCTACCCACTCTTAAGAAAACATTGGAGGATATGCTCCAAAGCCAGGAAAACCGAAAGAGAGGAGAGAGACAGACAGAGACAGAGACAGAGAGACAGAGAGAGAAAGAGAGAGAGAGGAAGAAAGCCTAAGAAACAGGATTTAACACAGAAGAGACATGAAATTAAGTTCTAGAAAAACAGATTGGAACTGTGCAGGCCTAGTAAGCAATCAGATTAGAACAGAGGGTGAAGACTCCAGGAACATATCTCCTGGGAAGAAAATGAAGCTGTTGAAATACTTGATATACTTGACAACTGTACTAGTCAGAACTGTGTTCAGCTATATATAACAGAAATATCTAGTTAGGTAGCTCCATAAAATGAAAAGTTGCCCCAAACACTTTGTTTTTCAGCTCTGCCCACCCCCAGAGTATAGTTTTATCCTTATGCTTGTAACATGACTACTGCACCTCTAATCATCACACATGCATTCTGGGAAGGAATCATGAGAAAGGGCAAAGGGTAAAATATAAATATGTCAAATAAGTCTGTCAGAAAAACAATAGCTTCCCCAGAATCCCAATTTCCAGATGTGGACCCATTTCTGACTCTAAAGGAATTTAGTACAGTTGATTATTTTTCACTGGGCATATAACTACTCTGAACAAAATCAGGATCCTGTTATTTAAATAAGTGGGAGGGGTAGAACTGACATTGGGTAGACAAGAAGTATCACAACAACTGCACATAAAATATTTGGAGAATATTTAATATTCTAACGGAGAACTTGGACTGCTTCGTATAGTGACATGATAAAGTAAGCAAATTTAAAATGAAGCAATTTTTGATTCCAAAAAGAACCAAAAGTTCCACAAGAGATGAAATGCTATTATACAGCTGAATAATACTCATAAATCATAGGAAAATGAACACACATGGATTGAAAAAATTCTAATATAATTATATTCCAAAGATGAAAGAAGTAAGCAGAAGCATAAGGTAATAGAAGAATGACAAATTCTCCATTTCTATAATAGGAAGTCAATACATAATGCCTAAAATTGATAAATCAAGAAATAGCAATATATGTCTATTACCTAGAAATGGAGAAAGGTAAATATACACACACACACACACACACACCAAAAATAAAATTCTTATCCCACACCCACCTGAAGGGACCCCTTCTCAGGACCAAGGGCATTCCAAAGTTAACCTGAAAAACTAGTTCAGACCATGATAGGAAGGGTGGGTCAGACATGCCTCATTACACCCTCCTCCCTTTTGGAATTCAGGAAAAGCCAACCAGCATTAACATCAACATAGACCTTAAGTCTGATAAGAAACATTTATAATCTCTTCTGTCTGAAGCCTGGAGGCTTTATCTGCAAGATAAAACTTTAGTCACCACAACCCCTTACCATAATCCAGACATCTCCGTTCTATTGATTCCAGGTCTTCAGATAACAACTTAACTTTCAATTAATTGCCAATCAGAAATCTTTAAATCCATCTATGACCTAGAAGCCCCGTCTTCAAGTTGTCCTGCCTTTCCAGATTGAACCAATGTGCATCTTACAGGTATTGACTGATGTATTATGCCTCCCTAAAATGTATAAAAGCAAGCTATAGCAACCGTGGGCACATGTCATCAGGACCACCTGAGGCTGCACATGTCACAGGTGCATCCCTAACTCTGGCAAAATAAACTTTCTAAATTGATTGAGACCTGGCTCAGATACTTTTGAGCTCACACACAGAAGGGAAAAGAACTGAGGAAGCTAATTCAGACATTGAGAAGGGTCACTCAGAAAAATGTTTCTCATAAGCCCTGTAGTACTATTCATTTTCTTTCTTTTAAACCATGCATATGTTCCTTGGTAAAATTTAAAGTTTAGTTTTTTAAAAAAGAAAACTTCATGAGTTAAAAAAAATTCCAATCAATAGGAATAAATTATGAACAACAAAAAGAATACGGAATCTTTACGATAAATGCTTCATAACCAATGGGAAGAGAGGAGGCATTATTTCAATATTAGATCATGGTCCTTAGTTTCACCTTAAATTATATGTTGAACCCTTTGTCAACAGTCCCCTAAAACAGTGCACAAAAAACTGCTCTTATTGCACTGTAAAGAATGTATTCTACCACAACTTCTCAGTATTTTGTTTTTTTAATAAATTCCACAGAATCGTGGATCTATAGTCCATTGGTAAGACACATGACAAAATTTGTTTTAACAAAGAAAATTAATCAGTAAAGAAAATTAAAACTCAATAATCTCTAACATTTTGGTCCGTTAAGACAGGATCTGGATGTGGAGTTCATGAAGTACTTCCCTGAAGTACCTCTGTACCTACAGAAAATTGCTCATCAAAAAACTACATTTATAAATTTTGCATTTTGATAAGTTATTTTATGGCTACCAGTGAAAAACTTAACTTACCTTAAAAATACTTTAAACAAAATTCTAAATTTGGACTTTGTTAAACTTATGTAAGGTTTTATAATTGATGTACAGATATACAGAGAGAGACAAAATTAATTACTCCAAATTTTAAACTGGCATAAATACTGCCACCAGAATTACATAACCCGGATTCATATTCTAAAAAATAACGGTAAATATTTAGAGTTTTAACTTCCAAATCACTGAAGTAAAATATTTTGATAATTCTTGAAAACCTCTCATCTCTCAGAGAAAGTTCAGTTGTAAAAAGCTAGATTCATGAAATTAAAAACATTCCTAGCAGGCCCCAGTGTCAGACTTTCCTTTCAGTTTACAATTGATGCCACTAACGGATGTTGGTTTTTATTTTAAATCACTCTTAAAATTTACTCTGTGTTTTATAATATTTATTTTTTTAAATCGATTAATTTTACAAAAGCAACTTTAGTCTTAGAGATCTAGGTTTATGCTTCAAGAAGTCTCCCATAATAGGCTTGAATGACAAATAAAATACTTAAGCAATTTTATATCCTTGAAAATTATACAAACTTGACCTAGAATAAAAAACAACCCACATGGACTGCAAAGAGTAAGGTAAATTTAAGAAAATAAAAATGCAAATGTGCATTTTAGCAGTCTCTTGAATTTATTAACCTAAAAGGTTTAATTTCCATTTTCCTGCATCAGCTTTATTTATAAAATGTCGTGCCCTATAAATACGCCGTTATTTTCTATAGTCAAGCACCCTCTTAACAAATCTTCTCATTAATATGTAAATTTAAAGTCAATCGGTCTTCTCCCTGACAGCCCCATGAATTCCTAGTGCACTGTATAATCAGCTTTGACTTGACATCCACTATTTATCATCAAAGATGTCAGTTAGAAAAATTATGGAAAATGCACTGCAATTGATATGACTGCAATCTACTTTGTCAACACTTAATTGTTCCTCAAATCATACATTTACATATAAACAGCCTAAATACTGATCTATAATGATGCAAATAAACTAAATTAAAAATCTCTTCTGCCCCTGAAGAAGCTTGTTTGTATATGATGTGTTCATTTGAGAACTTATTGACAAAAGTATGTACATCAGCTCATCTCAAAAAGTGTATCTACTAATTTTCGATTCCTCAACAAAAAACAATTTTGCCACACTTCAAGCATATTAACGTAAACAAATGTTTGCAAAAATTCAATAGGAAACATGATTTTTCTCTTTGAGAGCAAATTTAATTATGGTTGTTAGCTAATTGCATGTCTGAGCACTATGGATTGGGAGCCTCAAAGCTGGTTTTGACCGGAACACAATAAACAAACACAGAAAACTTATTAAGGTAACTAAGAAATTATTTTAATTTACAAGTCACAGGGTAACAAAATATAAAGGCAATAATGCTGGCCTGGGCATCAGATAATTCTGTTTATATTTCTGCTCCACCTTTTATAATTAATATTGTCTTAAGTGACTTGCTAAAATCTGTATATATCAATTTCTTCATATATAAAATGGGTATAATAATTCTGATTGCCCTATGGCAAATGGAATACTATGTAAGAAAGTACAGGCCAGGCATGGTGGCTCACGCCTGTAATCCCAGCACTTTGGGAGGCTGCCGAGGGCAGATCACTTGAGGTCAGGAGTTCAACACCAGCCTGGCCAACATGCCGAAACCCCATCTCTACTAAAAATACAAAAGTTAGCTGGGTGTGGTGGCACATGTCTGTAATTCCACCTACTTGGGAGGTTGAGGCAGACGAATCGCTTGAACCCAGGAGGCAAGAGGTTGCAGTGAGCCAAGAACGCACCACTGCACCCCAGCCTGGGTGACAGAGACAGACTCTATCCCAAAAAAGGAAAACAAAGAAGAAAAGAAAGTACAGCAAAAATGATAAGCCATTAAGTATAAAGCATCACAGTATTATTTTTCACATTTTCTCTTAGTATCTGAGAGAAAACTGCTGGATTTAAATGAATTCGGTATTACAGGCAGGTTTTTTTAATTATAAATTTAACTTTTATGTCAATACATTGTTTTAGTGACACTTTTTCCTACTGGCAAATTCTTTACTTCAAGGTAAAATGGCCCTTAATTCATCATAAAATGGTGCTTATATAGCATTTATGTAAGTGACTTCTGCCTGTAGGTAAAAGGGAATGGAGGGCTAGAATGAAGACATTTCTACTTGGATGATTCCATGAAACAACACATTCAAGTGTTGATGGTAAAAGGATAAAAAAGAGAGGTAAACTCTCAGGAATGCCTCTGCTAGAGTACTGTTTCACCTTGTCTTTTTATTCTATAATCATCTTAACCTTTCTTTACTACATGGTGTTCCTTTTACAACATCACATAAGAAAGAGCAAGCAAATATAAATGCCAAATACTTCTCAGTTTCTTCTAGCTGTGGTCAAACTCTGCTTTGAGATTTAGTCTGCCAACTTCTTTTATTTTTATTTATTTATTTTTATTTTTTTTGAGACACCCAGGCTGGAGTGCAGTGGTGCGATCTCGGCTCACTGCAAGCTCTGCCTCCTGGGTTCACGCCATTCTCCTGCCTCAGCCTCCCAAGTAGCTGGGACTACAGGTGCCCGCCACCATGCCCGGCTAATTTTTTTTGTATTTTTAGTAGAGATGGGGTTTCACCGTGTTAGCCAGGATGGTCTTGATCTCCTGACCTCGTGATAAGCCCGCCTCAGCCTCCCAAAGTGCTGGGATTACAGGCGTGAGCCACCGCGCCCGGCCTCGTCTGCCAACTTCTAAAGCTAAAACTACCATGTGTAGTCACTAAAAAGTTGGAAGCAACATCAAGCCTAGATCAGAAAGCACTGAAGACTATAAATGGCTACACTGCTCACTCCAAAGTTTCTCAGTAAAACAAAATCATAATTAGCACAGAGGAAGCCTGAGATGGGTTAACTGGAAGAGTGAGAGCACAGACATGGTCCTAGTGTTGACCACTCATTTGAATCTTAATTTTATAAAATATATTTATAACAAGAGTCTAACATATTGTACAATCCTTGATTCTAATACTGCAATAAGGGCTGAGCCTTTCAAATCTTTCACACTGCTTCTGAACTGAACATATGTACGTATGTAGACAAAAGCCTGTTATACTGATTATTCTGGGCTAAACGAGACCCTCAAATAGAACTTACACAATCAATGAATAATTTTTCCTTGAATTGAGGTCAACTGATATCAACTTAAATTAATAAATAAAGCGAAATGTTTTATCCAAAGTAAAATTTATAACCACCAGAGTAACTGAAATTAAACAGTTACCAATAATTGCCTCTAAGGCGTCAACCAAGAGGTTACGAGAAGGGAACATGTACTTGAATTGCTTCTATAATTAAAAAACAACAACAACAACAATAGGATTCAAATTAGCTAAACTTATAAATCTTCTATTTAAAGTGGTTTTCTTTCTATCTGTCTTTTAAGCCAATGGATCTTTCTCAAAGGAAATCAAATTCAACGCTGCATAAGAAAGGAGGGCAAAAAAGGCTTCTGTGTTTGAAACAGTGGCAAAAGCCCAAAAAGCTGCACAGTCTAGAGCACCCCTGCCCTGCTTGGCTCGTTCCTGTGGCAGTGCTAGCACATCCTGAGGGCTGATGTGCACATTGGAAAACCACTAAATTAGTCTAATGAGCACAGCATTTCGAATAATTCCAAGGTTGGATTGCAAGTAAGTGGCAAAGAAAAGAAATGACTTAGCCCATTCCAGTATGCCAGGGACAATGACCAGACTTCACCTCATGTTTGTCCTAATTCATGTTCATGGAGTTAACATGTGAAAACACCAAGAATGAATACAGTCCCAATTTTTCAAATTATCTGTCAAAAAACAAATGTATATGATGGTGTAAAACTTAACTTTCCTTTGCAATGGCTTTAAAAATACATTTTATCTAAAATAAGATAAAATTCAAGGAACAGAAAAACAAATAAACAGACAAACATACAAAAGCAGAGATTTTACTACGGGTTACATATTTTTAGCAGGTATGGTAAGTAAACTATATATTTTAACTCCAGTTTCTATATAATTACAAGCAAAGGATCATTTGCATATAGTTACTGAAAATGATAGGAAAGTAAAATTTAAAAATTTAAATGGTGACAGTGATTAGCTAAGGCAAAATTGCCTATAACTTTATACAATAGAAAAAAAATCTGAGCAGAAGTTTTGAAAGGAATTGGCTGAAATCAAACAAATAAGCTGTTTGGCAACAAAAATCTCTCATCAAAGTTATCATAAAAGGGCCAGGACATTTTCATCATAGAGATGTTCCTTAATCTAGCAAAAGTGCCATCAAAACTGTACTTTGCTCAATGATAAATAAAATTAACTTTATAAAATTAAAGTTGACAAGGATAGTAAAATTTCATCAATTTAAGAGCATTATGTAACATAAGACTTATATATTAATAATTCAAAACATACTTCAATTTTTAAGATGGATAACATAATCATCATTTTGTTAATATTAAAAGTGAGATGAAAATCAGTATTACTGTCTTGTGGATAAAGAAGTATTAAAATTTCTAAACAGTTTTTAATGCTAATACTAAATCAATATAGAAAATAGTGATCAACATTTTATAATAATTTGCAAGCTTGATGTGTCATTTAAAGCATGTATCATACATTTTTCCATGTTATTTACATTTTTCTAATTAACAAAAGCAAGATGTACTGAGCACTCAAGGCCTGTCATAAGTATGTATACAGACCACTTTGATATAACAGGAGCTTTTTAAAAATCTTTTTTTTTTTTACACAAATTGGTTTTTAAAATCTATAATACTGTATTTTAAAAAGATAAGACATCAAAAGACTAGAATGAATGTGCTATTCTTACAACATTTAAGGATTTATTTAAACTGGTTTAAAATTACCTTAAATCTTAAATGTATACATCCTAAGGATCTTAATTACAAGTTATATGATAAAATTTTCTAAATTGTCAATATGATGAAAAGAATAAGGCATACTTAAAAAAAAAGAATAAGGCGTACTTCTAATGTTAATCTGCACAAAGAAAACAAATAGCTTCACTTAAATTATTAATTTTACTAAATGCTACCAGCTAAAGTGAAGAGAAGAACACAAACATTTTATAAATACAAAACTAGGAAAAAGTAGTTTAAAAGTTCAACAATATTTATCTATAGAGGCAAGAAATTAATTACTTTAGGTATAAATTCACATGCTATAGAAGCACATCACCTACTTTTTTTACAAATGAGTACCTGGAATAGCTGGGGCTCAAAGATGTGAAAGTAACTAGTAACCAAAAAAATCCATGGTTTGGCAATGTCACTGTAAACACTGTGTCATGCTGCTCCTCCTAACAAGGGCCTCTTGCCAGTATCAAACTAAAAGTGTATATACTTACACCAATAAATATGTATCAATCAGTGCCAAAATAATGGATAATTATGCTTGCATTTATATTGGTTGCCTGCTTTAGTAAAAGAACAAGAGACAAATGAGTCTTCCTTAAATATGCAGATTTCTCTAGTTTACTACTTCTAATTTTTTGCACAAGTTTTAAAAAGCTCATCCATTCTCTTAGTATACTTGAAAGTGGAAGACTGTTCAACACTTACCTCTTTCCAAGGGCTGACAAACTGTGTCCGAGCATATCGAGTTAGCATGTGGATTATGACAACCTGCCCCCACTCTTCAACATCCACTAGTAAGTTACATAGCTTGCGGTAATTTTTATGAATCAGATCTATTCTGTCCGGGCATACTTCTTCAAAAGCCATCACAACACTGCCAGCTACCAACTAGAAAAGAAAGAAATAGTAACTTATTAAAAAATGTTTCTCCCCTACATCAAAGGTCTTACTCAGCAATTATAGTAATCAGTTTCATGCCAATCAATATTATTCAGTCATTCAATTAAAATGAATGTTCATGTTTGAATAACAAACTTTATGGTAACTATTCGTCAAAGAAAAATTTTAATAGTTCTAATATGTCTAGAAAATACTATTCTGAAGAGAAGTAAATTCTGATGTTTTTATTTCACCAGGTTAAATTTCAACACATTGTTCATATGTGGATTAAACATTAATCATGCACATTTTTCATGTTTAAAGCTAACCTAAATTCTAATCTAAAAATTCAGTACTTTGTTCATAATATTCAGAAAAAGAATCAAGACAATAACAAAGCTCACATTGTGTCAGTTTAAAATGAGAACGACAATCATTCTACAATGAACTTATGTTAAAAAGTATATGAGAAATTCATAAATTTTAATAGAAGAACACTTTCAAATCATATACATCTTAATCCACCGGTTTTTACCCAATATAATTTATTTACAAAGAAAACACACTGGCTGAAATTTTAGAACATCACCTGGGCTCTTATCACTTTCATAACAATGTGTATACGTTGGAATAATATATTACTAACAAAAGGGGGCTCTTCCAACACCAATTAATGAATCATAATGTTAGTTTCTGAACTGTGATGCTTTTACAAAGTGGTAACATTGAGATTCCTTTACTCTAAAGACACAAACTAAGCAGAATATATATTATACAAATACTTCTATATATGTACAAATGATATATGTGCAGTTAGCCCACAATATAATACAGTTTTGAAAAACAAATTAATACCATATTCTATCTGAACACTAGGGATCTTCACTTTAGTGTCTAAAATTTCCCCAATGACTTAAAATAAGCAATTAAATAGAAATATAACTTACTGAAATGGTACTTTTTGAAAAATATTAGATACAATGATATTCATATTTTGAGTGTTTGTCCCTCTAGTTGGCTGACATTTAGTTTATTAATATGCAACCAACAATACAATTGAAAGAAAACAGCTCAGAATATAGACTCGCTATTATGCTAAACAAGTTTCAAGTCCTGTGGGGATTTTATGAATTACCAATCAGTATAAACGTGAAGCTGCATTTATTGACTCCAGCCCTACCCATGTACTGGTGCCTGCTGGTCCCAGCATGTATGCACCTCAATCGAAAAAGCACAGAATTGATTATTTGTGTGAACTATATAAAAATATATTATATATATAATTTTCTATTTGTTATAGATATGGCAAGGAAGTTAAGCTCATGCTTTCAATCACATTTTGATGTCTTCTGCAAAAGACATAATTTCTTTAGAAATTACATTTTGTGATAATTACATTTCTATAAAGTGACAATTAGTATCATTTTAAAATATCTTACAACTAAGTTTATGACATTAAACTCTAGAATAACTCATTGTAAGATATAAACATCTATATATATGTATTATCAACCTTATATTAATATCAACATCAATTGGTAAAGGGTGTTAAAGTGCAAAAATAAAGGATAGTATCTAGGATAAAATGATCCATGAAATTGAACAGGTAATTCACAGTTTCAATTTTTAAAATACTATGTAAAATCAAGTTATTCTGTCTTAGCAATTATTTTCTTCCAAATGTGTTTTGATACTAAACAATTAAATGGAAAATCAGCTACCATACAATATTAAATTCATTAAACCAAGAGCTACATGTACACAATAATTCTAAAGTACTAACACCTTCTAAGGTACTAACAAATATCATTAATTAAATAGAACCAAATAAAGTTTAAGAAAACATCAAAATAATTAAAAAGCATATAAAGAGAGTACTTTTACAAAATAAAACTGATCATTTTAGATACTTAATCATATAGTCTTAACAATCTGACCCTGGGCTAAACACTACAAGGAAAATTAATAATTTTGGTTTATTAAGTGTTCAATATTCTATAAAACATTCAGAATTAAAATTAAATGATCTACTCAGATTTTAAAACCAAAAATACTGGTTTCCAAAAAACAGACAGTTAATTTCCATCTCACTGTGTCAATAGTAGCTTTTCATATAAGGGAAAAAATAAATCACTCCAACAAAACTAGCAATGAGCTCATCAAATTCAAATGCAGTTTTCCATTTATGTATTTTTTATATTAAAGCAATAAACATGGTTCATTTATCTTCCCTTGGTTGCCACGTTTTTCTGTGCTGTTGCTATGAACTTCAGCCATTAGCTGTGCTCCAAGGTAAACTACATGAACCATCAACAAAAGTGACACCCCATCTATGGAGTTCATATTTTCTCTAGATTATCTATGCTAGTTGACAAGCTGGTAATGAAAAAAATCACACTAAGCAAATGGTTCCTCTAATAACAATAAATTTTCTATAAAATTATGAAGGGTACAAAACGTTTCCTTGCATCTATTTTGTCATGAATTCTAATTAACATTGCAAAAACCTGAGAGTGCTGGGTCATCACAAGAAGTGCATCAAGGTTTGATTGATAATATGGTATAAGTTGGCCAATGCTGCCAAGATTTTCTTCCCTTAAATTAATGGCCATCCAACCTTCCCTAATCATACAGCCCAAATGATATTCCCCTTCTTATTTCAATTTTCTTGAGGCATGGAAAATGGGAAAGATCAGTCATTTATCTTCTAATAGCTGGATAATAGATCTATCACAATAAAACAACTGTACAAACTCAGGGGTGTGTTTTTTGCACATAACGGTGGGGCTTTTATCAACATTAAATCAATAACTTAAAATTTGTGTCTTATCCCTACGGTTTAACTATACACTACCAATCTATTCATTAAACATAATTTTATAGCAAAAATCAAAGAGAGGAAATTTTATGTCATCAAAAATATATACATAAATCAGTTTTTCAGCAGGCACTGACCTAATTTGTTTTCCTAAGAAACTCTGTTTTCTATTAGAAAGTTAGATGTTATCAAAAAGATTTCTTTAGGATTAACTTGAAAGGAAAAGGAAATAAATACCACTCTGCTTCTAAAGTGTTCTAAAGAAAAGAATGTCAACAAATATGGATTGCTACATTTTAAAGAAAAACAAGAGAAACTGTTATTAATTTTAAAAATAAATTCATATGTGAACATTAGAAAAGGCTTATAGTAAAGTAGGAAAGTGTTTAGGACATGTTGAGAAGGTAGATGAAAATGGTATAAAATTTAAGAATAAACAATAAAAATTCATATAAAGAAAAATGGTAACAGTTGATTGGAGATGACAGAATATAGATTAGATGCCCCCTTTTAAGTTCACTGACTACAGTTGTAAGGTTTCTGTAATATCTTTTACCTAAATAACACTAAAATGTTCTATTTTTAGGAAAAAACTATTCATATGACACATACTGGTCTTTAGTAAAAGAGAAAAGCCATTCTATTATATTTTAATATATTTATAATTCCACCTTTCCTTAAAATGAGAATTATGGAACTAATTTTCTTTGAGATCTCAATTGAAAGAAAATATCCTCTAGCCTAAAAGAAGCAACAGATGGTATGCCTCAAAATCAACAGAGGTTAAATGAAGAAAGTTTAATAGATCAACATCTTTCAAATGTATACGTATCAGCAGCAACACCAATGTCATCATCGTAATAATGATACCAAAAAACTGCTGCTGGCAACAAATAAATTCCTTTTCAAAATGTGGAAATAAATTAGACCTGGTACATTTAATTGGGAGATTTTTTAAATGAAAGTGATTTTTGATCCTCTATTGATTTTAAATGCCAATGCTGACATTAAAAATTTGGTGGTGGGGGACAGGAGAGAAATGTACCTGTCTTCCTTCAATAAAGAATTACATGTGACCAAGAAAAGGTAATAATTAAGATATGATCCACAAATATCTGTGTAGAATATTTTTAACCTTTCTACAATGGATTATAATCACACAAAAGAAAAAATTACCAGAAAACATTCACAAAATACAGCCAATTTAAATACTGGGTAGACAAGTTAATGGTGCCTAAGTTAAGTCTGAATCTCCTAACCCAAATCCAAAAAAAAAAAAAAAAAAAGGACCAAAACCTATGCTTTAAGCCTAATTTCAAAACAGAGAATCTCTAAACCTCAAATTATATATAAGTAGAAATATAAACCCTAAGTTCCAGATAACTATTTTCATGCTTGTATCACAAAACTTCACAAAGACCTACAACAGTATAGAAAAAAAACTGCCTGGAACAAAGCAAGCAGAAGTTAATGGCAGGCCTAAAAGTAAACGAAAATCAACAACAGAAAGAGAAAGAACACCCTAAGTGTGAAAATACTGGAAAAGATTCTTGGTAGATCAGAGCAGCCTATAAGGGAAAGACTTGAAAGAGAGGATGATTCAAAGAGGTAGTGTAGAAAGGGAAAGTTTCACGGAGAAAATTAGCTTAAAAAAAAAAAAAGTAAGGGGAGAGCAGTCCTTTGGAAACTGTGAAATAACAGAAAGAAAGAAATAAGAGGGGCTGGGTGCAGTGGCTCACGCCTGTAATCCCAACACTTTGCAAGACCAAAGTGAGATCACTTGAGCCCAGGAGTTCATGACCAGCCTGGGCAACACAGTGGGACCCCATCTTTACAAAAAAATTTTTTAATTAGCTGGGCATGGTGGTGCATGTCTATAGTCCCATTTACTCAGGAGGCTGGGACAGGAGGATTGCTTATGCTGGGGAGGTCGAGGCTGCAGTGAGCCATGATCACAACACTGCACTCCAGCCCTGGGTGACAGAGTAAGACCCTTCTTTTTTAGGCAGAAAAGAAAAGAAGACAGAAAAATTTAGGCTGCTACAAAACATATCTCGAAATAGTTTGGGGACATATACTGGTCCTATGCACGCACATCCTCCCACCAAAAGGCCATCTACTAAGAAAACATACTTTGTAATTCTAACAGAGAGGGTACTCTTGTACTAGGAATCTTGCAAGCTACCTCAAAATCAAATCACCAATCCTGTCCAAAGAAATAAGAAGATGCAAGTAATCTGTAAGTACTAAAAACAGAAAATGAAAATCAAAACAATTCAACTGGCAAAAATTACCGACAAAGAAATATAAATGATGAAGCAAAAGGAAACAACACAACGCTTCAAAATGAATTAAATACCCTCAAGAGAAGCATTTGAAGATAGGAAATATAAATATAAATTATAAATTCTTTAAAGTTATCATAAATTAACAAAAGAAATCAGGATTGATTGACAACAGGAAAGAAATCAAGAGAGCAAAAATAATCAGATGTGAAGACTAAATTGCAAGATGCCCTTCGAATAAAATTACTGAATGAAAATTTAAAAAGTGTTATTAAAGAAAGGTAGAAAAAGAACCAAAAGAATAAAAATGAGATAAAGAAAGAAGAGGTTTAGAGACACAATGATTGGAATGTAAAACAGGCAAATAAGATCCAATGTGCATAAAATAGGAATCCCTGAAAAAGAAAAAAATAACAGAATTAATATTTAAAATTATAACCTAAAAAAAAACACTTTGCCAGAGATAATATAAATTCTGAATCTACATTTTGAAAGGACTCACTGAGTACCAAGGCAAAACAATTGACCCATATCAAGTAATCCTGAAGCACCTTGCAAAAGTACTATATTTCAAAGATAAAATCTTCAGGGCCAGCACCTTTCTTAATGCAAACACAATGTAAGCATTTCCTTTAGACTGAAACAAGGCAAGAATGCCCACCATCTCCACTACTATTGAACACAACTGTAGTGATGGCACTAAACAATATAATTAGGCAAGAGAAATAAGAGTTCTAGGAACTGAAAGAGAGGAAGTAAAACATCTCTATTTGCAGATATGATTCATTCTCTTAAAAAAAAAAAAAAAAGAAGAGAGAGAGATTTAGACTGCTTGCTTCTGCCTCAGAGTTGGCGTTGTCATGGCCAGTCAGTCTCAGGGGATCCAGTAGCTGCTGCAGGTTGCTGAAAAGGGTGTCTGAGATCTGCAGTGAAAGAACCGGAGGGAGAAGCAGGCCAAAGCAGCAGTTCAAGGTGAAATTGAACAATATTGCCTGCAGAGGGAGGAAGAGTTCAAGGCCAAGGAGGCTGCTGCCCTGCGATCCCAAGGCAGCTGCAGCACTAAAGTAGAGGAGACCCAGGAGAAGAGAACCATCTGGAAGCAGTTTAGGCAGAAGAGGGGTGAAGTCTTGGCCTTTTTCTGCAACATCTGGTAGTCCATTCCTGCTAGTGATTAGAACAATGAACACTAGTATAATTGTTTGGGCCAGTTTTAGTTACTTAATCGAAGAGGACAGAATTCAAGAACTTGTTACATGTTACTACTTGGTGTACTGATAACCATTTAAAAGTAAAGATTCTTTGTCATGCAAAAAAAACCCAAGGAGGATGAATGAGAAAATTAACTCAAACAATAGAAGAATTCAGTAAAAAAGCAGAATATAAAATTTATCACTCAAAAAAAATCAATAGCTTTCTTACATACCAACACTACGAGTTCAAAGATATAAATAATTGAAGCAATTTTGATTTACCATACATTAAAAAAAAGATTAAAGACAAAAACAACTCTAAACAAATATTTAACTCTAATTATTAGGCCCCATGCTACTGTATACCCCACAGAGGTACAGTGCTAGCAATTCTGAAGCAATAGTTTCTCTGCATTCTGGGACTCAGCAAAAATGTAAATAGATTGTGGAAATAGGAGCCCTGTTTCTTGTTTTTTTTGTTTGTTTGTTTCTCTTTTTTTTTTTTTTTTTTTTTTTGTAGAGACAAGGTTTCACCATGTTGCCCAGGATGGTCTCGAACTCCTGGGCTCAAGCAATCCATCCACCTTGGCCTCCCAAAGTGCTAGGATTACAGGCATGAACCATGGTGCCTGGCCAGAGCCACATTTCTTAATGTTGAATAGGCAGTTTCAAATATAAAAAGGAAAGAGGCTGGAAGGAACTCTGTGCTATACCACCAGAATTACAGGTGTCAGTAAAAACTTTGTTTTTTACTATAGACAGAAAAAGAAATATGTATTCTTAATTTAAAAAAATAAACATATAGTATATAACACTTTAGGAAAAATGAGTGCCTCACAAAGGGTAGGCCACCAAAGCCCCCAAAGAATCTACCTATGAACACTGAGCATGAAACCACGGCAGGGGGGTGAGGGAGACATTAAAAACGATACCACACACTTAATTACTATCACCAAGAATGTAACAAATTAATTCAACAGTCATTCAACAAATATTAAATACCTGTGATGAACAAGTATTCAATATTTTTTACTTTCTGGTGTATTTTGGAAACAGACATTCCAATTTTACACAGATATTGTATTCTTTACTTCTTTTTGAGTACTTATTTCTTATTTGGAATTTTTAATCACATCCCATGTGGTGTTAGGCACTGTGCTGAGGGTTTTATATACAATAGTTCTTTCTCTCAACACAAACAGCAAATTTATAAATTAGATATTATAAACCCTACAAATCTGGAGCCTAAAACTCATAAAGAATTGGTACATATACTATGTGGCAGATGCTCAGACATTAAGCCAGTTCTATCTGATTCAAACGCTATTGTTTTTACCTATGATATGCTGTATCCTGTCTAGGAAGACATGCACATATTATACAGACAGAGTTCATTCCCAGGCCATCCAAAGAATTTCTCTTAGTCTATAATGTAGCAGAAATGATGGTAAACTTCATTAAAATGACAGATCTGCTTCTTGTAGATCTTACTACTCTCCATGGTACTTAGCCAATCTCTTGCACTTATAATAGAAAAACACTGAGTATTTTTTTAAATTATTAAAATCAAGTTAACCATAATATTAAAAATATTGACTTCATATCTGGCAGATAGCATGCCTGTCATACAGAAGACAAAAAGGAATCAAATTTCTTTTCTCTATCTTCATTTATAATCAATCTATATTTGGTTACCTCCTACGTTACACCAACTATGCATAGAAGAAATGCAATAATGATTTCTGGTACACTACAGACTAACAGAAATTTACTAAATGGTCTAGGAATGAAACTACAAGTATAATCTCCATGTATAAGACAATATTTTCAAAAATATATAGTAAAAAAACCATGAAAAGAATTAAAATGTTCACTAGAACATATTCACTTAATCTAAGAAAAAGCAATAAAGGAGAAATAAGGAACAAAAAAGGCATGAAACATATAAAAGCAAGTAAAATGACAGCTTAAAATCCAACTATATTAATAACAACATTAAGTGTGAATGGATTAAACATTCCAATTAAAGGCACACATTGGCAAACTGGATAAAAAGACAAGAGCCAACTATATGCTGTCTATGGAGACATACAATAGATGCAAAAATATAAACAGGCTGAAAGTAAAAGGATGGAAAAAGATATATAATGGAAACAGCAACCATAAAAAAGCTAGAATAGTAGTATTTATAACAGGCAAAACAGACATTAAAACAAAAAAATGTTACTAGAGATAAAGAGGAACATTTTACAATGACAAAAGGAAGATTAAAAAAATTATAAACATACATGCACCAAACATCCAAGCTCCTAAATAGATGAAGCAAACACTAACAGAACTAAAGAGACTTCAATACCCTGTTTTCAATAATGAATAGAACAAGTAGGCATAAGATCAGCAAAGCAGAAGATTTAAACAACACTAAAAAACAGATATCTATAGAACACTCCACTCAACAACAGCAGAATACACATTCTAATCAAATGTTTATTGAACATTATCCAGGATAGATCAAATGCTAAGCCATAAACCAATAGTTACAGCTACACAGGGCTACTGCCTACTGTATTAGATAGCTGCCATGCATAGACAGTACATACTCCCTGATGATAGCATCCTAAGATGAGCTGGAATCCTTTTCCTCAGTAGTTTTGAGACATATAAAGTGGGTACAAAAGCCCCATCTAAGATACTAGTACACTAGTAACTCACATCCCCCATGGGTCACCTCTATTCCTTGATCTTACCATGTTAACCACTTAGCCACAGGTTAAAGATTTTTTTCTCAACTTGCCTTTTTTCAGATTCTGATGAAGAAACACATAATGATCTAAAACTCCAAATGCAGTCTTTCTCATTACATGAAAATTTTTGTTCTTTAAAAATAGTCCTGTGTGCCATTAATATTTATACCATTTTGAAATCAATAAATACAACTATATAAAATATATAATGGTAAATGATACTATGTAAATAAAGTACATTTTTATGTCAAAGACATAAAAAGACATTACTTACTGTGCTTTTATCTTTCAGAAGTTTTTCAATTACTTCAATTAACATTTCCTTCTGCTCTGGATCAAGGCTAAAAAATACAAAAATAACATATTAATTTTTCCCTTTAATTCTAGCTTTACACGATGCTCACCAATTCAAGGATGTTGAGAAATTTTTAAAGAGGGAAAGGAGAGCAAGAATTATAAGTTAGAAATAAAGAAAAACAAATAAAATGGGATGGTTTTTCTCATGAATGTGTCCTAATCTTTCCCTCTAATATTGTTCATATTAACTAAACCAGATATCAATGGTTTAGTTAAGATAGTACTGAAAGAACAAGTTCACTTCTAAAACAGTTGGAAAACTTCAAGAAAGTGACTGTAAGTAGATAAACCACAAACTCTTTTCAACTGGGAGGAAAAAAATAACTAGATAGCAGTCATTATTTTACTATGCATACATACTTGCCAAAAACAAATATGGAGAATTTCCAAATAAGAATTTTATATCAACTAGTTCACTGATAGAGACATGCATTATAAAATCTGCCAACTAAAACTAAGAAAAATAAGAGGTAGTAATAAGATTAAAACATTTGAGATAGAATACTAACAGACTATAAGCTCAAGGCAAGGAGAAGCAAGCATTGAGGCTGGAATATACTGGTGCCCAGTGATAGAAGGACTTTTAAACCATTAGAGTGAGCATGGATCTTATCCCATAAGTTTCTAAGGAGAAAAGGTGAGTGAGAAGCATGATAAAACTTTGTCTGGCAGTTAACATAGGAATATGAGGTTTCACTTTTTACAAACATATACATTTATTACTAAGCATTATAATTATCTGGACAAGCTTTTTAATTCTTTCAAATTTCAGCTTAAGTCTTCCTTCTCAAAGCAGTATTTCACTACCAATCCCATCTCATTACATCTTTACTTTCTGGTAACAAAATATGATCATCTCTGGTCCCTGTCCTATCAAAGACATTGCTAGTGTACCTTTGTATATACATATATATCAGGTGCTAATATCTTATTATAGATTGCCTTTAATTATTTGGTATGTCTTTGATCTTCTTCCTCAAATACATGATATGCTATTCATAATTAAGTGCCACATCCTCTACTGTTTTCATACATCTAAATACGCATAGCACAATACTGTGAATACAAAACCAGAAACAGAAGAGAGTCTCAAAAAGCTTGAGGAATAAATGATAGCTGAAAATAATACCAAATTGTTGTAGACAATTCTATTTGGACAGTAAATTTTCCAGAGATCAGGGCATTGTATAATATTGCATAACATTTCTAAAATATCACACAGATATGGTATAGCACACTATATTTCAAATCACTACACTTTTAAAAATTACTTAATAAAATAGCTCTGGAAAAGAATTAGACAAGGAAGGGAGCAGCAGGAACAAAGATGGAAGAAAGGAAAACACATATAAGTGAGTTGAGAGGATCAGACACTTAAGATTCTACCCTAAACAGGAAAAAAAAAATCTCAATTTTCTAATAATACAAGCATATGTGTACATGAGATAGACTATATAAATGAGAATTCAAATTCTGATTATTCTTAAGTTATAAAATCTATAAATTATCACAGGCTCTAACAGCCTCACAAATAAAAACCTGCATAGGGTCTCTATAGCCAAAACAAAATTAAAGATGTGTAAGGAACATTTGCAGCAGGGAGAAATACCATCATACAGTCACTGGATTTACTTAGTATAAGAACAGCCTACCTAAAAGAGCGAATAAAACAAGCCTCTGTGGTCTATAACATTCCATGTAATATCAGAGATCTTTGGTATATTGTTAACAATGCACCTACCTGTATAATTTTTGTATTGCATGGGCTGCATTCTTCCTAACATATGGTGATAAGTCAGCAGAAGCTTCCTTAATAGCAAGCATCATGATAGGTACAATAATTGGCACTCTAATACTTGACAGAACTCTCAAAGCGCTTGCACGAATTAGTTGGTTTGGGTCCTAAAAATAGTGCAAAAATATTCACCAAAATTTCAACTTTACAATATTTTAAAGACATCTTTAAGACACAGTTAATAGGTGCTTAAAGGGTGTAATATGACAATAGCAAAAGAAAGCTACTTAATTTAAAATGAACAATTAGTATATGGGAATGGGAAAAAAAGACAGACATAAATGTTTACTTCTTTAATAATGTTTTAAAGAAAAGTAATAGTTATAATTCTAGTTGGTCATTTATTACTAAATATGCTGGGTTTTTATACTTTCATAATAATAAAATGCTGCAGGTCATCAATTTCATGTTTAAAAATGTCTTATAACCCCTTTTGCGTACTTTCAACAACTAGTATAATGATAAACAGCTCTTTGAAGCATGAAAATAATTATATTGAATATAAACAAACATACAGAAGCTGTAACATATACAGCAAGGTTTCAGTTGGTTGTATAAATTATTTTCTAAGTGTATTGAGTAGGCACTACAGGAGGCTTTTAACTCTTTCAAGACACTACTGTGCTATTTAGTGGATTATCGCTCCACTTCTTTAACTGACACACTTTCAACTCTGCAGAAACCTTGTAGCTATTTGCCTACTCACTCCATTATTTACCTTCAGAGCTCGCTGAAAAGTGCTTATGGACAGGAGTGCAAGATCCTGCTGTTCTTCAGCATATCGAACCAGGTAAACATATACCAACTTCTTGATCTGTTAAAAAAAATCATTTATTCATAGCCAGAGTGAAAATTTAAAACTCAGTATTTGCTATACCAAAATCCATGCTCAATTCTTCTCAAGTAAATAACTGAATCTGGTCACATCTTAAATTGTAAAATAAAAATAATATTTTGTGGGATAATAAGTACAACAGAAAAAGCTTTTAAAGTAAGCATTTTAATAGTCCAGTCCACAATAGCAATAGCCTATCAAAGTGCCCCTTCCTCTTGAAGGGAATAAAAAAATCCCTGAGCAGATCTCATATAAGAATATTAACTAAATTGTAAAAATATTTTCAAAATGAGGGATAAAAATAAAAGAAAGAAGCCAGGCATGGTGTGCGTGCTTGTAGTCCCAGCTACACAGGAGGCTGAGGCAGGAGTATCACTTGAGCCCAGGAGTTAGAGGCTATCCTGGGCAACACAGAGAGACCCTACCTCTTTAAAAAAATAATAAGAGAAAGAATTTGGGCCCAGGCCACTAACTATATGTTATGGGAACTTGTTTCCTCATCTGTTAAAAGAGTCCAGAGCCCTAACTCTGATTTTTATGGTAATACTCACATTTCAACATGCATTACATGATATTTTCAGTCCAGTAAGAATAATGTGTGACTATGAATACCAATTTAACGTAATAAAAATTCAAGAAGATTGGATGTGTGTTCTGAAAACAGTTTTTTTTGGTTTTCGATTTTTTTTCTGAGACACAGTCTTGCTTTGTTGCACAGGGTGCAGTGCAACAGCACAATCACGGCTCACTGCAGCCTCAACCTCCTGGCCTCATGCCATCCTCCCACCTCAGCCTCTCCAGTGGCTGGAACTACAGGTATGCACCACCACACCCGGCTTTTTTTTAGGATTTTATAGAGACGGGGTCTTCCTATGTTGCCTACCCAGGCTGGTCTGAAACTCCTGGGCTTAACTGGTCCTCCCACCTCAGCCTCCCAAACTACAGGGGTTACAGGCATCAGCCATTGTGCCCAGCCTTGAAAACAAGTTTTAAAGGCAATTTAATCACTAAGTTTACAACAAAATTATGAACAGAAAAATAAACAAAAACTAGAATTTGAGTTGAAATTTATCCATTGCTTCCTTCTAGCACTATTTATAGCCTGTATCTACCTTCTCAAATATCTTCACATTCCTGATTATCCTTCTAAGATACCAGCACAGTATATACCTAAAAGTTATGTACTCAGCCAGGCACAGTGGCTCACACCTGTAATCCCAGCACTTTGGGAGGCTGAGGCAGGCAGATTGCCTGAGTCCAGGAGTTCAGGACCAGCCTGGGCGACATGGTGAAATCCCATTTCTAGTAAAAAAAAAAAAAAAAAAAAAAAAAATTAGCCAGGCGCAGTGGCATGCACCTGTAGTCCCAGCTACTTGGGAGGCTGAGATGGGAGAGTCACCTGAGCCTGGGAGGTCGAAGCTGCAGTGAGGCAGGATTGTGCCACTGCACTCCAGCCTGGGCAAATGGAAAGAGACTCTGTCTCAAAAATTTTAAAAATTTAAAATTAAAAAAAAAAGTTACATACTCAAAGAACACAGGAAATGAGGGAAAAAAGTTGGAGATAGCTGGAATTGGTGCTGGAAATATAAAAACAGTACTATACTGGATCATATTTCCAGTCATACTAACCAATCTGGACTACTTTAGAGACAACTGTCATGACCTTCCTTCCTTGTACCCTAATTTCTTGTGAAACATAACAGCTTTAGTTCCCCTACCATCCTGTTTGCTCCTTCCTAAACTCACTCCAATTTTTTTCAGCGTGACACTACGAACTACAAATAAAGTCTAAACAGAACAAACTAGATAAGAACTTGCTCCAGATGAGGTACTTCCACAGATATGACTAATTCTTGATTAAAACCATACACCTTTTCCAAATGTACTGCTGACCAAATCAAAATCAAACTGTCCTCACAGAATTTTTTAAAAATTATTTTAAATGAAAGGCAAAATCTTCCATTTATCTATAGAAATTGTCAACAATTTAGATTCAACGCATCTTGGCACCCTGTTAAGATAATTTGAGGTGATAATTTTATAATCCAACCTATTTCTCAATTCATAAGTACAAATGAAAACTTAATGAGCAAACAAACTGTGTACATCTTCATCATTGATAAATATGTTAAACACAACCATTTTAAGTTGATATCAATCCATTCATCTATACTATATGGGCAGAGTTATAAATGAAATGAAAAAACTTTTTTCCAATTACTCTTCAATGTTGAATGGCTCCACAAAACCTTAAAAACAAAATCTAAAGCTCTTAGCCTAGTACTCAATACAGTTTATAATCTGTTCAAAACTTCCTTTTCTAGTCAAACAGAAATAGTCCCCAAATATAACTTGCACTCTTTATCTCAATCTCCACTCAGGTTATCCCAAGTTATCCCGCTTCACCAAGTTCCACTTCCCCAAGTTCCACTTATTAAAATCTTCCACAAGAGCAAAAATTAAACAATAAAGAGTCCTAGTAGATAAACAGTAAACAAATGACAGTTCATCCATATAACACTATACTATTCAGCCACTATACAAAATTAAATAAATCTGTATGACATTGAAAATACGTCCTTGTGGCCAGGCATGGTGGCTCACACCTGTAATCCCAGCACTTTGGGAGGCTGAGACGGGCGGATCAACTGAGGTCTGGAGTTGGAGACCAGTACAGCCAACATGGTGAAACTCCATCTCTACTAAAAATACAAAAAAATTAGCCAGGTGTATTGGCCCATGCCTGTAATCCCAGCTACTGGGAAGGCTGAGGCAGGAGAATCGCTGGAACCCGGGAGGCAGAGGTTGCAGCAAGCCAAAATCGCACCACTGCACCCCAGCCTGGGTGACAAAGCAAGACACCATCTGAAAAAAAGAAAAGAAAGAAAAGAAAATATGTCCTTGAAAAAGGTTTTTTGTTTGTTTGTTTTTTGTTTTTAAGACAAAGTCTCACTCTGTCACCAAGGCTGGAGTGCAGTGGGGTGATCTCGCGACTTACTGCAACCTCCGCCACCCAGGTTCAAGCGATTCTCCTGCCTCAGCTTCCCAAGTAGCTGGGATTACAGGCACACACCACCATGCCCAGCTAACTTTTGTATTCTTAGTAGAGATGGGGTCTCACACCAAGTTGGCCAGGCTGGTCTTGAACTCCTGACCTCAGGTGATCCGCCCGCCTCGGCCTCCCAAAGTGCTGGGATTATAGGTGTGAGCCACCGTACCTGGCCTAAAATTTTTTAAAGGTGTAAAAGAGTATGCATTGTATGATCTCACTTCTGTATAAAAAAAAATAGATGCCCACATACTGTATTTTATGCAATCTAAGATAGACTACCAATTCTAAAACATACCATTATATTATGGACCACAAAGGAAAGAACAACAACAAACAAACAGAAAACACTACCCATCGTAATCACCACCAGTTGTTAAGTTAAATCCCAACTGCAGAAACTTTAAAATAGCAAACATATGTCTTAGAATGGACATAATATGGTAATAATAGCAAATCCTTATAGGTAGCATTAACTACATGTCAGACACTGTTCTAAATGTCTTACGTAAATTAACTCATTTTATCCTCACAACTCAATAAACAAGTATTTATTCTTACTTTACAGATAAGAAAATGAAACACAGACAGGGTAAGTAACTTGACTAAAGTACCATATCTATTAAATAGAAGAACTAAGATTCAAGCCAAGTAAGCACAAAATTGAGAAATCTATACAATAAAATGTTAATAGTAACTATCTCTGTGTGATGGTATTAACCAGCGACTTTCACTCTTTACATCTTTCTATATTATCTTTAAAGGAATATTAATTACTTTGGGGTCAGATAAAACAATAAAGATATTTCACGATAGGGGTGAATCTCATCTTTCCAGACGGCACTCAAAACAAAATAATAGTGCTGTGATTCTTATAATACTTTAAATTCTTTAATTATAAAAAGATTTCAAATTGGTAATGTTTTTAAGTTCCCACATTCCTCGGAGAGACAGGTTTTTCTAAAGCCTTGGCAACATGTAGCCACCAGAACTGTTTTAAACCTGTTCTACAGAACAATAAAAAGGCACCTGAATGAACAAGTTTTCCTGCTCAGCCTCTTGCTTGTGAAAGTTAGCCAGTCAGGAACAATTGCACTCCCATACACCCACCTCTGAGTGCCAATCAATCAAGAGCAGTCTCACCCACATGACCACGCATCTACAGATGATATCAACCCATTTAGGACCCTGAAAGTCCATCAATCCCTGAAGACTGCCCTTCCCAATAATCCACAATAATATCAGCAATCTCTATGCCCAGAGAAGCTGTGCCTAAAAAGCATAGTTGTCTCTTGCTATAGTAAGCAATAAATTGTCTTATTTCAGATATCATCCTTCAATACAACCTACTGAAAAGTTCCAAGACTAGTTCACTGAAGCCTCATATAGGCTTCATTTATGTTTTATTCTTTCTTTCTTTTTTTTTTAGACAGAGTCTTGTTCTGTCTCCCAGGCTGGAGTGCAGTGGCACAATCTCGGCTCGCTGCAGCCTCTGCCTCCTGGGTTCAAATGATTTTCCTGCCTCAGCCTCCCGAAAAGCTGGGACCACAGGTGCACACCACCACGCCCAGCTAATTTTTGTATTTTTAGTAGAGACAGGGTTTTGCCATGCTGGCCAGACTAGTCATGAACTCCTGACCTCAAGTGATCCACCCGCCTCGGCCTCCCAAAGTGCTAGGATTACTGGCGTGAGCCACCACACCGGGCCGCCTTCATCTATGTTTTTCAATTGCTAACACTACAATTATAAAATTCAGGAAATGTAACATCAGTGCATTATTTATTATCTAATAAATAATCCATATTTAGAAATTCTCAATAACATCCTATATTTATAGTATTTTTCCTGATCTGGGATCATGTATCATATTTAAGTTCTCATGTCTCCTTGGTCTTCTTTCATCTGGAGAAGTTCCTCAGCCTTTGTTTTTCTTTTTTCTTTTTTTTTTTTTTTTTTTTTGAGACGGCGTTTTGCTCTTGTTGCCCAGGCTGGAGTGCAATGGCGTGATCTCAGCTCACCGCAACCTCCGCCTCCTGGGTTCAAGCGATTGTCCTGTCTCAGCCTCCAGAGTAGCTGGGATTACAGGCGCATGCCACCACGCCCAGCTAATTTTTCTATTTTTAGTAGAGACGGGGTTTCATCATATTGTTCAGGCTGGTCTTGAACTCCTGACCTCAGGTGATCCACCCACCCCGGCCTCCCAAAGTGCTGGGATTACAGGCGTGAGCCACCACGCCCAGCCCAGCCTTTCTTTTCTAAAAGTACCCTTGTCGTTCTGGCTAGTATTAAAATTAATTAGGAAATACAGAATATGAAAGGAAAACTGCCTGCGACAGCTTTTGTTCTTCACCTCAATCTGCTATAACTTTCCAGCTAGAATTTAAATGTGTAAGGCCCTACATCTACATTATATTACTCGTTTAATTCTCATATCTATCCCAGGTACAATTATCTCCCTCTCAAAGATAAGGAAAGTAAGGCTCAGAGGTTTATATAACTTGCCCAAAGTCACAGAGCTAGCAAGTGCAGAATCAGGATGCAATCAGGGGCATGTTCCTAACTACTACATGTTGTGGCCTATGATGGCAGTCCGCAGATATTTCTATTAAGGTACCCCTAACAAAAGAGGAGACAACTCTTCCCCTAAGAGCGTCTGAAAACCTAGTATAAATTAAACCATTTAAGAATAAAATGTCCTTAATAGAGGCTCTTACCTTTTAAGGCAGGAAAAAATTTATATTTTATTTATAATACATACATTTATAAAAGAAAAAGGCTTTAAATCACTGTTTTTTAACCCCAATTGCACATCTTCTCATTTGAAAATGACATCATTGCAGTATTATTATTAAAAATCCAACAAGAAATTTACAACTGTAGTAAAAGGTAGTAATGACTTCATTCCATAGAACCCCATCTCTATTATCAATGTACTTTCCATCTATATTCACGATTAGACTCCTTACACTTTCTTGGTTTAAATTAGTGCTTCTCAACCTTCAGAATTTTTCAAACCCAAAATACACATATTTGTGAAACAATGTTCCTTTAAATGATCACTTGGAACCAAGTGATGTTACACAAGAATACAAATACAGGTATAAGATGGAAACCAAATGATTCAAACTATACTTAATGTTTCAGATTATATTTAAGTGTAAATATAAGTTTTTCAAATTCTTAGTTTTAGAAGCGCTTCTCTAACTATTTGAGGATAGATGACTTTTTCCTCGACTAGATTTAAAGTTCCTAAGAATACAGCAATGGTAGAAAGCAATTAACACGTGGTTGACTGATTAACAGCAGTCAATATATCAAATATATATCAACATATCAGCAGTTGATTAATGACAGTTTCAATATATCAAATCAACACATAATATGCATTTAACTAAGTAATTTATCCCATCTGGCTGGAAGTGAACTTGAGGCTATTTTTAGTACAACAACCATTTCTTATTCATCTGTATATTACAAGGACTTATTACATTGCTTGGCATATAGTAAAAGCTCAATATTTATCAGCTGGATCACATTCCAGACCAACTGTAGACTGAAAAAAATTAAGACATTTCCCATTAGAGTGCTACATCTAGGATCTAACTTCTCACACCAATGGGTATAATTCATTGAACAGCAAAGTCTAGAAAGACACCAACATACTATGAAGAAAACAACAGGTTTTGGAAAGACTGCCTCCAAAGCCTTTAACTTGTTAGTCTGGTTGTTTTTTTGGTGTATGTGGGTGTGTGGGGAGGGGTGTGCGTGTGTGTGTGTGTGTGTGTGTGTGTGTGTGTGTCAGTGAGTGGGGGTGGAGTGTATGTTTAAAGGGAGACAGGGTCTCGCTCTGTTGCCCAGGCTGGCCTCAAACTCCTGGGCTCAAGAGAGACTCCTGCCTCAGCCTCCCTGGTAATTAGGACTCTAGGTGCACACCAACACAGCTGGTTTGGTTTTTTAAAATATTCTTTTAAAATATTCTTTCTCTTTACTAATTATATTCAGATCTCACTCTACAGTTCTCTGGAAAGTTTTGAGAAAGAATGGGTCCAGTTCTCCCTTATCCCCTTACAATTTATTTCTCAGCAATACCTTTATTCACCAAGTACAGCCAGCTTTTAAAACTGGATTATGAACTCTAGAATATATCACAGAGTTTATATTGGCAACACTGAAACATTCAGAACCACAGCTGAGCTAGCAGGCATTGCAATAATTACTCACTATTGGAGAAGGATTTCTGTGACTGTTATGGCAAAAAGCATAACAATATTAAATCACAGAAGGTTGCAAAACACTAAATTTGTTCTACTTCTGTTATAAGAATCAATCAATATTGACCACAAGAGGCCTATGCACTGACAGGCTGCAGGTGTGCAAAGAAAGCCTACCTTCCCTGAAACCATTCTGTGACCAGAAATGGGAGTAGTTAAAGCTCCGTGACTACATCATTCTCTGATCGGTTACTTTCATTCAATGTTATAACACTCCTTGCTGTAAAGCTAATCATAGCAGAGCCCCAGTAGGCTGGCAGAACACAGACAGATCTGTTTAATTAGCTTATCAATACTAGTACATCAAACTTCATGAGTTATTGACTAAACCTTTGATTATTTTTGTACTATAACCACTGATTGCTTACTAGGTCACTTTTGGTATCATTTGACATTTAATGGTAGATGACGTACAGCTCACCTGTGTGTCTAAAGCAGCATGTACTTGTAAAAATGAAATTTTGCACTTGAGAGGAGTGAAACATTCAATTTCTGAACATAAGTTTTAAGAAACTTATGTCAGTTTTCCCAAAACATTAAAGGCTTAACCATGTTTCAAAAAAATAAAATAAAGAAGGTATTTAAAGAACGAAAGAAATCCAAAACAAATAGACCAATAATTATGTTTATATTGACATTTTTGTAACAGAACATTAGGCAGCTACCAGAATCTAATTGTAAAGGGAAAATATGAACAAATGGAAAAGTTCTCCTACTGATAACTATTTGAATAGTAAAATAGTTCTGAAGGAACAATAATTGGTATGGAATTTTCTGTTTACAACAAGAACTAGAAGTCCTCAGGGAACTAGCTACTTTACCACCAATTTCTAAGGACTTGGTCATTTCTACCCATAACTAAAACATAAAAAAAAAAAAAATATGCCAATACTAGGTACCTCCCAAAGGATGGCTAATGCCAGATGTTGATAAGGAGTCAATAATATTAAGAGACAAAACAGAGGGAGGAATCATCAAACAGGAAAGATGGCGCTGAATGGGCTAAGATGGGTTCTGAAGCCAAGCAACCTAGCTTTGGATTCTGACTGCTACACACTGGCTGTGTGACCTTGATCAGCTAATTTAACCTTTCTGCCATCTTGTCCTCATATATAAAATACAAGTAATGACAGAAACAGCCCCACAGGGTTATTTGTGAGGATAAAACGGAGTAGATCTATGCAAGGCACTAATAACCTTGGTCAGACAGGTTTTTTTAATGTTAGCAATTATTCCTATTGCTACTGAGAGACTCTATTCCTGATAATACTAAGACAAGCTTCACCTATGCCTCATAATTTTTCTAAGTTAAATGTTTATTTTTTTCAGATATTTGGACTTTCTTATACCACAGGCCATAAAACTAATAAACGTATCAAATTAGAAGCTCAGATATCATGGCCATAAGGTGTCAAAGGGAGAGTAGTTTAAAATTATCAATTCAGAATTATATATAACAAGCACATAGTGTTTAATAAATATCTACTAAATTAATAATAAGTAAAATTGATTTTACTCAAGAAATCTACAAAGAAAGTATGGTTTATCAAGTCATTTAAATCCAGTACTAATTTAATCTAATTCACAAACTGGCCACAAGAACACAACTGTTTTGATTTTAGCTTATCCAACTTAGTCTAATTGAGTTTATAAGAACTATTTCATTTTGATAGAAAAATTCATCTATCTGAAATACAGAATGCACTTCCTATCTAATGAAAAAAATTAAGAGCTGGGCACAGTGGCTCACGCCTATAATCCCAGCACTTCGGGAGGCCAAGGCAGGAGGATCACCTGAGCCCAAGAGTTCAACACCAGCCTGGGCAACATGGAGACCTCATCTCTACAAAATATTTTTTAAATAGCCAGGAGTAGTGGCACGCACCTGTGGTCCCAGCTACTCAGAAGGCTGAGTCAGTAGGATCACTTGAGCCCAGGAAGTGAAGGCTACAGTGTGTTGTGTTCATGCCACTACAGTCCCCCCCCCAAAAAAAAGCAAGAAGCATACTTTAAAATATTAAATCTTTTTTTAAAAGTAGGTTTAGGCTGAACATGGTGGCTCACACCCATAATCCCAGCACTTTGGGAGGCCAAGGTGGGCAGATTACTTGAGCTCAGGAGTTCCACACCAGCCTGGGCAACATGACAAAACCCCGGCTCTACTAAAAATACAAAAAATAAATTAGATGGGCATGGTGACACAAGCCTGTAATCCCAGCTGCTCGGGAGGCTGAGGCAGGAGAATCACTTGAACCCGGCAGGCAGAGGTTGTAGTGAGCCAAGATCATGCCACTGCACTCCAACCTGGGCAACACAGCGAGACCCTGTCTCCAAAAAAAAAGTAGGTTTAAAGTACCTATCCTTAAAATGCTATAATCCAGTGATGCATTGCTTAACAATGTTCTGAGAAATGCGTCGTTGGACAATTTCATTGTTGTGCAAACACCACAGAGTGCAACTTACACAAACCTACATGGTATAGCCTACTACACACCTAGGATATATGATACAGACCAGGGGTCTACACACCTAGGATATATGACATAGCCCAGGGGTTGGAACCAGGCCACACAGCAGGCAGTGAGCAGTGGGCAAGCAGGTGAAGCTTCATCTGTATTTACAGCTGCTCTTCATTGCTCGCATCACCTCCTGAGCTCTGCCTACTGTGAGATCAACAGCAGCATTAGATTCTCATAGGAGCACAAACCCTATTGTAAACTGCACACAAGAGGGATCTAGGCTGCGTGCTCCTTATGAGAATCTAATGCCTGATGATCTGTCACTGTCTCCCATCACACCCCAGATGGGACCATCTAGTTGTAAGAAAACAAGCTCAGGGCTCCCACTGATTCTACATTATGGTGAGTTATATAATTATTTCATCATATATTACAATGTAATAATAATAGAAATAAAGTGCACCATAAATGTAATGCTTTTGAATCATCCTGAAGCCATCCTACCCACCCCAGGTTCAGAGAAAAATTGTCTTCCACAGTACCGGTCCCTGGTGCCAAAAACATTGGGGACTACTGATATAGCCTATTGCTCCTAGGCTACAAATCTGTACAGCATGTTACTGTACTCAATACTGTAGATAACTATAACACAATGGTAAGTATTTGTGTATCTAAACATAGAAAAAGTACAGTAAAAATACAGTATTATAATCATATGGGACCACTGTCATATATGCCAAGAAATGCAAGTTGGAAAAAAACTAAAATGAAATTTTAAAATGTTTCTAGTTAACCCAAAAAAGGAATAGGAAGAATAGAAGACAAAAATAAGAGACAAAGAGAAAAGAAAAAGAATAATAGTAGACTCAAATCTAAGCAGATCAATAATTATATTAAGTGTTAGCAAAATAGACACTCCAATTAAAAGGCAGAGATTGACACACGGGATGTAGGAAAAGCTGCAACTATACGCTGTCAACAACAGGTGCACACTAGATATAAACAGACAAGCTGAAAGCAAATGAATAAAAATGATAATAAAAAGAAATGAGAAGGTTGGAGTGGCAATACTAATAACAAATCAAATATGCTTTAAGACAAAACATATTAACAAAAATAAAGGATTTTTTTATAATAAAAAGGTCAATTCATCAGGAAAACCCAAAGAGTTATGCCTAATAGGAGTACTTTTAAAAATAAGCAAAAAATACTAAATTAAGGGGAAAAATAAAACATTCCAGAATGAGCCCAGGCGTGATGGCTCATGCCTATAATCCCAGCACTTTGGGAGGCCAAGGTTGGCAGATTGCTTGAGCCTGGGAGTTCGAAACCAGCCTGGGCAACATGGTGAAGCCCTGTCTCTGCTCAAAATATGAAAATTAGCTGGACATGGTGGCATGCACCTGTAGTCCCAGCCACTCAGGAGGCTGAGGAAGGAGGATCACCTAAACCCAAGAGGTCAAGGCTACAGTAAGCCACGATCATGCCACTGCACTCCAGCCTGGGAGATAGAGAGGAACCCTGTCTCAGAAAAAAAAAAAAAAAAGCCAGGCATGGTTGGTCACGCCCGTAATCCTAGCACTTTGGGAGGCTGAGGAAGGTAGATTGTTTGAGCTCAGGAGTTCAAGACCAGCCTGGGCCACATGGCGAAACCCTGTCTCTACAAAAAAAAATATAAAAAACTAGCCAAGCATGGTTGTAAGTGCCTGTAGTCCCAGCTACTTGTGGGGCTGAGGCGGGAGGATCGCTTGAGCCCAGGAGGTCGAGGCTGTAGTGAGCCAAGATCACACCACTGCACTCCAGCCTGAGTGACGAAGTGAGACTCTGTCTCAAAAAAAAAAAACCAAAAATCAAAATCATGATTGGGAGATTTAAAATTCCTCTCTCACCAACACTATCAATCACATTTAGTTAAGTAATATTTAAAGAACATTAGCTCAAAAATGTTTTCTTTTTCTCTGGTTGGTTTTGCTGGCAAGAATACTTTGAACATTTAAAATCATCACGCAAAATAGAAAAAACTTCACTACCAAAAAATGACCATACTATGCATGGAAAATAAAATCATAACTACAAAATTAGCGAACCCTCTGAAATCACACACCCATCCTCCTTACGCTCTCACACTTGCCCGTGCAAGAATGCTTGTGCACTTTCTCTGTCACCATAACCATGTTCCCTGGATTAGAATGTTTCTGTTATTTGTTAATGAGCTTCATCATCTGCCAATAAAATGGCAAACAAATAGTAGCAGTAACACATTTTTAATTTTATCGTGAGGGAAAGGCTTTAAAGCTTTAAACCGAGAAAAATTTATCAATTAACCAGGCTTTTTCAATTAATTTATCAATTAACCAGGGTGGAGAGGAGAATGTAACCTTAATACTAGACTGTATCAGCGTAGCTTACAGAAAACAGTATTTTACTGGGACGTGTTCATTCAATAAATCCACATATATGTACTGAGTGCTTAGTACATGTCATGAGTAGTCTGAGAAACTTGGGAAATATTCTTGGGCTCAGTCCTAGAAATCCCAAAAAGTCCCAAATCATCAAGGTCTGGATATACCCAAATAGGTCTTTTTCACTGGACATATGCTATCTTAAAATTAAGTCCCTGGAACAAAATTTAAACTAAACGGGCCTCTAGGAACAGGTGAAAACTCGACAACTTACCATCATTCACTCAGGTGAATCAATCTGTTTTGCTTTTCATATTTTCTACCAAAAATCCAAAGCTAGGATTGTGCCTACTTTTTATTCGATCTTACCTACATTTAAAATTAAGGACATTTTAATCATAACAAAAATCTAGTGATACTTAAGTATCTTATGTTGCATTATACTACATAAAAAGTGTATGGTCCCATGAAAACAAAAGGAAACATAAAAATTATAGATCAAAACAGTACCTCAATATTTTTACTGGCCACATTCTTCACAACAGCAGGAAACAGTTCAGATGCATTTTTCCCTTTTGCAATCATCTGAAGAATAAACAAAACAGACAATATGGGAAATTCTATATATATTAAATATTTAGAAGATTAGGTCAACAAATAAGCTACGTAATTAACCGCTGAACTCTTTTTGAATCATCTTACCTCAACTATTTACAGCAAATAATAAACACTATCTTGTATAGCAATATAAATACACAAATACATAGACACAATAAACAAGAAATATTTAGTAACTTAAGATATATATTTAAATATTTTACTAGTTTTCTCTGGCTAACTGGGTTATAAGTAATTTTTTTTTTAGACAGATCCTACTCTGTCTCCCAGGCTAGAGTGCAGTGGCTCAATCATAGCTCACTGCAGCTTCGACCTCCCAGGTTCAAGTGATCCCCCACCTCAGCTTCAGCTGAGGCTACAGGCGTATGTCATCATGCCTGGCTAATTTTCGAATTTTTTTGTAGAGACAGGGTACCACTATGTTGCCCAGGCTGGGTAAAAACTTTTTTAAAATATTTAAAAATATTTTTGCTATTTTCTATTTTCCAGGATCTGACATTAAAGATGTACTGCATTTGCAATGGGGGAATTGAGAGAGGGATGAATGTTACTTTGAACCAACTAATTATGTGACCCTTTGCTTTCTTTTCATAGGTTACCCTACTTCTGCAACCATTGCTTTTCAAAGTTGCCTTCACTGAACATTCTTCCTCTGCCCACTAAAGTTCTGCGCACCACCATCTTTTCAGCCTACACTGTTGTACAATCTCTGAAACTCCTAAGATTTCATTCACCATTAGGACTAACTGTAGCCCAAATCCAGCCTGAGTTCCACATCTCTAACTAGACATCATTAAATTGCTCTCATCCCAAACTTGCTATGTCTAAAGCCAAACTCATCTTTCATGACAAAATGGCATTCATGATAAAATGACATTCATGATAGGATTTCCTATTTCCACAGTTCTCCTAGATACCAAAAACCACAAAATTACCCTGGTCTCTTCTCACAGAAGAGTAACTAAGTCCTGCTAATACTTCTCAGAACACATGTTAATCCCTTCCACTGCTATTATCCTAGCACGGGTCAGTATCACCTCACAGAGAACTTTTCAGTCTCCTCTTCCTATCCATAATGTATATCACTGACAGTTTAATATGCTTAAAACACTACTTTGCACATGTCAGCCCCCGTAAAAGATTTCAAAAGCTTCTGACTGTCTGGAGTCCAAATGATTTTATGTAACATTCAAATATTCTCACAACGTGCACTAACATCTGTTCTTAAACTCTCTGACCTAAGGTTCTATTAAAATGACCTTACTCACTACTAGAATATTCTCTGGCTGCCCCACTATGCCTCTGCTCAGATCATGGCCCCAGCTTTCTAAGTTCTACCCTTCTATCTAAAGCATCATCAAATTTTACTCCTTCTCCCTTGCTACAGCCATCTCCTAACACCTGGGCCACTGTGTCACCCAATCCTAATTTCTTTCAGAATTTTTTTTTTTAAGACAGTATCTCACTCTGTCGCCCAGCCTGGAACGCAGTGGCACAATCTTGGCTCACTGCAACCTCCGCCTCCCGGGTTCGAGCGATTCTCCTGCTTCAGTCTCCCAAGTAGCTGGGATTACAGGCACCTGATGCCACCACTGGCTAATTTTTGTATTTTTAGTAGAGACGAGGTTTCGCCATGTTGACCAGGCTGGTCTTGAACTCCTGACCTCAAGTGATCCACCCCCCTCGGCCTCCCAAACTGCTGGGATTACAGGCACGTGCCACCATGTGCAGCCTCCTCTAGAATATTTTAATCTACACTTATCATTTAGAATTTCCTGTGCACTATTTTACATTTCTATTTATTTTAGTTTTATATCTATCTGTATTCCCATTTTGTCTTTCTCATTCTCAGATTATAACTTTATATCTTTTAAAAGTCCAGACTTTGGTAACCACAAAATAAAGTTCAAACTATAGGGTAATTTGGGGAAAAGGGATTCCTTATGAATTACATACCATATCTAATAAACTGCCTTTAAAAAGATATTAGCTTTATTAATTTACAACAAATGTTATATAAATATGTGATACTTGAAGCATTAGAATCCCCGTTACCAATTTCTTATAAGAACTTTCTATATGATAGCCTTAAAATATTCTTGAATACAAGCTAGTCTTTTTATATTCTATTTCCTTACCTGTGACATTCTTTTGAGTATTTTGTGAAACCTGCTGAGCACTATGGAGGGTTTACAAAATACTGAAGCTAAGACATCTTTCTATGATTTGTACACCTCTCTCCATTTTCTCATCTTTGAAATAAGAGAGGGATTAAATGTTCTGTAGGACCCCTGCCATTCATTCATTCATTCATTCATTCATTCAATGATTACCTAAAGTCAGACATCCTGTCCTATGGTATCCTACTCCATGGCTATCTAACTTTATTCCGCAGAACATTATTCAAATATGGGGAAGGAAAAAAACACCACAATCAAATTCACTCAACAAATATTTGCTGAGAAGATACTTTCTAGCAGGGACTATCCTAGGCCTTAGGGATCCAACCATAACCAATACAAAGTCCTTGCCCATGTGCTGCTTACCTTCTAATGGGGCAAGGGTCAATAAACAATAATAGTGAGGTGGCAATAGACTACTGTGGAGAAAAATAAAGTAGTATCGGGGGATGAGAAGTGCTGAGGTGGAGGTGGGAGTTGCTCTTTTAGATAAGGTGGTCAGAAAAGGCCTTCCTTTTGGCAGGGATGCAAAGGAAGAGAGGAAGGGACCCATGTGACTAGCTAGGGAAACAATGGTTTAGGCATGGCATGTGCCAGGAATAGGAGGCCAGGAGAGCCAGACTGGAGTAAGTGAGGGGAAGAATGGTGAGAGATAAGGTCAGAAATGTATAAACCACTGTAAAATGAGTTGGCTTTTACTATGAGTGAAGCAGGAGACCAATGGAGAGTTGTGAGCAGAGGAAAGACATCCTTAAATATTTAGCAATGACTCATATTTTAAAAGGATCTTTCTGGCTGCGATGTGAAAAATAGACCAGAAGATATGATACCATGGAAAACAGAAGGCTACAGCAATTATGCAGAGGAAAGATAGTGAGCACAGTGAGAATGGGCTAGATTTGGGATTTATTCTGAAAATAGATTATATATGATACAAGAAAGAAGGGACATGAATTAAGAAGAACTACTGCCTGTAATCCCAGCACTTTGGGAGGCCAAGGCTGGCAGATTACTTGAGGCCAGGAGTTTGTGGCCAGCCCGGCCAACATGCTGAAACCCTGTCTCTACTAAAAACACACACATACACACACAAACACAAAATTAGCCAGGCATGGTGGCAGATGCCTGTAATCCCAGTTACTTGGGAGGCTGAGGCAGGAGAATCACTTGAACCTGGGAGCCGGGGGTTGCAGTGAGCCGAGATCACGCCACTGCACTCCAGCCTGCGTGGCAGAGTTTGAGACTCCAACTCAAAAGAAAAAAAAAAAGAAGAAGGACTACAAATGACTAACTGGAGAAATGGAATTGCCATTTACTATGATGAGAAAGACTAGGGAAGAAGCAGGTATTTGGGGAGATGAGCAATCCAGAGTTTGGTTTCAGATATGCTGAGAAGCCAGCTGAATATATGGGAATAAAGGCTACAGAATACAGGAGACAGCACTGGTTAGCAATATGCATTTGGAAAGGGATGAGATCACTACAGGAGGGCATACAAACAGAGAAGTAGACTGAGGGACAAGACATAGTACAATCCTAAAAGTAGAAATTGTGGCCAGGTGCGGTGGCTCACGCCTGTCATCCCAGCACTTTGGGAGGCCGAGGAGCGTGGATCACAAGGTCTGGAGATCGAGACCATCCTGGCCAACATGCTGAAATCCTGTCTCTACTAAAAATACAAAAATTAGCTGGGTGTGGTGGTACGTGCCTGTAATCCCAGCTACTCAGGAGGCTGAGGCACGAGAATCGCTTGAACCCAGGAGGCAAAGGTTATAGTGAGCCAAGATCACACCCCTGCACTCCAGCGTGGTGACAGAGCAAGACTCTGTCTCAAAAAAAAAACAAAGTAGAAATTGTGGAGCGTTGAGGACCAGCCTCAACACCACCCATAGGGTACCCAAAGTCCGGTGGCAACAAAGGATAGAGAAGAGACAAGTTAAGAGTAAAGGTGGGGAGCCAGGGGGCCAGTTGTACTTTTGGAGGCTGCAAAAGGCTCAGAGCTCTGGTCTCCACACTATTTATTGAGTACAATCACTTAGATCTGAGAAGCAGACGTTCAGGGTGAAACAGTGAAAGGGAGGCAATGCGTAATAGGCGTAATCTACAGCGATAGCGGTTTAAATGAATCTCCTTTGTGCTCAAACAGCCTATCTTTAACTTATCAGAGAGTAGCTAGTAGGAGCGGGCTTAACTAGGAGCCTGCACGCCTGTTCACATTCCAGTGTTTCAAAGGAGTGTCTTTCTCCTTGAACACAGTGTTTACAGATAAGAAAGCGGGTCTCCCTCTGAGCATCGGAACATGATGGCAATTAGGAGACTTTCCTCCTCAGAGGCCTCTTGTGGCTTCCACAACTTATTGTCCCATATTTTTATGGCCAGTTTATACAGGCACCCCACAAGCCCTTTTCCCAACATGGAGAAAGGAAGAAACCAGCAAAGAAGCTCTAAGACTCCTTGAACCTCAGTTTGAAAGCGGGCAGTCCTTCTCAGTATTCCTCCTTATCCACTCAAATAACATACTTCTCCCACCCTCTCTCCCTTCTGCTTTAGGTAAAAACCCTGTTCCTGGTCCCCTTGTACTCTTACCCAGAACAAGGAGCACAGGAATTGAGGGGAGCCACATTTGGGCCCTGAGGGAAAAGTAAGGTTCATAGGTGGAAAGCATAGGAGAATATGTCCTTTTTGATTTTATTTGGTTGAAGTTCCTGATATTTGAAAAAGCTGCAGTACCAGCGATTCTGCCCTTTGAAGGTGACTCTCTAGATAAAAGGTGAGAAAGGAAGACAAGTTTTCAGGTAAAAAGTGAGAGTCATGTTTAGGGAGCAGCTGGGCAAAAGTTGAGGAGATAACATAAGGTCATTTGTAGCTCTAAACTCTCCTAGGTTCTAATCATGCCCTCTGCTAAGCTCTTAGATAGCTTCTACCCAAGGTAGAGATGGAATTCCAGAGTGCCCCAAAGAACATTCACTGGTTGCAGGCATCTGATTAAAAGAGTGATCAGTTTCTGATACCTGTTCTCTAACTTCACACATTTGACTTTTATTTTTTTTCATTCTTCAACCTTTGGTGGCCTCAGCCCCAACATCAATGTTTTTACTTACAATGGGTATAGCCTAACAGCACTGTATTTCGGGAAATTTGACTGATTTACTCTCCATCCAATCCTCTATGTTCATGAGGGAGATGGACATAATTTAATTTTTTCATAATGTCTTTGTCTAGTTTTCAGACCAGGATAGCACTGAACTCAGAAATTGAATTCAGAAGTATTTTCTCATATTCTATATTCTGGAAGAGCTTATGTAGAACTGAACGTTCCCTGTAGAAATTTTTTTAATGAAAAATTCAATTACTTTATTAGATATAGGACTATTCAGATAATCTAGTTCTTCTTGAGTAAACATCATAGCTTATCTTTGAAGGATTTTGCTCATTTCAACAAAGTAGTCAAATTTATGGGGCTAATGATGCCTAAAATATTCCCTAATTATCCCTTAAATGTCAACAGGGTCTTGCATTTCTGATATTGATAATTTGTCCTCTGTTTTTTCCTGGTCACTCTGTCTACAGATTTATCAATTTTATCTATCTTTTCCAAGGACTAGTTTTTCATTTCACTGATTTTACTCTACTGTTTTTCTCTATTCAATTTCATTGATTTCTACTCTACCTTATTATTTCTTTCTTTAGTTTTAATTTGAGTTTAATTTGCTCTTCAATTTCTGCTATGTTAAGGTAGCTGCTCAGAGCACTGATTGGAAATACTTCTTTTCAAACATAAGCTTTTATTACTATAAATTTCCTTGTAAGTACTGTTTTACCTAAATCCTCCAAACTTTGATATGTGGTTTTTCAATTTCATCCTAATTTCCTTGTGACTTTTACTTTGACTTTGACTCATGGATCATGTCATCATTTCTAAATGTATAAGTTTGATGTATAATTTTCAAATATTTAAAAAAAATTTTGATCTCTTCCAATGACTGTGTTTAGTTTAATTCTATATGGTCAGATAACACACTTGCATAATTTTAATTCTTTTAAGTTTGTTAAGATTGTGTTTTATGGCCCAGAATGTAGTCTATCTTGCTAATATAGATAGTAATTATAATATATAGATAATATAGATAATAATATAGATAATAATAATAAAAAGAATGTATATTTCGCTACTGTTGAGTAGACTGCTCTATAAATGTCAGTTAGGTCATATAAGTTGATATTATTCTAGTCTTAAATTTCCTTATTGGTTTTCTATCTCCCTATTCTATTGATTTTTAAGAAAAAAGCACTGACGTCTCTATAACTGTGAATTTGTCAATCTTTCCTTTCAGTTCTAACAGGTTTTTTTTTTACTCCGTTTTTGAAGCTCTGTTGTTAGACACATTTAAGATTATTATGTCTTTTTGGGAAAATGACTCTTATTGTTATGTTCTTTATCCTAACCATACTATTTGTTCAAAAGTTTACTCTCTCTGATATAAATAGATTCATCTGAACTTTTTTTGGTGAGTGTTTGTATGGTATGCATTTTTCCTTCCTTATAACTTATGTCTTTATATTAAAAGTAGGTTTCTTACAAAGAGCACAGTTGTATCTTCACATTTTCATCCAATATGAAGATCTCTTTTTATTGGTAATGTCAGACCACTTACATGTAATAGAATTATTAACATGGTTAGATTCAGGTCTACCATTTTAGTATCCATTTCCTGTTTATTCCCTGTATTTTCTGTTCTCCTACTTCCTCTTTTCTCTTTTCCTTAGAAAATTTTTAGTATTTCATATTTTTATATTAACTTTCTGCCTATATCTTTTTATATAATTTACTGGTTCCTCGTAAAAATGCATCATAGGCATAATCTATAGCAATAGCGGTTTAAATGAATCTCCTTTGTGCTCAAACAGCATATCTTTAACTTATCGGATTATCAGATACATAGGTAGATAAACAGCCATATAAATATATAAATACAGAAACAGCAAACCTTACACAGTCTACTTACAGTTAACACTGTACCAGATCAAGAAAAATGCAGAAACAGGCAGGGCACAGTGGCTCACGCCTGTAATCCCAGCACTTTGGGAGGCTGAGGCAGGCAGATCCCAAGGTCAGGAGTTCAAGACCAGCCTGGCCAACATGGTGAAACCCCATCTCTACTAAAAATACAAAAATTAGCCAGGTGTGGTGGCGTGCACCTGTAGTAGTCCCAGCTACTCGGGAGGCTGAGGCAGAAGAATCACTTGAACCCAGGAGGCAGAGGTTGCAGTGAGCGGAGATCACACCACTACACTCCAGCCTGGGCAACAGAGCGAGACTCTGTCTCAAAAAAAAAAAAAGAAAAGAAAAATGCAGAAACATTGCAACCATATAGACCCTTTTATTTCCACCTCCCCACTAGCTTTTATGTTTAGCCACCCATATTAAAAACCTCTCAGATAGTGGGATAACTTAAGAATAAAATTAGTCCTTTATACATATTTACCATTTTGATTGGTCCGCCTAAATATCCATCTGGTATCATTTCCCTTCAGCCTACACAATGTCTATTAACATTTCATTAAAGTAAACATGTTAGAAATGGATACTCTTAGTCTTTATTTCATCTTCATTCTTGAAGGATATTTTCAATGGATATAGAGTTCTGGGTTAACAGTTCTCTTCTTTCAGTACTTGAAACATATTGTTCCACTCTCTTCTGGCTGCCATGATTTCTGATGAGAAATCTGCATTTATTCAAATTATTGTTCCCCTCTATGTACCATTTTTTCCAGCTACTTTCAAGACTTTATTTTTGGTTTTCAACCATTTGATTACTGTGTTTATGCGTGGTTTTCTTTTAGTTTATCCTAACTGGCACTCGCTGAGCTTCTTTCATCTATAAATTTGTATCTTGGCTGGGCACGGTGGCTCATGTCTGTAATCCCAGCACTTTGGGAGGCTGAGGAGGGCGGATCACCTGAGATCAGGAGTTCGAGACCAGCCTGACCAACATGGTGAAACCCCATCTCTATTAAAAATACAAAAACTAGCTGGGCATGGTGGGGGCTGGGGAGGGGGGGCACCTGTAATCCCAGCTACTCAGGAGACTGAAGCAGGAGAAGCTTGAACCCCAGGGGCAGAGGTTGCAGTAAGCCGAGATTGCACAATGCACTCCAGCCTGGGCGACAAGAGTGAGACTCCGTCTCAAAAAATAAAAATAAAAATAAAAATTGTATCTTTCATCAAATTTGGGAAGTTTTCTACCATTATTTCTTCAAATATTTTTTCCTACTCCAATCTCTTTCTCCTCTCCTTCTGCTGTTCTAATGATGCATACGTTAGACCTTTAGAATGAACCAACAAAACTCCAAGGCTCTGTTCTTTTCAATCTCTATTCTTCAGAATGATTTTTTTCTTTTTCTTTTTTTTTTTTTTTTTTTTGAGACACAGTCTTGCTGTGTGGCACAGGCTAGACGGCAATGGTGCCATGTTGGCTCACTGCAGCCTCAACCTCTTGGGCTCGAGTGGGCTTTCTGCCTCAGCCTTCTGTGTAGCTGGGACCACAGGCACCCTCCACCATACCTGGCTGATTTTTTGGTATTTTTGTAGAGACAGGGTCTCACTTTGTTGCCCAGGCTGGTCTCGGAACTCCTTGGCTCAGGCAATCCTCAGCCTCCTGAAGTGCTGGGATTACAGGCATGAGCCACCGTGTCCGGCCACAAACTGAATAATTTCTAATGATCTGTCTTCAACTTCTGGCTCTTTCTTCTGTTATCACCATTCTGCTATTGCATCAATCCAGGATATTTTCTATTTTAGATAAAGTACTATCCACATAACAGAAATTTCAACAAATTTCTGCAGGGGTATGGTTCACATAAGATAACATTTTAGGAAACAAGCATCTACCAATCTAGTTACAACCTAAGAAATAAGTGGATGAACTTACTACTTAATCAAAAGTGGACCTAATTTTACCTACTACTTAACTATCAGACAGGCCCTTGGCTCCAATATATTGGTCTTTCTAATAATCTTCAGGGAAGTACCCTGAGGACAACATACAAAACAGCAGAATATATAGTACCTATTCCCAAAGAATCTTAGTACCTATTCCCAAAAATACTTAAACCCAAAAAAGAAAAATAAAGGAAAAAACAGAAAAACAGTGAAGAACTTAATGACATACCAATTAAAGACAGAGGGAAGAGTGCTCTCAGGCTCCTTACCCTGAGCTATCTGTTTGTCCCACTCTATTCTAAATAGACACTTGGTCTTCTAATACTTAATTTATTAATACGAATACTACTCTCTTCATCCCACAATGGAGCCTGAAATTATTGATCCTATGAATTTAGAGCCTATAACAGAACCAATTTCAAACAGAAATTCTGGAAAAATAAATAACTCTAATGCTTTCTGAGGATGACTTAAGGAGGAAAAAAATAACAGGGCATATAAAAACATTCCACAGTTCAAAAGAAATGGACCCACTGGAGAAGTATGAATAAATTATATGGGGAAAAAGTTGGATATAAAAGAGAAAAACCATGGGAAATATATCTAACTCATATTCTTAGTGAGATTTGAGGGGATGTGGCATTTTTTTTAAAAAGAATGACTTTGGAATAGCAAAGAAAATTTTCAGATAAAGATATAATTACCAAATTTTAAAATATAATGAGAGAAGAAAGGATAATGTCAAAAATTCTAAACTGACTTCAATGCCAGCTCAAAAAAATATCCTAAAAATGGCAGGAAAGGTTAGAGAGGTCAATTTGACAGGGGAGAAGACAGAGGCAGACAGAGGATGGATCCAAAAAATATAATACACACATAATAGGAAGGCCAAGAGAGAACTGGCAGACTGACAGAAAAGGGAGAAAATAAATAGCAGACAAACATTCTCTAAGTAAAACAGATTTAAAATTTTAGAATCAAAGGGTTCATTAGTAACATAACAAATCAGTAAAGAAAAAACACAGACCGTATCTTGAATACATTTTCTTTTTCCTCAAAATATTAAAAACATCTACATATCCAGACAGTTGAAACAGATTCTCTAAAAGAGAAAGAGAAAAAGCAATCTCAGAGGCAGAGCAAGATGGTGCAATAGAAAGCTCCACCAATCGTTCCCCCGAGGACAAAAAAGTTAACAACTATCTACACAGAAAAAAACCTTCATAAGAACCAAAAATCAGGGGAGCACTCACAGGACTTGGTTTGAACTTCATATCACTGAAAGAAGCACAGAAGAGATTAAAAGTAACAGTCCTGAATCACCAATGCCACCCTTTTCCTCAGAGTGGTGACTCCTCTTCCAGCAGCAGTGCATGGTATGGAGGGTATCTCTGGGCACTGGGGAAGGGAGAACACTGCAATTGTGAGGCACTGAACTCTGTGCTGTCCTGTTAGAGCAGAAAGGAAAACCGGACCGAACTCAGCTGATGCCCACCCACAGGAGGAGCATTTAAACCAGCCCTAGCCAGAAAGGAATCCCAGAGGTCCAAACTTGAGTCCCTGGAAAACCTCGCCACCGAGGGCTACAGCACTGTGTGTCTCCAAGTAAACTTGAAAGACAGTCTAGGCCATAAGAATTGCAACTCTTTGGCAAGTCCTACGGCTGAACCAGGCCTAGAGAAAATGGAGGGAGCACGCAACATACTGAGATACCACCTGGGGCAGCCAAGGGAGTGCTGACATTATCTCTCCTAACCCCAGGTTGCACAGCTGGTGGCTCCAAAAGAGACCCCTCCCTTCCACTTGAGGAGAGGAGAGGGAAGAGTGGGGAGGACTTTGTCTTGCATCTTGGATACTAGCTCAGCCACAGCAGGATAGGGCACCGGTCAGTCATGAGGCCCCCATTCCAGGACCTAACTACTCCCAGACGACATTCCTAGACACACCCTCGTCCAGAAGGGAACTTGCTGCCTTGAAGGAAAGGTCTGAGGCTTGGCAGCATTCATAATCTGCTAACTGAAGAGCCCTTGGGCCCTGAATAACCAGCAGCAATATCCACGTACTACATTGAGGGCCTTGGTGAACCACTGAGACTTGTTGGCTTCAGGTGAGACTCAGCACATTCCCAGCTGTGGTGGCTATGGGGCAAAACTCCTGCTTGAGAACAGCAGAGGGGAAAGTAAAAGGGGCTCTGCCTTGCCCCCTAGGTACCAGTACAGCCACAGCAGGGTAGAGCACCAAGTGGGCTCTTAGCGTCCTCAATTCTAGGACTTGGCTCTTGGACAGCATTTCTGGATATGTCCTGGGCCAGAAGGGAGCCCACTGTCCTGAAGGGTGAGTCCCAGGCCAAGCAGCATTCATGAAAAGTACTGCCAGAGTTCCCCCGATAGCTTTTCATGAATGCTGACTTAAGAGACCTTGGGCCTTAAGGGACTATGGGGGTACTCTGGCAGTACTCTTTGTGGCCTGGGGTGGTGGTGGCTACAGGTTGAGGCTCCTCTGCCTTCAGAAAGGGGAGGAAGAGTGGGAAGCATTGCACCTTGTGGTTTGAGTGCCAGCTCGGCTGCAATACAACAGAACACTAGGTAGACTTCTAAGGTTTCTGACTCTAGTCCCTGACTCCCAGGGCTCCCAGACAGAACTTCTTGACCCATCCGGGGCCTGGGGGAGCTCGCCACCCTTAAGGGAAGGACACAAGCCTGGTTGGCTTTGCTACCTGCTGACTGTAGAGCCCCAGGGCCTTGAGCAAACATGGCAATAGCCAAGAAGCGGTTACAGCAGGCCTTGTGCAAGACCCAGTCCTGTGCTGGCTTCAGGTCTGACCCAGCACATAGTACCAGTGGCCACACGGGTGCTTGTGTCACCATTCTCAGCTTTATCTGGCTCAAAACAGAGAAGAGAGAGACTCTGTATGTTTGGAAGAAAGTAAGGAAAGAGAACAAGAGTCTCTGCCTGGTAATCCAGATAATTCTCCTAGATCTGTTCTAAGACCATCTAGGCAGTACCTCTATGAGTCTGCAAGAACCACAGTGTTACTGAGCTTGGGGTGCCCCCTAAAGCAAATATAGCTTAGATCACAACACCCACGTTCTTTCAAATATCTGGAAAGACTTCCCAAGAAGGATGGCCAAAAATATGCCAAGGCAGTGAAGACTGCAATAAATACCTAACTCTTCAATGCCCAGACACCAAAGAACATCTACTTGCACCAACCTCTATGAGGCTGCAAAAACCACAGCATTATTGGGCTTGGGGCCCAAGTTCCTATGAATACTAGAAAGCCTTCCCAAGAAAGATAAGCGTAAACAAGCCCAGGCAGTGATGACTACAATAAATACCTAACTCTCCAATGCCCAAAAACTGATGAACATCTACAAACATCAAGACCATCCAGGAAAATACGACCTCACCAATCAAACTAAATAAGGCACCAGGGACCAATTCTGGAAAAAGAGAAATATGTGACCTTTCAGATACAGAATTCAAAATAGCTGTCTTGAGAAAACTCAAAGAAATTCAAGATCAGAGAAGGAATTAAGAATTCTATCAGATAGGCCAGGCGCGGTGGCTCACGCCTGTAATCCCAGCACTTTGGGAGGCTGAGGTAGGCGGATCATGAAGTCAGGAGATCGAGACCATCCTAGCTAACACAGTGAAACCCCATCTCTACTAAAAAATATAAAAAATTAGCCGGGCATGGTGGTGGGCACCTGTAGTCCCAGCTACTTGGGAGGGTGAGGCAGGAGAATGGCATGAACCCGGGAGGCAGAGCTTGCAGATCATGCCACTGCACTCCAGCCTGGGCAACAGAGCAAGACTCCACCTCAAAAAAAAAAAAAAAAAAAGAATTCTATCAGATAAATTTAACAAAGAGATTGAAACAGTTAAAAAGAATCAATCAGAAATTCTAGAGTTAAAAAATGCAGTTGATATACTGAAGAATGCGTCAGAGTCTCTTATCAGCAGAATTGATCAAGCAGAAGAAAGAATTCATGAGCTTGAAGACAGGCTCTTTGGAAATACACGGTCAGAGGAGACCAAAGAAAAAAGAATAAAGAAGAATGAAGCATGCCTAAAAGATCTAGAAAACAGCCTCAAAAGGGCAAATTTAAGAGTTATTGTCCTTAAAGGGAAGGTAGAGAAATCGATGGCGGTAGAAAGTTTATTCAAAGGGATAATATCAGAGAACTTCCCAAACCTAGAGAAAGATATCAACATTCAAGTACAAGAAGGTTATAGAACATCAAGCAGATTTAACCTAAAGAAGCCTACCTCAAGACATTTAATAACCAGACTCCCAAAGGTCAAGGATAAAGAAAGGATCCTAAAAGCAGCAAGAGAAAAAGAACAAATAACATACAACGGAGCTCCAATATGGTGGCAGTAGACTTTTCAGTGGAAACAGGTAAGGTTTCCTAATATATTTAAAAGTGCTGAAGAAAAGTAACTTTCACCTCAGAATAGTATATCCAGTGAAAATATCCTTCAAACATGAAGAAATAAACTTTCCCAAACAAAAGCTGAGGGATTTCATCAATGCCAGACCTGTCCTACAAGAAATGCTAAAGGGAGTACTTCAATCAGAAAGAAAATGACATTAATGAGCAATAAATAATCACCTGAAGGTACAAAACTAACTGGTAATAGTAAGTACACAGAAAAACATAGAATATTATAAAACTGTAACTGTGATGTATAAACTATTCTTATCCTGAGTGGAAAAACTAAATGATGAACCAATCAAAAATGGTAACTACAAGTTTTCAGGACATGGTACAATAAGATATAAACAGAAACAACAAAAGGTTAAAAAGTGAGGAGACGAAGTTAAAGCATGGAGTTTTTATTAGTTTTCTTTTTGCTTGTTTGTTTATGCAAATAGTGTTAAATTACTATCAGGTTAAAATAATGGATTATAAGATAGTATTTGCAAGCCTCATGGTAACCTCAAACCAAAAACATACAAGATATATAGAAAAAGTAAAAAACAAAAAACTAAATCATATTACCAGAGAAAATCCCTTCACTAGAAGAAGACAGGAAGGAAAGAAAGAAGGAAGAGAAAACCATAAAATAACTAGAAAACAAATAACAAAATAGCAGGAGTAAGTCCTTACTTATCAATAATAACATTTAACATAAATGGACTAAACTCGCCCATCAGAAAAACAGAGTGGCCGAATGGATGAAAAAACAAAACCCATTGATCTGTTGCCCACAAAAAAACACACTTTACCCATAAAAACATATATCAGCTGAAAACAAAGGTATGGAAAATGACATTCCATCCCAATGGAAATGAAAAAAGAGCAGGAGTTGCTATACAATACCAAACAAAATAGACTTCAAGACAAAAACTATAAGAAGAGACAAAGAAGGTCACTAGATGATAAAGGAGTCAATTCAGCAAGAGGATATAATAATTTTAAATATATATGTACCCTACACTGGAGCACCCAGATATATAAAGCAAATATTATTAGAGCTAAAGAGAGAGACAGGCCCAAATGCAATAACAGCTAGAGACTTCAACATTCCACTTTCAGCATCAGACAGATCTTCCAACAGAAAATCAAGAAACACCACACTTAATCTGCACTATAGACAAAAATGAATCTAATACATATTTACAGAACCTTTTATCCAAGAGCTGCAAAATATACATTCTTTTCCTCAACACATAAATCTTTCTCAAGGATGGACCATATGTTAGGTCACAAAACAAGTCTTAAAAGCATTCAAAAAATTGAAATAATTGCATCTTCTCTGATCACAATAGAATAAAACTAGAAATTAATAACAAAAGGAATTTTGGAAACTATACAAACACATGGAAATTAAACAATATGCTCCTGAATGACCAGTGGGTCAATGAAGTAATTAAGAAAGAAATTGAAAAATCTAAGAGGGAATTTCATAGCTATAAGTGTCTACATCAAAAAAGAAGAAAAACTTCAAAAGAACAATCTAACAATGCATCTTAAGGAACTAGAAAAGCAAGAGTGAACAAAACACAAAATTAGTAGAAGAAAAGAAATAATAGAGACCAGAGAAGAAATAAATGAAATTGAAATGAAAAAATACAAAAGATCAATGAAACAAAAAGCTTTTTTTGAAAAGTTAAACAAAATTGACAAACCATGAGCCAGACTAAGAAAAAAAAGAGAAAAATCCAAATAAAATCAGAAATGAAAAAGAAGATATTACAACTGATGCTACAGAAATTCAAAGGATCATTAGTGGCTACTATGAGCACCCATATATGCCAATAAATTGGAAAATCTAGAAGAAATGGACAAATTCCTAGATACATACAACCTATCAAGATTGAATCGGGAAGAAATCCAAAACTTGAACAGACCCCAATATCAAATCACAAGATGAAAGCTGTAATAAAAAGTCTCCCACTGAAGAAAAGCCCAGGACCCGACAGCTTAACTGCTAAATTCTACCAAACATTTAAAGAAGAATTAATATCAATCCTACTCAAACTGTTCTGAAAAACAGAGCAGGGAATACTTCCAAACTCATTCTACAAGGCCAGTATTACCCTGATACCAAAACCAGAGAAAGACACATCAAGGAAGAAGAAAATGACACCCCAATATCTCTAATGAATATTGATGCAAAAATCCTCAACAAAATGCTAGAAAGCTGAATTCAACAATACATCAGAAAGATCACTCATCATGACCAAATGGGATTTATCCCTGGGATGCAAGGATGGTTCAACATACACAAATCAATCAATGTGATACATCATGTCAACAAAATGGGCAATAAAAACCATATGATCATTTCAATTGATGCTGAAGAACCATTTGATAAAATCCAACATCCTTTCATGATAAAAACCCTCAAAAAACTGGGAATAGAAGGAACATACATCAACATAATAAAAACTATATATGACAAACCTCACAGCTAGTATCATACTGAATGGGAAAAAACTGAAAGTCTTTCCTATAAGCTCTGGAACACGACAAGGTTGCCCACTGTCATCTCTGTTATTCAACATACCACTGGAAGTCCTAGCTAGAGCAATCAGACAAGAGAAAGATATAAAGGGTCTCCAACTGGAAAGGAAGAAATTAAAGTATCCTTGTTTGCAGATGATACAATCTTATATTGGGAAAAACCTAAAGACTCCACCACAAAACTATTAGAACTGATAAACAAATTAAGTAAAGTTGCAGGATACAAAATCAACATACCAAAATCAGGAGCATTTCTATATGCCAACAGTGAACAAGGTGAAAAAGAAATTTTAAAAGTAATCCCATTTACACTAGCCACACACAAAATTAAATACCCAGGAATTAACTTAACCAAAGAAGTGAACTATCTCTATAGTGAAAACTACAAAACACTGAAGAAGGAAATTGAAAAGGACACCAAAAAATGGAAAAATATTCTGTGTTCATGGCTTGGAAGGCTCAATATTGTTAAAATGTCCCTACTACCCAAAACAATCTACAGATTCAATGCAATGCCTATCAAAATACCAAAGACATTCTTCATAGAAATAGAAAAAGAAATCCTAAAATTTATATGGAACCACAAAAGATCCAGAATAGCCAAAGTTATATTAAGCAAAAAGAACCAAACTGGAGGAATCACATTACCTGACCTCAAATTATACTACAAAGCTATAGTAACCAAACAGCATGTACTGGCATAAAAACAGACACACAGAGGAATGGAACAGAATAGAGAACCCAGAAACAAATCCACACACCCACAGAGAACTGAGAAAGGTGCCAAGAGCATACACTGAGGAAAAGACAGTCTCTAATAAATGTTGCTAGGAAAACTGGATATCCATATGCAGGAAAACAAAATTAGATCCCTATCTCTCAGCATATACAAATATAAAATCAAAATGGATTAAAGACTTAAATCTAAGACCTCAAACCATGAAACTACTACAAGAAAACATTGGGGAAAATCTCCAGGACATTGGTCTGGGCAAAGATTTCTTGAGTAATACCCTACAAGCACAGGCAACCAAAGCACAGACAGACAAATCGGATCACATCAGTTAAAAAGCTTCTACACAGCAAAGGACACCATCAACAAAGTGAAGAGACAACTCATAGAATGGGAGAAAATATGTGCAAACTATCCATCTCACAAGAGATTTAAAACCAGAATATATAAGGAACTCAAACAATTCTATAGGAAAAAGTCTAATAATCTAAAAATGGGCAAGATTTGATCAAATGATAAAAAGGGGGCAAAAGATTTGAAAAGACGCTACTCAAAAGAAGACATGCAATTGGCAAACAGGCATATTAAAAGATGCTGAACATCACTGATCATCAAAGAAATGCAAATCTAAACTATAATGAGTTATAATCTCACCCCAGTTAAAATGGCTTATACCCAAAAGAAAGACAGGCAACAACAAATGCTGGTGAGGATGTGGAGAAAAGGGAACCCCTGCACACTGTTAGTGGGAATATAAATTAGTACAACCACTATGGAAAACAGTTTAGAGGTTCCTCAAAAAGAAACTAGTAATTGAGCTACCATATGACCCAGCAATCCCACTGCTGGGTACAACCCAAAAGAAAGAAAATCAGGAGTGCAAAGAGACATCTGCACTCCAATGCTCGCTGCAGCACTGTTGCCAAAAGCTAAGATTTGGAAGTAACCTAAGTGTCCACCAACAGACAAATGGATAAAGAAAATGTGGGGCAAATACACAATGGAGTACTATTCAGTCAAAAAAAACAATGGGATCCAGTCATTTGCAACAACATGGGTGGAACTGAAGATCTTGTTAAGTGAAATAAACCAGGCACAGAAAGACAAACATTTGGCCGGGCACGGTGGCTCACGCCTGTAATCCCAGCACTTTGAGAGGCCAAGGCAGGTGGATCACGAGATCAGAAGATCGAGACCATCCTGGCTAACACGGTGAAACCCCATCTCTATTAAAAATACAAAAAAATACAAAAAAATTAGCCAGGCATGATGGCAGGTGCCTGTATTCCCAGCTACTTGGGAGGCTGAGGCAGGAGAATGGTGTGAACCCGGGAGGCGGAGCTTGCAGTGAGCCGAGATCGTGCCACTGCACTCCAGACAGGTGACAGAGCAAGACTCCATCTCAAAAAAAAAAAAGAAAAGAAAGACAAACATTTCATGTTCTCACTTACTTGTGGGGTCTAAAAATCAAAACAACTCAACTTATGGACATAGAGAGTAGAAGGATGGTTACCAGAGGCTGAGAAGGGAAGTGGGGGATACAGGGGAGGTGGAGTGGTTAATGGGTACAAACATAACAGAAGGAATGAATAAGACCTTCTATTTGACAGGAAAATAGGGTGACTACAATCAACAATAATGTAATTGTACATTTTAAAATAACTTAAAGAGTGTAATTGAATTGTTTGTAACTCAGAAGGAAAAAGGTATAAGGAGATGGATATCCCATTCCCCATGATGTGCTTATTTCACATGCACACCTGTATTAAAACATCTCATGTACCCCCAAAATACATACACCTACTATGTGCCCACTAAAATTAAAAATATATATATATGGCCGGGTGCAATGGCTCACGCCTGTAATCCCAGCACTTTGGGAGGCCAAGGCGGGCGGATTACTTGACGGTAGGAGTTGGAGACCAGCCTGGCCAACATGGTGAAACCCCAACTCTACTAAAAATACAAATAAATTGGCTGGGTGTGGTGGTGGGCGCCTGTAATCCCAGCTATTCAGGAGGCTGAGGCAGGAGGATCACTTGGACCCAGGAGGCAGAGGTTGCAGTGAACTGAGATTGTGCCATTGCACTCCAGCCTGGGCAACAGAGCAAGACTCCATCTCAAAAAAACAAAAAACAAAAAAAAAATTAATAATAAAATTAAAAGAAATAAAAATTAAATGTTTTTTAAAAAAGCAATCTCATTGTCATCACATCACATTTCTGCTCTGTACAGCTAAAGCCAGACAAAATCAAGAATAAAATCTACAAAAATCTAAGGAAAAGAAAACATTGCAACCCAACAATACTATTCTTAAGTAATCTATTTTCCCATGGAAAAAAAAATAGAAACCTGTTCCGACAGGCAAGGACCTTGAAAGAATGCCATCTACATTCTCTTCCTAAATGAAATGCCCCCATCACCTGAAAATAAACCAAAAATCTAAAGAACGAGGAGGGGCCGGGCGTGGTGGCTCATGCCTGTATTTCCATCACTTTGGGAGGCCGAGGAGGGCAGATCACCAGAGGTCAGATCACCAGAGGTCAGGAGTTCAAGACTAGCATGACGAAACCCCCGTCTCGACTAAAATTACAAAAATTAGCGGGGCGTGGTGACACATGCCTGTAATCCCAGCTACTTGGGAGGCTGAGGCAGAAGAATTGCTTGAACCCAGAAGGCGGAGGTTGCAGTGAGCTGAGATCACACCACTGCACTCCAGCCTGGGCCGCGGAGCGAGACTCCATCTCAAAAATAAAAAACAGAAAATAAAAAAAGAATGAGGAGGAATGTAAGTTTAAAAAAAAGTGAAAGCATAATGAGTGGGACAGCGCTCATGCCTACACAACTATTTTTAATAGGGTTCATAATATTTAAAATAAATGTCCAAAATGATTTTTGAAAGACAAGCTCCCAATTTCTCGCTTTCCCCCTAGCCGCTGGCAACCACCATTCCACTTTTTGTCTCTATGAGTTTGATTATTCTAGGTACCTGATAAAAGTGGGATCATACAATTTTTTGTGTGTGTGTCTGGCTTATTTGACTCAGCATAATGACTTAAGTAAGGTTCATCCATGTTGTAGCATGCATCAGAATTCCATTCCTTCTTAAAGCTGAATAACATTCCATTGCACAGATGTACCACATTCGTTTATTCATCCACTGATGAGCACATGGGTTGTTTCCACCTACTGGCTTCTATAAATAATGCTGCTACGAACACTGATGTAGACATATCTGTTTAAGTATCTCCTTTCAACTGCTGTCCGTATATACCCAAAAGGAGAATGGTGGATTATGTGATAATTCCATTTTTAGTTTTTTAAGGAACCACCATACTGTTTTCCACAGTAACTGTACCATTTTACATTCCCACCAGCAATGCATAAGAGTTCTTATTTCTCTACCCTCACCAACACTTACAATTTTGTTTTCTTGATAATAACCATCCTAATGGTGTAAAGTGATCTTACTATGGTTTTGATTTCCATTTTCCTAATAATTAGTGATGCTGCACATCTTTCTCTGTAATTATTTGCCATCTATATATCTTCTCTGGAGAAATGTCTATTCCAGTCTTCTACCCATTTTTTCATTTGGTCGGTTTTTGTTGTTGTTGTTTTGTTTTGTTTTTGAGACAGAGTTTCACTCTTGTCACCCAGGCTGCAGTGCAATGGTACGACCTCGGCTCACTGCAATCTCTGCCTTTCAGGTTCAAGCAATTCTCCTTCCTCAGTCTCTCAAGTAGCTGGGATTACAGGCGCCCGCCACCACGCCTGGCTAATTTTTGTATTTTTAGAAGAGACGAGGTTTCACTGTGTTGACCAGGCTGGTCTCGAACTCCTGACCTCACGTGATCTGCCCACCTCGGCCTCCCAAAGTGCTGGGATTACAGGCGTGAGCCACCAGTTGTTGTTTTTTGAGACGCGGTCTCACTCTGCCACCCAAGCTGGAGTGCAGTGGCGTGATCTTGGCTCGCTGCAACCTCTGCCTCCTGGGTTCAAGCAATTCTCCTGCCTCAGCCTCCCGAGCAGCTGGGATTACAGGCACCCACCACCACACCTGGCTAATTTTTGTATTTTTAGTAGAGACGAGATTTGTCTTTTTAGTAGAGACCACCGTGTTGGCCAGGCTTGTCTCAAACTCCTGACCTCAAGTAATCCGCCCACCTCGACCTCCCAAAGTGCTGGGATTACAGGCATGAGCCACCACACCCAGCCATTTGGTAGGTTTTTAATGGTTGAGTTGTGGGAGTTCTTTATATATTCTGGATATCAATCCTTTATCAGATATATGATTTGCAAATATTTTCTTGTATTCTATGGGTTGCCTTTTCACTTTGTTGACAAGAGTCCTATGATGCACACAAGTTTTAATTTTGATAAAATCCAAATAATCTACTTTTTTTTTACTGTTCTTGTTTTAGTGTTGTATCTAAGAATCCTATGCCAAATCCAATGTCATGAAGCTTTTTCTCTATGCTTTCTTCTAAGAGTTTTATAGTTTTAGCTCTTACATTTAGGTCTTTGATGCATTTTGGTTTATTTTTATTTATGGTGTGATACAGAAAGAAATCCAACACCATTTTCTTGCATATATATATAATCCAGTTTCCCCAACATTATTTGTTGAAAAGACTGTCCTTTCCCAATTGATTGATCTGGCACCATTACCAAAAATCATTTGACCATTTACGTCAGGGTTGATTTCTGAGCTCCCTATTGTGTTCCATTGGTCTATACGTTGTCCGTCTTTATTCCAGTACCACAATGTCTTCACTACTATGCTTTGTCATAGGTTTTGAAATCAGGAAGTATGAGACATTCAATTTTGTTCTTTCTTTTTTTTTTTTTTTGAGACAGGGTTTTGAGATGGGGTCTCGCTCTGTTGCCCAGGCTGGAGTGCAGTGGCATGAACACAGCTCACTCCAAGCGATACCACAACCTCAGCCTCCCAAGCAGCTGGGACCACAGGCACAGGTAGTAATTTTTTTCTTATTATTAGTTTTGTGGAGACAAGGTCTTGCTATGTAGTCTAGGCTGGTCTAAAACTCCTGGGCTCAAATGATCCTCCTGCCTCAGCTTCCCAAAGTGCTGGGATTACAAGCGTGAGCCACTGTGCCCAGCCAATTTTGCTCTTTTTCAAGGTTGTTTTGGCTATTCAGGGACTCATGGGATTCTATATAAATTTTAGGATGAATTTTTTTCTATTTTTGCCAAGCACATCATTGGCATTTTGATAGGAATTGCATTGAATATACAGATCATTTTGACATCTTAACAATATTAGTCTTCCAACCCAGAAACATAGATGTCTTTCCATTTATTTGTGTCTTCTTTAATTTTTCTCAGTAATGTTTCAGTGTACAAGTCTTTCATCTCCTTGGTTAAGCTTATTCCTGAATATTTTATTCTTTTTGATGCTATAATAAATGAATATTTGTTTAATTTTATTTTCAAATTGTTCATTGTTAATGTGTAGAAATGCAAGTCATTTTGGTGTGTTGCTTTTCTATCCTGCAACTTTGGTAAACTTGCGTATTGGTTGTAACAGTTTTTTGTGGAATCTTTAGGGTTTTCTACATATAAGATGATGTGAATAAAAATAATTTTACTTCTTCCTTTTCCATTTGGATGTCTTTTATTTCTTTTTCTTGCATGATTGTTCTGGCTAAAATTTCCAATACTGTGTTGCACAGAAGTGGTAAAAGCAAGCATCCTTGTTTCTGACCTTGGAGTAAAAGATTTCAGTCTTTCACTAGTGAGTATGATGCTAGTTTTGGGTTTTCCACACCTGCTCTTTAACAGATAGGTTGAGGTAGTTTCCTCCTATTCCTAGTTTGTTGAGTACTTTTATCATCAAAGTGTATTAAATTTTGTCAAATCTTTCTCCGAATAAATTGAGATGATTGTGAGGGATTTTTCCCTTTCCTTCTGTTAATGTGGTATAATACAATGACTGAATTTTGTGTTATTTTTAAATTACAGTCATGCCACGTTTTGGTTAAGGAGGGACCACATATATAATCTTATTGTAAGATTATAATACTGTATCTTTACTGTAACTTTCTATGTTTAGATACGTTTAGATACACAAATACTTACCATTGTGTTACAACTGCCTACAGTATTCAGTACAGTAACATGCTGTACAGATTTATAGCCTAGGAAGAACAGACTATGCCATATAGCCTAAGTGTGTAGTAAGCTTGTGTAAGTATACTAGGTTGTGTAAGTACTCTATAAGGTTCACACCAACAAACTGCCTAAGGATGCACTTCTCAGAAAGCATCCCTGTCATTAAGCGATGCATGACTCTAAGTGATGCATGACTGTATTGAATAATAATCTAGATCCAAAAATTCACATAATTTTTAAACCCAGTTTTTTGAAAAAGGATGAAATTATGTTTAATTTTTAATTTCCACTGGTCATTCTTCAAAGCAATAAAGATGAGATAAAAGTTCAGAATTTTGAATTTACAGAAAACTGCTAGCTAATTCACAGGTAACAAAAACAGAAAGAAAAGGTTTCAAAGGGTTTCAGACCCAACAGTAACTCTTAAGAATCAACAGTCAAGAATAAATGGAGATACAGAAAGTTAACTGACCCTTATTTTGTATTCCAGAGACTACATTGGAGCAAAGCTGATAGAAAACCCACTAAAGTTCTATAGGTGTCACATCACCAGTAAAACCTCAGGCCTGATAACCAGGAATTCATCCTGATGCACACTAATACTGCAGAAAAATCTTGGTCTTTTAAACAATTTCCAACCCAATAATTTTTTAAAAGATGCAAGCAACAGCCCCAAGTTGAATCCTTTAAAGCATACATAGAACCAAAGCATTGTTATTGAAGGAAGAAAGGGAAAGAACAAGGGATAAACAGTCCGTCTGGAAAGATTTATACAAAACTATTTATTACAGTCATTAACTCAAAACAGTATACCACCTGACTCAGCTAATTTTCCTGTTTTGACAAAAATTTTAAGCATCATAGATCAATTGTAATTTTTCCAGTTGGCTTATTAAAATTTCTTTCCATGGTTTCTGCTTGCATTCCTGCAGGGCATAGACCTGCACTACCATGCAAAGTAGGGACTGCCCTTATTTATTTCTTTAAACTATGGCTCTTACATCCCATTAAGGTAATTTATTTCACTAAATCCCTGGATACTATTTAAAATTTCTGTCAAAGCATTAATAACTCTTTTACTGTCAGTTATAAATTTATAGGAAAGTGAAAAAATAATAAAAATCAATATTTAGTATACTATAACTTAAAACGTTAGAAAAATTGAAAATTAACTTGGCCAGGCACATTGGCTCACACCTATAATCCCAGCACTTTGAAAGGCTGAGGTGGGAAGATCAAGTAAAACCAAGAGTTCTACACCAGCCTGGGCAATATAGCAAGACCCTGTCTCTACAAAAAATAAAAATAAAAAAATTAGCTGGGCATAGTGGTACACATCTGTAGTCCCTGCTACTCAGAAGGCTGAGGTGGGAGGATCGCTTGGGCTCAGGAGTTCAAAGCTGCAATGTGTTACAACTGCACAACTGTACTCCAGCCTGGACAACAGAGCAAGACCCTGTCTCTAAAAAAAACAAAAAAAAGGCAAAGAAAATGAACTTATCAAGAGTGGTTTGAACAGAACTTGTTCTCTTATCAGTGTTTAACTCATGATACTGAGGAAGAATCTTTCGTATTCCTCAGTAAATTATCATGCTCCTTTCTAAGTCTGGATCAGCTTCCAACATTTTACCCTTTGCATTTTCAATGTTCTCAACTATCTCCTAGAGTTCCTTTAATGAATGTGAGGTCTTCTGACAGCATCACTTCCTCTGAGACAGCTTCATGCTCTTCAACAAAATCACTTTCATCATTTATGTTGGTTGAAAATCTCACCTTACCAAGTTCCTCCAGCTATAAATTCAGTCTCTTAAAAACGTGTAATGTGAGTAGTTCCACAGCCAGCTACTTCTGTATAACTTCACTTATATTTTACCTGATTTTCATTACATGTTATCACTTTTCATTTCTTTGCTGTATTTTCACTTTGTTGGGCAAATGCCTCTTTCAATTATTCATTTCTGTAAAATGTCACATGTGTTTCTTACTGGGAGACAAAGAGGCAACACAACTACATGCTTTGTTGTCTGTGCATAAACTGAGTAACAGATGCACAGTGACCAATCACTGACAGATTCTGAAAGAAGTGACATGATTGATCATGGATCATGATACATGTTTGTAATTTACATAGTTATTTGTAGAATGAAGAGCTAGCAGTCAAGTTTGTACATTATCCAAGTATACAGTTAATACACCATGGTAAATGAAATTTGAACCATATTGTTAGGGGATTGGTGTCACTTAACTAAACTGTAGTAACTGAAATTCATATGTATAAAAGCCATGCAAAGCAAGAACTGCCTGCCCATAAATACCCCTATGTATAGAGCATAACATTAACAAATCAAAAATTTACAATGGAATCCTCAAAATTGCCCCTATACTGCCAAATGACATAAACATGAAAGCAAGGATCGAGTCACTTACAGATGTCCTACAGATACAATTAGTACTTGACTTTAATATATTTGATTTTCATACCACCTCACTTTTTAACAGAGCATGCTGATACCTGTTATTTGGACTTCAATATATCAAGAAAGGAAAAGAGATCTGAAGCTCTCATACGATGGCACTGCCTGCTGGAAAACAGTATTGTTTTAGTTGTGTCATCGCCTTATTACAGTAGTTTATTTAAGCAATTATGCAAATGTATTCAATTTTGACCTTATTATATAAAATTAAGTGGAAAATAAAATCAGCAATGGTGGTGATAAAAAGGATAGTGTTAATAAGAAAATTCAGTTTTATGAATTTGATTCCAGTGAAACAAAAGCAAAACTCCTGAGCATCAGATAGTCACTGGAATTAAGCAAGTTTTTTCTCTGTGAATGTGGAAAATCAAATGAGTACGTACAGAGAGTGCAACATAAATTGCAAAACTATTTTACTAAAGATGGTATATACAACTAGAACCCTGGAAAAATAAAAAATTAAAATTAAAACATTAAAAATAATTAAGGAACTATATTATATCTTTAATTCTCTGGCAATAGAATCCTCATAACTTATTAATCAATTATTTATGTTTTGCTTTACAGCTGAACACTGGTGAATGCTCTTATATTTAATAATATTTATTAGAAGTTCTAGGCTTCTAAACTGAATAAAGTGTTTCTATTGGTAGTAAGAGAATTTGAAAAACAGATGAAAGTATGCTCAGAACATTTAGGCTGTGAAAGGACAAAAAAAATCATTCTTTAGTATCCCTCTGTGTAGGAAGTCAAAATAGCTTGTATATCATCTTATTTTGTCTTCAAAATGACTAACTACCTCATTCTCATAGTGGAAATACCTTGAAATTAGATACAGGGAAATTAAAACAGAGAAAAGATAAAATTAAAACCTAAGTTTCTTGATTTTTGACACTTCAATAATGTACTTTTTTCTTTAACATTTTTGGACAGGAAATTCTAAGTTAATATTAAGGGCAAACAGAATATTAGACTTGGTATTTAACATATTTTTATATATATATATAATAATATGATCACTGCTTGTCCATTTTTCCAAAATTGAAGTAAATGAGTATTTTACCTACCCCAACAATCCGCTTCATAGCATCCAGTTTAGCAGAATCTTTGTTGCTCTCTAACATTTGCTTTAGATCTTCATTCCTATTACAAAAGAGAAGAAAAAAATCCATACTTTGATTTTTATATTAGATAGCTTAAAATATATCATTTTCACAAGAATTAGAAGTAATATCATAGGCAATGTTAAATAACTGCAGCAAGAAGGTGGCCATCTGCAGGCCAGAGATAAAGGCCTCAGCAGAAACCAAACCCGCCAACACCTTGATCTTGTACTCCCAGGCATTAATTGTGAAAAAATTAATTTCTGCTGATTAAGCCACCCAGTCTGTGGCATTTTGTTATGGCAGCTCTAGCAAACTAATACAAGGGTTAAATGTTACAAACTGTCATTGCAAGAAAAAAATAAGTAAAAGCTAAGCACATTTTTTTCAAAAGGAATAAATGCAATGAAATTTATTATGAAAAAAATGAGCCTTACTTTCCAAACAGCTCATAAAATTAAATGCAATGGTGACCAGTAGAGAAGACAAAATACAATTAAATAATTAAAACACCTACTTCTTCCTAATTAAAAATACAGCTTGAAAATATTTAAACAGTAGAGGTAGTAATAAATAAAAACTGTCTCTGAGAACATACAACTACTACACATACTATAAATGTTCACTTTAAGGAATTTAGGATCCCTGCATAAAACTTTTCAGGCTCTTTCAGATTTCACAGGTAACAGAAAAGGGAGAGAAATTAATGGAACTATATATGTAACTGTATTTTGTTCTTCTACTTTTTGCTGTATTTTCCTATTTACTTAATGACTATGTATACTTTTATAATGAAAAACCTAAACCCTAAAAGAAACCTTAAAAAAATCTTACTGAAGTTAGGTAAGAAAAAAAAAGAATTCGATAGGAACTAAATAGAAAGGAAATGTGGTCACACATACACACATGCCAAAAAAGAAAACAATTTTCTCCTGCTTGTTCCCCTTTTCTGTTCCCCAAAGTGTCCCATTATTATCCTCTACCAGTTTTATCTGGAGAGAGAAGTGAGCAATGAAGAGGAATGAAGTGTCAATTTTTAGAACAGCCCAACCTCTAATTCCAGGCATAGTCTTACTCGTAAACTAATGGAAACTTGGTTTGCTCATCTAAAGCCCAAATTCCCAGAGTGCCCAGAACAAGCACCTGCTCTCTGAAACTAAAAACAAGAAAACAGAATCTCAATATTAAAGCTAAAGGTTTTGCTCTTCATGGTTAACAGAAAAGCTAGTCTTCAACAACAAATACTGCATTAATATAGGAAGAGAAACTAATAATTCTGAGGTTCAGGGAAGAGACAAGAAAAATCCTAGGCACTGTTTCAACCTGATGTAATATGCAGCTTCTCACATATGTCATAAGGATCTATTTAAAATTCTGATATAAATTACATGTTTCTTCCCAAATTCCTCTTTGCCTGTCACCAAAACAGTACAGATTTAGGAAAGTTAATACCATAACACGTACTTTACCCTCAAAATACATTAACTTTTATTAAGTTCTTTTAGGTCTACCTTCTTCATTACGTAGATTCAAATATGATCAGTTAACATGTATTACTGCATAAATCTTAGATACTGTTTTGCTAAATATCAATATTTGAGTCAAAATAATGCTGAATTAGCAATATTTTCCTCAACTCTTTGCTGAAAACCAATAGTTGTTTCAAATATATTCATTTTTAATTTACCTGTGTCTTCATTTACCTAGTTACCTGTAGCTTTCTAGCTTTGAGTATTAGGATACCAACTTTATTTTTACATAAGTGACATCTTGTGGTGTTAAATGGTATAACTTTTCCTTTCATGTTCAAAATAGGCCAGTTTTAAGTTTCAAAGGACAGAGAAGAATATATAACTGAACAGTTAAGGCAAATCTTACTATTACCAGGAAAGTCATTCTTATTTTAGCCCCAGAATGAACTAGTAACTATAACTGAAAAATAAAGTTTACCAGTTATATATAAGAACTAGGGATGTGTTAGGGCTATTATGTAGTGTAAATTACCTCTCTTTTTAATAAATCTATAATCCATAACTCATTAAAACCTTCTACTCCTTCTAAAGACAACATAAATTAAGGGGAAAATTAAGACTATGTAGTACTGTACACTATATCAGTGCTACTTAAAGTATGATCTGAGAAAGTCTGGTCCAAGAATCATGACTAATTCACAAATTTTTGTTACCAACCCATGAGGAGATAGGTACCAAAATTCAGAATAAGCACATTGAGAAACGTGACGGAACAATTTGACAATGTAATTTTATGTTTATTGAGTCTAATTTAAAAAGTGGGGCTTGTATTTTATTTTGTGTGCCTTTTTCATTTCATTTTTCTTTAATTTTATTATGTTTTTGTTTGTTTGTTCTTTCTTTTGAGACAGAGTCTCACTCTGTCACCCAGGCTGGAATGCAGTAGTGTGATCTCGGCTCACGCAACCTCCGCCTCCTGGATTCAAGTGATTCTCCTGCCTCAGCCTCCTGAGTAGCTGGGATTACAGGAGTGCATCACCACACCCAGCTAATTTTGTATTTTAAGTAGAGATGGGGTTTCATCATGTTGGCCAGGCTGGTTTCGAACTCCTGACCTCAGGTGATCCACCAACCTCGGCCTCCCAAAGTGCTATGATTACAGAAATGAGCCACCACGCCTGGCCCATTTTATTTTTCTAGTAATTTATTTTTTATTGTATTTTGTAGAAGTATCCATCAATATTGGACTGGAAATTTTAAAAAGAAAAAAGAAAGGACTTTTACCATTTGAGAGCCCCACACTACAAAGTTACCTTCTTTTTCCTCAAAATTATGGTACACCAAAATTTATATACCATAGAAAGCAACACCTAAAACTTACATCCAGGAATCATGGACTAGAAAAGTGATAAGGAATAGCAATTTCCAATCAGAGATACATGCCCAAAAAAGGATGTATAAAAATATTCAACGAAGGGAAGGTTGGACCTTTATGGAGCCCTACCAAAAAATTCCAAAACACAGGCACCTCTTTAGGCATAGAGAACCACTCCAATAAAAGATGCTACTATCCAAGTGGTGCGCTGCAAATATGAATGGATGTGCAGAAAAAACGCTGGAAACAGAGTCAGAACTTACCATTTCCCAGTGCTAAGTAGCTAAAGGGAGTGGCCCTCATAATAATAATGTTTTTGTGCAAAACATTAAGGCTTAGGAACATTTTCAGTTCACTTAGGATCTAAGCTTCCCTTGCAGAGTGCTCAGAACTTTGGCTCTTTCTGTTGACATCTGATACCCATGACCACTACTCTTTCATCTTGAAATTCCCTCCTCCTTTTGATTCTGTAGCTCTATTCTCATCTGGTTCTCCATTCGCATTTGTGACACAGCAATGAACAAAAATGACAGAAAAACCCTTGCCCTCATAGGGATTTCATTCTATTAAGTAAAAGAAACAACAAACATAATAAGTAAGAAATTTTTAAGTCATGAGGTAATATAGGGGGAAAACTTTTGGCACAAAGCCTCCACTTAATAAATGCAACAGTGAATAGAAACAAAAAACTCCATTGCTAGTGTCTTTACCTGCTCACCCATCTATTAACTTTCTAGGCAGGGCACAGTGGCTCAAGCCTGTAATCCCAGCACTTTGGGAGGCTGAGGCGAGAGGATCACCTGAGGTCGGGAGTTTGAGACCAGCCTGACCAACATGAAGAAACCCCATCTCTACTAAAAATACAAAATTAGCCTGGCATGGTGGCACATGCCTGTAATCCCAGCTATTCAGGAGGCTGAGGCAGGATAATTGCTTGAATCTGGGAGGTGGAGGTTGCAGTGAGCCGAGATGGCACCATTGCACTCCAGCCTGGGCAACAAGAGTGAAACTCCATCTCAAAAAACAAAAAACAAACAAACCTTCTAAAAGTCAGAATCATAAATTATCCAAATAAATATGAATATTCCTCCTATACTGTTCACAAGATTAAAAAGAAAAAAGCCTACAGACCCTTCCTCAACTCTTGGTAATTTCATTTACCTTTAATTTAAAATGTCTCTCACACAGGGTAACAAACAACGTCTTAATTTAAAAATCCAAGGTAAAATCTCATGAATAGTTTCAGATTATTCCTCTGTACTTGTGAGGACTAAACTCTGACTTTTTTCTCTCTTGCCCAAATTCCTAAGGGGCCTGAGGAGTCCTGCCCTACAAACCATAAATTCTCATCAGATGGATTTTAATTTAACCCTACATAACGTGGCTTACTTTCCAACCTGACTCTAGCATAACGTCACATGACATATAAAGAAGGCAATCAAAATATTTTACCCCAAAATATGCTTCTTTGCCATATTTTTGAACCGGCCCTGCAAAGCACCCTTTTGTGGAAGAAAATCTGCATCTGTAAAGGATCTCTACAGAGTTTCCCCTTCCAGGCTCTAACAATTCTAAAGAGATTAACTGAGAGTCCAGCACTTTTAAAGATTTGAATAGGAAACATTTGCCATCTATTGTCTCTAAAGGCAGCCACCTAACAGACTTCATAAGAATCTTGGTTTCTACAGCCCTTTATCCTAACCCAGACACACCTTTCTCTTGATCCCAGGTTTTTCAATAACAACTTAACTCTTTCAAGTAATTGCCAATCAGAAAATCTTTAAATCCACCTGTAACCTGTAAGCCCCCTGCTTCAAGCTGTCATGCCTTTCCCAACTGAGCCAATGTATACCTCACATGTACTAACTGATGTCTTACGTCTCCTTAAAAATATAAAATCAAGTTGTAACCCAACCACCTTGGGCACATGTTCTCAGGATCTCTTGAGGTCATGGTCACTCATATGTGGCTCAGAATAAACCTCTTCAATTATTTTACAAAGTTTGGCTCTTTCTGTTGACATCTGATACATATGACCATTACTCTTCCATCTTGAAATTCCCTCCTCCTTTAGATTCTGAAGCTCTATTCTCATCTGGTTCTCCATTCGCATTTGTGACACAGCAATGAACAAAAGTGATAGGAAAAACCCTTGCCCTCATAGGGATTTCATTCTATTAAGTAAAAGAAACAACAAACATAATAAATAAGACATTTTTAAGTCATAAGGTGATATAGGGGGAAAAAACAGAGGAAAAGGATACAGAAAGGAAAGAAGGAGGCAATTTTAATAGCACAGTTTGAGTAAATTTTAAAAGTGACATCTGAACAAAGATTTTCAAATAAGAGAGTTAGTTATGCAGATATCATGGGGAGCAAAGGGGGACAGGGAGGATAAGCAGGTCAAATAACTCTAAAAGTTTTTGGTGTTAACTCTGAATAAATAAAGAACTGCAGGTTTTGAACACAGGAGAGTCATGATCTATTTAACAGGATCATTCTGGCTGCTACATTCAGAATATACTGTAGGGACTTCCATATCTGTCCATGACACTGTAGCTTACAAAAAACTAAACCTGCCATAGAAAATAACTATAAAAGCCGAAATACATACATATACACACATATATGTATGCATATACATATACACACACACAAGTACTCTTAAGGGGCCATGATCCTTGAAAGAAGAGAAGCACAAAAAGTGAGCCCCTAGGCCAGGACAGTGGCTCACACCTATTAACATAATCCCAGCAGTTTGGGAGGCCGAGGCTAGCGGATAGCTTGACCTCAGGAGTTTGAGACCAGCCTGGGCAACATGGTGAGACTCCATCTTCACTAAAAACACAAAAAGTAGCCAGGTGTGGTGACATGAGCCTGTAATCCCAGCTGCTCAGAGACACGGTGGGAGAATCTTGAGCACAAGAGGGTAAGGCTGCAATGAACCATGATGATGCCACTGCACTGTGGCCTGGGTGACAGAGTAAGAACCTATCTCTCTCAAGGGAAAAAAAGAACTCCTCATTCACACCAGCTTTTTCCCTCAGTACATTTCCCAAATTGCCATGTGGGAGAACAGAACCCAAGGAGAAGTCACAGTCTTAATAACTTGAGGAGACAAATGTTGAATTCCAGGGCTGCCACAATGACTGAGACTTGAAGGACAAAATTACAGAGGAGGGAACCAGAGACAAGGTACACAAAAATCTGTGTGCAAAATGTTGGCTGCAATTCCTAAGGCAAGACTCCAGGAAACAACAAAAAACAGCAGCTGTCAAGTCTGTCCTCAGAAGAGAGGCTTTGGTGAATGCCCTGGACTTTCCATTAAGATTACTGAAGAGCCACACAGAGTGCTAAGGAAGATGCCCGAGGAGTATAAGAAAAAGTTCCATAAACAAGACCTTAAAAAGTCTAAAACTGAGCTTTGACAAGATCAGAATGATCTGCTTACATTCTATTTGCTTGGCTGGAAAAAAAAACAAAAACAAAAACCCAGCCCTGTATGGAAGAAGCTATCACCCAAAGCTTCATCAATCATTTTTATCCTAAATACCTAGCATCTGATCAAAACTTACGAGACATACTAAAAACAGGATGAAATTACCCCCGCCCAAAAAAGAAAAAAAGGAAAAAAAAAAAAAAACCCAGAGGCAGATCCACGAGTGACTCAGATACCAGAGTTATCACACAGGGATTTTAAAATAATTACAATTAATATGGTCAGAAAAATGTAGAAGAGATGGACAAAACAGATGAAACAACACAGAAATCAACAATTAGCAGAATCCATACAAAACAACCAAATGGACATTCAGAACTGAAAAGTATAGTATACGAAATTAAGAACTCATTAGATAGGTTTAATGGCAGACTGGAAATAGGAGAAAAAAAGGATTATCGAACTTGAAGGCAGGTCAAGAGAAAATATACAAATTGAAGCACAGAGAAATAAAAGAATGGAAAAAATAGAACAGAGCATCAGAGGCATATGAGATAAAGGTAAAATTTCTAACATACCTCTAATTAGAGTTCCAAAGAGAAAAGAGAGTATGAAACAAAAGCAGTATTTGAAGAGATAATGGTTAAGAATTGTTCTGAACCTATGAAAAACATAAACCCACATATTTAAAAATCTTAGAAAAAAAGGACAAACATAAAACTACACCAGGTACAGCATAGTCAAACTGCTGAAAACAAGAAACAATGAGAAAAATCTTAAAAGCATCCAGAGGCTGAGCATGGTGAATCATGCCTATAATCGAGCACTTTGGGAGGCCAATGCAAGAGGATTGCTTAAGGCCAGGAGTTCAAGACCAGTCTGGGCACAACATAGTGAGGCCCAGTCTCTACAAAAAATATTTTTAAAAAATTAGCTGGGCATGATAGTGTGCACCTATAATCCTAGCTACTCAGAAGGCTGAGGCAAGAGGATTGTTTGAGCCCAGGAGTTCAAGGCTGCAGTGAGCTATGATTACACCACTGCACTCAGCCTGGGTGAGACCCTATCTTTTTTTTAAAAAAAAGGCATCCAGAAAATTACCTTGAGACAGGAGTCAACAAACGTAAAGGGCCAGAAAGTAAATATTTTAAGTTTTACCAGCCATACAATCTCTGATGTAACTAGTCAACTCTGCTATTGCACAATGAAAGCATCTATAGATAATACAAAAACAAATGGGCATGGTTGTGTTCTAATAAAACTTTATGTACATAAACAGATGGGTGGTTTGCTGGTCCCTACCTTAAAAGGAATAACATTTCAACAGACATTACAAAGGCCAAAAGATATCGGAATGACATATTTAAAGGGCTGAAAGAGAAAAGAATGCCAACATAGAATTCCATACCCAGGATATTAAAAATATTCTTTATTTCACTAAAGGTGAAATAAAGTGGTTTTCAAACAAATAAAAGCTGAAGATCTGCTGCCTGGACATAGGGTATCATTTCAAAAGGAAAATAATTTTACATTTATATGCAATTTATACAGATTCTAAATTTACAGTTTCCATATGTAAAGCAAATGCTGACAGACTCATGGAAGAAAAACACACATCCATAATCATGATCGGCAATTTTTTTTTTTTTTTGGGACAGAGTCTTGCTCTGTCACCAGGTTGGAGTGCGGTGGTGCAATCTCAGCTCACTGCAACCTCCGCCTCCCGGGTTCAAGCAACTTCCCTGCCTCAGCCTCCCAAGTAGCTGGGATTATAGGCACGCGCCACCACACCCAGCTAATTTTTTGTATTTTAGTAGAGACAGGTTTCACCATGTTGACTAATATGGTCTCAATCTCCTGACCTCGTGATCCACCTACCTCGGCCTTCCAAAGTGCTGGATAACAGGCATGAGCCACTGCCCCCGGCCATGATTGGCAATTTTAACACACCTCTCAGTAACTGGCAGAACCAGGAAACAAAAAATTCAATACAGGTGTAAAAAATTCGAACAACATAATTAAACAACTTAAACTTACAAGCATAGAACAATATATCCAACAACTGCAGAATAAACATTCTTTTCAATTGTACATAGGACATTTACCAAAATAGACTATATGCTGGATAAGGTTTCAACAAATTTGAAAGGTATAAGAATCAGAGTATGTGGAATCTAAATAGAAATCAATAATTAAAAAATAAAATAAAAACTAAAAAGTGCTCACATAATGGTAATTTTTTTTTTGAGATAGGGTCTTGCTCTATTGCCCAGGCTGGAGTGCAGTAGTATGATCACAGCTCACTGCAGCCTCAAACTCCTAAGCTCATGAGATCCTCCCACCTCAGCCTCCCAAGTAGCTGGGGCTACAGGCATGTGCTACCTTGCCTGGCTAATGTTTTTTTATTTTTTGTAGAGATAGAGTCTCCCTATGTTGTCCAGGCTGATCTTGAACTTTTGAACTCAAGCAATCCTCCCACCTCAGTCTCCAAAAATGCTAGGATTGCAAGTGTGAGCCACCATGCCAGCCTGCAACATACTTTGTGATTTGACAAAGTGCAACATTTCATAACTTGTGGGATGCAGCTAAAGCAATATTTAGAAGCAAATTTAGGCTGGGGGAGGTGACTCATGCCTGTAATCCCAGCATTTTGGGAGACCAAGGCAGGAGGATCACTTGAGCTCAGCAGTTCAAGACCAGCCTAGGCAACATAACAAAGACGCTATCTCCACAAAAAATCCAAAAATTAGTTGGACTTGGTGGCATACACCTACAGTCCTAGTTACTCAAGAGGCTGAGGTGGGAGGATTGCTTGAGCCCAGGAGTTCAAGACCAGCCTGGGCAACACGGCAAGACCCTTTCACCACAAAAAAATCAAAAAATTAGTCAGGCATGGTGGCATGCACCTTTAGTCCCAGCTACTCAGGAGGCTGAGGTAGGAGGACCACTTGAGTCTGGGAAGCTGAGGCGGCAGTGAGCCAAGATCGCACCATTTCACTTCAACATGAGTGACAGAGCAAGACCCTGCCCCTAAAAAAAAAAAAAGAAGAAGAAGAAGCAAATTTATATTTCTAATTACAATACAAAATCAGAAAGATTAAAAATCAATGATCTAAGTTTCCATCTCAGAATGCTAGGAAAAAAAACAGCAAATTGAACTCAAAGTACAAGTAATAAAATAATAAAGATACAAGAAGAATTTAATAAAACAGACTAACATGTTTTGCATTTATAGTGTATTATTAACTTATTTAGCTACCTGGTATTATTTTCTGAAGCTTTTATCTTAGTATCACAAAGCCTCTATGAAACAAAACTACAATAGAGAAAAATCAACAAAACTAAAAGCTGATGTCTATTTCAAATAGGTTGTCATGAAGACTTAATAAAATCATAAAGCACTTATCACTGGGCCTAGCACATTTATTTATCCAACATCCATTATATGCCAGAAGCTGCTCTAAGTACTGAAGTCCCTGAATATTCTAGGACCTAAATTTTAACAAACAAGGAATTGGTGGGAGGGAGTTTAAGGGGAATGACAGGAAAAAAAGGAGAAGGCAGGGAAGGAAAGAGGGAGAGAGCAAGGCAGAGAAGGAAGAAAGCAGGGAGGAACAAAAACATAAAGAAAGATCAGATAAGTAGTACAGAAACAATTAAAATAAGGAATGCAATAAAGTAAGACTGGGTGATCACAAAAGACCTCCACGGATAAGTGATCTGAGGTCTCGAAGTACAAGGAGACAACCAAAGAAATCATACAAGATAACAGAGCAAGAACAAGCTTGGCTATAAAGAACCCAAAAGAAGATCTATGAAGGGCCTCTAAAGGTAGGCTGAAGCAGGTTACATTCCTTACCGGTCCATAACAGATACACAATAAACATTAGTTGAAAAAACAAATGAAAGCAGGCTATATACTAAACTTGTTTCTTAGAAAGACACAGAAGAACCCTTTCACTGTAAAGTCTCAAAAGGATCCATGATCCCAATAAAAGTTAAAAACCAAGCATATATCTTCCATGTCTTCATATCATTCATATGCGCATTAAAAGCCATGATGTCATACAGACATCACAGGACATCTTCATATTTGCCATGATCTTTATCAATGCCCTCAGCTACTTGGCCTCTTGGTAGGCAGCAGGAAGTATGTTTTACCTTTGCTCAGGAGATTAGGAATGTCTTCTAGAATGTGACTATTCAGTAGTATATTTGTTAATGTTTCCTTTTATTGCTTCTGAGACTCCCCCAATCTTAATCTTCTATACAAAGTGGCATTTTTGGTTTACAGTGTTTTTAAACAGTGAAAAGGAACTTTTTGCCTGTTACAAATTTTATGCGTCACCATATATAAACTAAACTATGTCAGTGGCTCTATGAGATTTCCTGTAAAACTTTTTTCCTACAAATAGATAAATTCACACAGGTATGCAAAAACTTATGTTGAAATATTGTTTTTATGTGATGAAAAGTGAAATCAATCAAATGCCCCTCCAAAAGGGGACTAATTAATTATGAGGAACTATTACACAGTGGTTTAAAACAGGGGTCCTCAACCCCAGGCCACAGAACATTACCCATCTGTGGCTTGTTAGAAACCAGGATGCCACACAGCAGGCAAGTGGCAGATGAGGAGTATTACTGCCTGAGCTCCGCCTCCTGTCAGATCAGTAGCGGCATTAGATTATCAGAGGAGTGCAAACCCTCTTGTAAACTGTGCATGCGAGGGATCTAGGCTGCACGCTCCTTACGAGAATCTAATGCCTGATCTGAGGTGGAATAGTCTCATCCCCAAGCCAACCCCCACCCCCTTCCATGGAAAAACTGTCTTCCATGAAACAGGTCCCTGGGTACTGCTGGTTTGGCGATTGCTGGTTTAAAAGATTAAAATGGTATCATATGTTGATATGGAAAGACATATCAACATATGGAAAAATCTTTTAAAATATACCAGGTGAAAAGCAAGATACATAGAGAATAGTATATATATGATCATTTAATTTTTTAAAAAATTTCTGAAAGGATACATAAGAACTTGTTCTTTGTAGTTACACATGAATGGGAGGTATGGGATATGGGATTGGAAGTTATATCCTTTCCACATCATTGACTAACTCACCGCTAACATGTCTTGTGTTTATAACATATTATTAACTTATTTAGCCACGTGGTAGTGGTATTATTTTCTGAAGCTTATAACACTGTCTTATTTTAGTATCACAAAGTCTCTATGAAGCGTGTGTAGCTATTATTGTTCCCATTTAATAGATGAGTAAACCAAGTCTCAGAATATATAAAGGTAACATAAGATTACATAGCATGTGAGAAATTCTAAAATCACATGCCTTTTATGTATATCATCATAAAACCAGGGAATGGCAAAGCAAGGAATTAAATTTCAATCTTGTTTTGAAATTCAACATTCTTCCTATTCACCATACTACGCTGTCAATTTCTGCTATAAAGCTGACTATATTAAGAGTATATTTCAATAGCCGGGCACTGTGACTCATGCCTGCAATCCCAAGACTCTGGGATGCGGAGGCAGGAGGATCGCTTGAGCCCAGGAGTTCAAGAACAGCCTGGGCAACATAGGGAGACCTAATCTCTACAAAAGAAAAATACATATTTTTTAACATATTATATAAAATTTATATATATTATATATTAAGTCCTATATATGTATATATAGGTGTATATATATATATAGGACTTAAATATATATATATAGTACTTAAATATATATAGTACTTAAATATATATATGCCAGGCATGGTGGTGTACACCTGTGGGCCCAGCTACTCAGGAGGCTGAAGTGGGAGGATCAGACCAGGAGATTGAGGCTGCAGTGAGCCAAGATCGTGCCACTGCACTCCAACCTGGGCGACACGGTGAGACTCTGTCTCAAAAAAAAAAAAAAAAAAGAATATATTTCAAGAACTATAAAGTAATACCTTATAAAAGGTATAAAATCCATAACCTGGAGTGTCATCCCCCTCCCTACTTAATCTATAATCACAAGAAGAACTTTTCTTTTAAACTCAAAATTTTTATGAAAAGAAAACTGATCACTAGAACCATAGTAAACACTGATTCTAATTATTCTCAATTGTAGTCTAAAACATCTGTGATACACTTCTGTATAAGTCAAAATAAATTTTATTTTCACTGACATTACTTTGACTGTATTTGGTTAACATTATCTCATGTAGATTCATCAGCTCAAAATTAATTAGTATTACAGAATAGTGTATTCCGTCCAAACAATTCATCTTTGTTGGCTCACATGGCTCACTGCTATTGGCATGCCACAGTAATAATAGGCATGGTGCCACAGTAACAGATGGGCATACACACAAACATGCCAAAGAATCCGTTTGTGCATCAAGTTTGAGTATTAGTATTATTCTCCAAGAAATTCATAAACTATAGTAGAGGAAATATAAGTTTTCTACAACTGTGTTAATAAGATATGCTAACTCAAAGCTAGATTAATTTTTAAATTCTTTAAAAAAAAAACAACAACTTTCCAAGGCCACAGAAGGCAAGTTTTCCATCTGATGAGTTTGGATCAGCATTCTGTACAGGGAATTCAGAAAACCAATATGCAATGTCTGCCTTTGTCCCTGAAGCACTTGGAAATCTCAATAAAAAAATTAGTTTTTAAAAAGTCACAGGGCAGTATTGCAGATGAAACAGTTCTAGACATCTGTAGCACAACAATGTGAATATAGTTAACACTACTGAATTGTACACTCAAAAATGGTTAAGATAGTAAATTCAATGTTATATGTTTTTTACCACAATTTTTTTAAAGTCACATGGTCCCACCAAGTTTCCTGATGAAGGCTATGTAGAACCAGAAACAGAAAAAAAGTCCTACAAATTTGTACTTGACAGGAATAGAATCTAAAAGTGCAAATCACTTAAGTTTTATGTGATTATTTTAAAGTATGCTATCACCGAAAAACAATTCTCAGCCGGGCGCAGTGGCTCACGCCTGTAATTCCAGCACTTTGGGAGGCCAAGGCAGGTGGATCACCTGAGGTCAGCAGCTCGAGACCATCCTGACCAACATGGCAAAACTCTATCTCTACTAAAAGCACAAAATTAGCCGGGCATGGTGGTGCATGCCTGTAATCCCAGCCACTCAAGAAGCTGAGGCAGGAGAATCGCTTGAACCTAGGAAGCAGAGATTGCAGTGAGCCAAGATCGTGCCACTGCACTCCAGCCTGGGCAACAAGACCAAAACTCTGCCTCAAAAAAAAAAAAAAAAAAAAAAAAAAAAAAAACAGTTCTCATCTATAGTTAATTATCCCATTATAATTTATTTTTAAAAGACTGACTAACTTATTTCCATGTGTAGTTTTACAGTTTGAAACATAAACATATCCTATTGACCAAACTATATTGAAACTTTTTTTATAGTATTGCTACATGAATGAAAAACAGTTTTACAATACTAAGAATGCTAAGAAAAAAATCATTTGCAGTCACTATCATCCAAAATTATTTAAGTAATATACAAAGTATCAAAATAGATGGGACTCTGTGTGTATGTAGGAATAGGAGAGAGGAGAAAATAGGGATTTATTTAATGGGTGCAGAGTTTCAGTGGTGCATATAAAAAGAGTTCTGGAGAGGGATGGTGGTAACGATTGCCTAACAATATGAATATATTTAATGCCACTGAACTGCACACTTAACAATGGTTAGGTTGCTTGATACCTTGTCAAATAGGGGAAAAAATGGTTAGGATGATAAAGTTATTCAGGTGTATTTTACCATAATTAAAAATAAAAGAGAAACTACTCTAAAAGAAAAAAAAGCTCGTTAGACTCCATGTCTCCCTGCAATAACCATCCTTCGTCCTCTACCTGAAAGCCAAAGTTCTTCAGAGAAGTGATCTTCTTTTACTCACTTCTCACCCATCCACCAATGGACTGCCATCGATTTCCACACTCAACATCCCTTGACACTGCTGTCACCACCAACAAGGTCACCAACAACTGCCTTATCACCAAACTGCCTTACCATTTTGCTTGATTCCACACCAGCAGCTGGCACTGCTGACCATTTAGCCCCTCCTCTTTTTATTTCTGTTAAAGCAAAACATACAAAAGCCTGCCTTCTTTTAGGAAAAACGAGAAATAGGCTGCTTCTTCAAGAACAGCTTCAAAGCCATAGGATACAAAAGAAGACTGAAAATTGAAAGAAAAAAAAAGTTTAAAACAAATACACTTTTTACTCCTTTGTACTATAATCATTGTTCCCAAATCCTTGATAATCACACAGAAGAATCAGGGTTTATTAATTTCATTTATTTTTATGTGGTGCACATTAAAGGTACTTTGTATTAAGCTGGTGCAAAAGTAACTGCAGTTTTTGCCATTAAAAGTAAATATATTTAGTTGTTTCAAACACTTGTGAAATATAATTCAGAAAAACTGAAGTTTGATGAAAATTTGAAAATTAAAAACATAAAGCAATGGTTAATGTGAAAATTAACAATAATTCTAAAATTATAACAGCTTAAAAAGTACATCATATTAAAAATAAAACAGGCCAGGCATGGTGGCTCATGCCTGTACTCCTAGCACTTTGGGAGGCCGAGGCAGGAGGACGGCTTGAGCCCAGGAGTTCAAGACCAGCGTGGGCAACATAGTAAGACTTGTCTCTACCAAAAAAAAAAAAAAAAATAGCTAGGCATGGTGATACATGTCTGCAGTCCCAGCTACTCAGGAGGCTGAGGCAGAAGGATCACTAGAGCCCAGGAGTAAGCCATGATAGGGCCACTGCACCCCAGCCTGGGGCACAGAAAGAGATTGTGTCTCTTAAAACCAAAAAAGAAAAATGAAAACAAAACTTTAAATGACTTTAATGGTGTTATAATGGTAATCATAATTACTATGTTTATTATGTACCAGGCACTATCTACATATGTTAAATCTTTTAATCCTCACAACTAGTCAATGAGTGTAGGTACATTATCATCCTCATCCCCATTTTACACATAAGAAAACCAAGGGCAGAGAGTTGTAAAATAATCTGTCCAAGTACAATTTATTAACTCTGTGCCACATTTTGACACCCAGGAATAGTTCCAGAGTGGGTGTGTCTAACCGTCATACCACACTGTCTCAACAAACCACACAATAAACCATTTATCGGCTGTCTTCCTCCTACGGAAGTAGGAATTAAGTTTCGCCCTTTTCTTATACCTTAAACACAATTCAAAAACTTGTACAATCAACTTTCATGGTTTCCCAAAACTGAATTCTCCCTTCTTAGTTTTCTAAGTAAGTTCCAATTCTCCTACTCTCTTCAATGTAGACTTTACTAAGATTCCTCACTGGCCTTCTCTTCACATGCCGCACACACACTTTCCACTCAATGGCTCCAACTACAATGTCATCAACTAATGACTCCCAAATCTACATCACCAGCCCAGGTATCTGTCCTGAATACCTTATCTATCTATCTAACTGCTCAATGAATGCCTAACTATCAATTCAAATTCAGCAGATCCAAAACGGACCTCAACACTTACCCTCCTCACTCCAAACTTACTCTATCCATCTGTGTTTCCAGTATCACAGAATTCTAGCATCATTCACATACTTGTCCAATCCAAAAACACTGGTGTAGCCAAGGTGATCTTTTTAAAAAATAAATCATTTTATGTTGCTCCTATACTTTAGCACTCCTTACTGTGCAAACCTTCATGATAAAATCCTAATTTCTGGGCATGGTATGCAAAACTCTTCATAATACAGACTGATTACCTCCTAACCATCTTTCACCAGTCAGTCCCTCATTTCCTCCCAACTATGTGCTCTCGCCACACTGAATTGTTTCCTGTTCCCTATGTAAGCCATAAATCCTTGCCTCTAAACCAGCAGTATCCAATAGAATGTTCTGTGATAACAGAAATAATCACTTATCTGCATTATCCATTATAGTAACTGCTAGCTACATCACATACATGAAATGTGACTAGAGTGGTGGAGAAATTAAATTTAATTAAATTAAATTTACATAGCTACATTTGGCTAGTTGCTACTATATTGAACATTACAGCTCTAAACCTAGGTATATGCTATTCTGTCTGCCTGCTATACACAGGTATGTGTGGAAAGTCCTCATCAGTGCTACTATCTAACATCATTAGTATTCATTCTTTTGCAAGGTTATTCTATTTATGTAGGTAATAATTAATAAGGTCCATTCTACATAAGATACTATTTAAATCCTCTAGTGGAGCTAGCTACATAACCTCATTTTTATACCTTAGTTGTTTACTTTCCTAATAGCTAATAGATAGTAATTTAACTACAATTTGTCCTAAAAGGACTATCATTTTAAGAAATGAGCAGGCTCCATGCATTGGTAAATGAAACAAGCAAATTATAATGTCATATTATAAAAGCATATAGCTTTGCTCTAAAAACACATGATATACACATACATACATATAAATATATATGCAAAAGAAAAAAGGCTAAAAGATATATACTATATTAACCGATTTCTTCTGGATATTGAAATTAGGGTTGTTATTTTTCAGCTAACCTGTATCTGTAAGTTTTCTAGAAGAAAAGGGGGATATCAGCAGTTCTCCAGCAATTTTCCTTCTCTCTAATGCATCATCTATTTCTCTCCTCTACATCAGTTGGTTCCATCAGCAAACAAGATAATACAGTTTCTCCTAACTTAAGGAAAAATTCCTTGACATAACATTCCTCTCCAAGTGCTGCTCCATTTCTCTGCTCTTCTATACTTAAAAATATACTAATGGCCAGGCGCGGTGGCTCACGCCTGTAAATCCCAGCATTTTGGGAGGCCGAGGTGGGCAGATCATGAGGTCAGGAGATGGAGACCATCCCGGCTAACACGGTGAAACCCCGTCTCTACTAAAAATACAAAAAAAAATTAGCTGGGCGTGGTGGAGGGCGCCTGTAGTCCCAGCTACTCGGGAGGCTGAGGCAGGAGAATGGCGTGAACCCGGGAGGCGGAGCTTGCAGTGAGTCGAGATCGCGCCACTGCACTCCAGCCTGGGCGACAGAGCAAGACTCTGTCTCAAAAAAAAAAACAATACTAACCACAATTCTTCTTCTTCCTTCTCTCTTGAGCCCACTCATGAGGCTTTCAGCCCCACCAGTGCACCTAAACTGCTTGTCAAGGTCACCAAAGTCCACCCAGTGACAAATCCAAAACTCCCTTCTCAGTAATCATCTTACTTGACCTATTTGTATTATTTGACACAATTACTGCAGCAATGTCCCAGGACTGACTGACTCTGACCTTTTTCTACACTCACTTCCTCAGTGTCTCATCCAATCCCATGATACCTGATGACTCCCAAATTTATACTTCTAGCCTGACTCCTCCTCTAAGCTCCACACTCTGATATCCAACTGCCTGTTCAGTATCTCCACATGGATGCCTAATCGCATCTCAAACTTAACATGCACAAGCTCTTGGTCCCTTTCCCCCTTTAAAAAAAAAATTCCTCTTTGCACAATATTCTTCATTTTAGTTGACAGCTATTCCAAACTTCGAGCTGTGTAGGCAAAAAACTTTGTATCCACCCTTGATATCTTTTCTCCCACACACATATCACATCCAAACTATCAGCAAATCTCATTGGCTCTACCTTTCAAATATATCCATAACTCACCCACTTCTCTCCACTACCACCAATCGGATCACCTTCTCTTGCCTGAATTACTGTAATAGTCTCCTTGCTGGTCCTTGCCTCAAATCTGCAGTCCACTCCTAGTTCAAGAGGCAAAATGTCCCTTTAAAGGGTAAACAATCATTTCACCCCTCTGCTCAAAACTCTCCAAATGGCATCCCTTCTCACTCAGAGTAAAATCAAAGACCTTACAATGATTTTACAAGGCCCTACACAATCAGGTCTCCGCCTTCCACTCTGCCCCTTATCTCTCTGCCCTCATATTTTACTAATTAATTTCCCCCACATCCTTCTTGACCACATTCTCAACCTAGGCTTTAAAAACTTGCAGAAAACCCATTCCAAGAATAAAGTTGGGTGATGCCTAGCTCTGCCAACCTATGATTTTGGAACCACCCTACTATGGTTTCAATGCGTCCTCTCCAAAATTCAGATGTTCAAACTTAATGGCCAATATGATAGCATTAAGAGGTGGGGCCTTTAAGATTTAGTCATGAGGGCTCCTCCCTTCATGAATGAGATTAAGGCCCTTGCAAAAGAGGCTTCACAGTCTTCCATTCTCTTGCCCTTCCACCTTCTGCCCAGTAAGGACACAGCATTACTCCCCTCCAGAGGATGCGGCAACAACGGACCATCTTAGAAGCAAAGAGCAGCCCTCACCAGGAAACTAAACCTGCCTGTGACTCAATCTTGGACTTCCTGGCCTCCAAAAATGTGAGAAATAAAATTATATTCTTTAGAAATTACCCAGTCTCAGGTTTTTTGTTATAGCAGCATAAAACAAACTGAGACAGAGCCTTATTCATTCTTCTGTCATTTGTCCAGCTACCATGCCAACTCACTCAGCTGAATTAAAGACAGTGGACTTCTAATTAGGCTGGTTCCTATCGGCAATATAAATAATCAGTCCATCAATAAACAGATATTGGCTATAAACTGTTCACTTTTGTAGATCTATTAAGTCTTTCCAGCTGATATGCTAAATAAGCCTTCTCTAAATACACGAACCAACGTTATTCATAATAATATGAAATAGAGGAAAATCATTTCCTTCTTGATTATTCTACTTTAAGCTCTTCATTTTAAATTTTGAATTTGGACTGCAGGCAATTTGTTTTTGTCAGTAGTTCATTTATATACACAAGTGCAATACTGTCAAATTATTTCACTGTAATACATTTGTCATTCTATGAGCATTTATAACTTTTCATGCAGCAAAAAAGAACATTTCAACCAACCATCTGTCTGCCTTTTTCATGTGCTTTAATCATTCAGCTCTGGTAATGTTGCTCCAAATACTAAATTTTTTTTAAATAACATAAAATCTCACATTTTATGATTTAATGGTAAGGCTTGAAATTTAATTTTGAGATTTTTCTCCTCAAATTTTACCAGATCAGTGATTTTAAAAATAACATATCCTACTGTCAAGAAAGAATATTTTCTTAATATTTATTAAGACAAAATGTAGAAGTCAGAACCAACTCTCCTTCAAGGAGATATGCAAGCAAAGCAAAATAAGATAAAAGGTTTTATAATCTGTTGGAAAGTAAGACTCTGTTTACAGGCAGTATTTCATCAAATTTCTATTCAATGTAGTAAAATCTTATTTAATTTGAAATATATTTCAAGAATTAAATCATAAATGGAACCCTACTGCACCACTGAAATGACAATCCTTAATTTGAATAGTTGGCCCTTTGTAAAACTTACGATCTTATTTTTATGAAGACAAAAACAACTAGTTCAGCTGCTAGGAATGCACTGCAGATACTAATATACAGTTTCTTCTTTTATTTTTAGTCACCTTGGAACAAATGCTGAAATTTAGTGAAAAATCAATAAAATACTAAAATTTCCTAATAACTTAATGTACCCCTTGTAAAAAAAAAAAAAAGTAGGATCCAGTTTACATATGTAGCAAGCAAATATGTTAACAGCTCTAGTACCAGATCTAATGACCATAAATTTCAATTAGCTAAACATAATAAACAAGACAGATCAGTTATCAAACCTGGAATTATTAGAACGCAAGAGATTTAAATCTTCATAACTAAAGATGATCAGATGTATAACAGTATGCTAACAAAATCATGACTGAAGCATATTTTCATAGCAGCAACCCTGAACTCCTGACCACAAGAGAAAGGAATTCACAATGAGGAAGGAGCCCGTGCCTCTTCATGTCATGCTTATGACTCAGGGCACCAACACTTCAACGTCTCAAACTAAAATGTCCTTAACATTTCAAAATTCCAGCATTTCCATTTTCTTCAGTAAATCACTGTTTACACAAACAAAGGCTTATAACAAATAATTTTCAATAGGTATGTCACACTGAAAAGTTGAATTACACAATTTAACACTAATTGTATACTTGAATTACTGACGGTTAGTTCACATTAGCCTAATCTCTCCAAATAAAGTCTGAGTTTCTTAAAAACAAGATAAAGACCTTATAATTGTTACACATTTTTATGGTGAAAACACAGAGGAATGAACCATACATATGGAATAATCCAAGACTGGGAGGTAAAGATGCCTTTGAAGACTGGGATAAAGACTAAAAATCCTGATTGTAAAGTTCATTCCATACCTACATGACAATTCCGAGTCAGTTAATCCTAACCACAGCAAAGACCCAAGTGAACTACACAAAATTAGCTTCAGGGTGATGCTGTACTACAATACAATGGAGATACCAGATGAGGGTTTCCTTCTGTATAGGGTCCACAGAATCAGTCATGCTTCATTTTTTAACAACATTGGCTAATGAGAGAGCAAATGTTAATGGAATCTAAATCACTGAATTGAGTAAAAGGATCTGAAAATATTTTATTAAGCAAAATTATGAGCCAAACACTTTGCTAGGCACCTTCACACAAATCATAGTCTTTAATATGAGCAGAATGTGTGAACGATTTATCTATATAAATATTTAAGAAATATTCACTGAGCAACTACATAAACTGAAAATACACAATGAGATAAAGTTTAAATGAGAAATACTAGGATAAGCAAAAAGAAAGTAGAGCAAGCTCTAAACAACTAGACCATGAAAAAATGTTAACTGAAAAAAAAACACCCAAAAATATGGTACAGACACTAGATAAAATTAAGTATTAATAAAAAATGGACTTAAACACAAACAAGTTTAGAACCCTATAGTGAGACACAATGACTCTTCGAGGTATGTCAAATATAATGCGTTACTATTAATAAAATTGTATTTTTAAGAAAGTATATTCAATAACATCCCTCTAAGTAAATGAATCTCACTCAGCTGCATTTCTATATGCCTTCCAGAAAGATACAAAAAGTAGTGGAGATAAAGTCAGAGTTGCTATAATTGCGTACAAACCACAGACACATGTAATCTTCCTACTGGACTCTCCTGAGAATCACTGATATTAAAGGTTAAGAATGAATGTAATAGAATTTTCATGTTTGATATTGTAAAGTTGACAATGAATAAGATTTAAGTTAAAAAATAAGTCAGGCTTTATTGATGCAATCCAAATACACTGGGTTGTATTACTGACTACAGGAAAGCATGCAGTACTTTGCTTGGATCTAAATTAGCTCTTTGAATCTAAACAAATGAAAAGCCCACCCCGATTTAAACAGAGTAAAAATGCTACCTTTCAACGTGTGCAGGAGGTACTGCATTGCTAAGTTACTGGCTGCTAAAGTCACCTTTCAGTTGTTAAACCCAAGGGCCTCTTTTCAGCCTTCATTCTATTTGCCCTTACTCTACAACTCCTGACATAGCTGAACATTTCCTTCTTTTAATTTTCCTGTTAGCATCTTCTTTTTTAAACCTTCCTGTGGTTTCCCACCCTTCTGAGCTCAGTCTCTTCTTCTAGTTCTTCCATTCATACTTTATATCCTGGTGTCCCCTGGGTTTTGTCCAAACTGCCTTCTCGTCTAACAAGAAAAGTCTTCCCTGGGTGATTTCATCCACTCCCATACTTTACTACCTACTATTCATAATTGTGATGTCTAAATATCCATCTCATTTGAACATGCTTTTTCTTTTGCAAATCTTCTGGTTTCTACATACTCTGCCTAAAGAATCCATCTTTCCTCCCCCTGGCAAAAACCTCAGGCTTTAAGATCTAAAGTGTCACTACCTCAGTGAAGTCTTCACCAACTTTCCCAAATAGCGTTAGTTAATATCCTAGTTTAGAAATCACTTTGAAGTACACCATCTTATGAGATCCTCACAAAAGAGGCAAGTATTATCACATCCTGTCTAGAAATGAGGAAACTGAGGTTTGAAGAGATCAGCAACTTGAACAAGGAAGCACTACTACAAATGGAAAACATCAACTTAAATCCAGGTCTTCTGACTCTGGGCCCAGTGTTTTTTGTTTTTTCTTCCCATTTTCATTTATAGAGACAAGGTCTCACTATGTTGCCCAGGCTGGTCTGGAACTCCTGGGTTCAAGCAATCCTCCTGCCTGGGCCTCCCAAAATGCTAAGATTACAGGCAGGGGCCACCATTCCCAGCCTCAGTCTTCCTTCTAATACACCAAGATGCTCTCAAAGGAAAAGAGATTTACAAATTTAGTAGCTTTACTATTGTAATTAAGAAAAATTAATTAGTCTTGTCTGTTTCTAGAAATTAATTCCTAATTAAATGTTTAATCCAGTAACAGAATTATTAAAATTATTTTTAATTATAGGCACACATACCCAAATTGGTTAAAAGAAGTTTTTTTTTAAATGAAGAAAAATAACTTAGAAAAAAACAGAAAATAAAAGTTGAGAATATTTTAAAAAGAAGGAAGGGGCCAAGCACAGTGGTGCACGCCTCCAATTCCAGCACCTTGGGAGGATGAGGCAGGCGGATTGCTTGAGCCTAGGAGTTCAAGACTAGCCTGGGCAACATGGCAAGACCCCATCTCTACAATAAATACAAAAATTAGCTGGGCATGGTAGCATGCACCTGTAGTCCCAGCTACTCGGAAGCCTGAGGTGGGAAGGATCACTTGAGCCCAGGTGGTTGAGGCTGCAGTGAGCCATGATCACACCACTGCACTCCAGCCTAGGCAACAGAGTAAGACATGTCTCAAAAAATAAAAAATAAGAGTACAAAAATAAGTTCTTTACATTTTAAATAAAGAAATTGAAAATCTTGAAGCCAATAATCTAATACACAGGCCTTTTTAGCCAATAAATTAGGTATAGGATCTACTTTCATAAAGCTATCTAATTCTGCTTCTGTTTGAAGAGAGGAGAAGATAAATAATATTGATAAATAAGATTAAATTCAGAAAACAAAAATTGCCGATAATACTATGACTAGGAAGTACCTAGGCATCATTGAGATGGTTAGTGAAGGATCAGCGAACACAGAGCTCTAGGCCAAGAAGCCAAAGAGCAGAACAGCAGAGGGAGTTGCAGCTGAAACATTACCATTTTGCAGCCATTGTGGAAAAGACAGGTTCAGGAGATTGATCAATGGTTGTTAAATGTAGAAGTGGTCCATTTAAAAAAGAGCAAGACATCTGCATGGTCTCAGTGTCTCCCCACAGATAATTTGAAAAAAAAAAAAAAAAAAAAACAGAAATGACACAACAGAGAAACTGGACAACCCTGTGACTAGGAAAATTAACATCATGAAGATGGACAACCTATGCCTCCAAATGTAATAGTTCAAGAAGCATGCATCACCTATGGTAGTATCCCAGCCAAGGATACATAACCTGAATCTAAACATGAGGAAACACCAGCAAACCCAAAAACTGATTAACATAAAATAAAATCATAGGCTTTGCAATCCTTAGATATGTCAAATTCATGAAAGACAAAAAAGGCTAAGGAACTATCCCAGATTAAAGAGACATGGCAACTAAATTAAATATATTATCTTGGACTGGAAACTGTACTTGAGGAAAAAAATGCTTGGGAAAAAAAAACACTTTATTGGAACAAAGGATAAAATTAGATTAATTTCCTGAATACATCAACACTGTAGTTGCGTAAGAGAATATCTTTGTTCTTAAAAATTACACATTAAGATTTTCATTGTAAAAGAACATGATGTGTACAACTGAGTCTCCAATGGTTCAGAAGACATAATAACATGAATACGTATATGTGCCTGAATATGCATGGGGAGAGTGAGTGGCAGAGAGAGTAAGCAAGCAATGTAGCATTTTTTTTTAAATTGGTAAATCTGCAAAAGGGTAGCTCTCTGTTATTGTTGCAACTTTTTTGTAAACTTGAAACTATTTCATCAGAGTAAACCATTAAAAACCAGAGGTGAGGAATAGGGTAAGCTTTAAGTTTTTTATATAAATTTTGTCATTCGATTTTTTAAAAGGCAAGTAATATTACGGTTTTATAAATGAGAAAATGTGGACTCAAGAGAGATTTAATGACCACTTCCAGAACAGGGGTCTCCTTGTTTCTGTACAATTCCATTAGACTGCAGGTCAATAGCCAAATGTTTCTAATCCCTGGAAGCTTCTCTGGTGGTACTATTTGGAGCTACTATTTAAAGTTTTAAACTTTTTGTGAGTTGTATGCACTCAGTAATAAAAATACCATACATTTCATCAAGTAGTAAGTAGCACATCTAAACGTTTGAGAGAATGGGCTCTAATATTAGAGCCCCTGAGTTCAAATTCAGGCAGTGCAATGTTCTACCTTTGTGGCCTTTTCCAAGTTAACAACCATGCTCCAATTTCCTCACGTGTAAAGTGGGAGCAGAGAAGTACCTGGTAATAACCTGCAGGGTTGTTTAGGAAAACTGAATGAGATAATAAATGTAAAGTGGTGTGCACAAATACTCAATAAATATCTTTCGGGGAACACAATTCAACCATGGTTATTTGCATATATTACATATCACCTCTAATCAATTAGCTAATTTTATTTTAAATCCAACCTGTTAGGTCACCTCAAGAGCACTGGTCACAGAGTCAAAGCCGTAAGTTTTTTTTGTTTTTTTTTTCCAAATCAGGTCCAAATTTGACAAAAATCTTTTTCTTTTTTTTCTTTTTTTGAGACGGAGTCTCACTCTGTCGCCCACGTTTGAGTGCTGTGGCGCGATCTCGGCTCACTGCAGCTTCCGCCTCCCGGATTCAAGCGATTCTCCTGCCTCAGCCTCCCGAGTAGCTGGGATTACAGGCACGAGCCACCACGCCCGGCTAATTTTTGTATTTTTAGTAGAGACGGGGTTTCACCATGTTGGCCAGGCTGGTCTCGAACTCCTGGCCTCAAGCGATCCGCCCGCCTCACCCTCCCAAAGTGCTGGGATTACAGGCGTGAGCCGCAGTGCCTGGCCCCAAATCTGACAAAAATCTAAGAGAAAACATCGTAGATGTTCACAAACCATAAAAGTAAATTAATTTGCAAAACAGATTGATGCCGATATACAGGTTAATTCAGTCTAAACATTTTGCTAATAGTAGAGGCAACAAGCTCCGTACTTGTTCTAGAACAATGGATCATCAAATGCATATAATGAAAAATGAAATCAGTTACCTTACTTTTAAACTTTTCTAACCTTGGGAAAAAGGAAAAGATTGTATCTTATATGCTATATATATGATTTTGATCCTCAATACAGCCAAAATGTAATCCCAATTTGAAGTAGTAGCACTTTCTAGACTACCCAATATTGTTAGTAACGTTTAATTTAAATTTTAATTATACCCTCTAACAGATCTGCAAAGCTACTAGCACAGCTATTCTACCTTAATTTAGCATGAATTTAGTGACAGACTATTATGTGACCATATTGCTTAGTAATGAAAGATTTAAAATAAGAGAAATGTAAAAATGATAATTCTGGTAAATGTAACCACTACCACCAACCCACCCCCCAAACAAACAACTTGGGATTTCTTTCCATTTCTCGGTGATACTTTTTACAAAACTAAGTGTACCTTGTTTAACATTCGTTTTTAAAATTCACATTATTAATCTGTAAAAGTTTTGGATTTGTTCACAGTAACACTCTTTTAAAATATTTTCTATTCATATGCTTATTTTGGATTGGTGTTTTTGTCTGTAGTGCAAAGGACATAATCCAAGAACATTAATACTGGTGTAAACCAGTTTGTCCATTCAAACAGCCTAAATCCACCTCTCTGCTCCTACACTCCGGGATCACAAAATAACTTCCCACAAGCAACACTCGCACTCTCACCTTCACCAAAACACTCCTTTCACCCTAATCAGGGAATGTATTAAAGTCTGATCCGGCGAACGGTAAATAAACTAGAAGACTATGCTCAAAATTCAGACTCCTGAGCCCAGCCCAAGTCCAATTCAATCAGTGTCTTCAGGGGTGGGATCTAAGCTCACCAAGTGGTTTCCTTTTCACTAAAGTTTGAAAACTACTAGAGACCCCTACACACATTCGCCCCAAACTCCCACAACTCCCACCACCGCCAACCAACCCCACCTACCCACCCGCGGGACACGTTACCGCCCTGCCCTGCTCAGACCTCAGGGCGACCCCGCTCCTCTCCAGGAAGCCCACCCTGGCGCCCACTCCTCCGAGTCCCCAGCTCCTCCCTCCCATCCCCGCAACCCAAACCTTTCTCCTCACTTCTTCAAATCGCTGCTGAAGAGGCCGAAGGCCCCCGAGGGGGAAATGGTTGAGGTCGCCTCCTGACCCAGCTCCGTCGCCTCCCCTCCTCCGGACTGCTCATTGTAAGGAAAACTATTGCTGGACATTGCCGCGGTGCTGGCCGGTGCGGGGTTGGTCCTGCCGGGGGTTCTCTCCAAAAGGTTCCAGTCCAGAGGGCACGGAACAAAACTAGTTCTCGTACCGAGGAGCGCGCGCAGGCGCTTCCGGACTCGTCACGGCTCCCTGAGCCGACCTGGCAGTCCACCCCCTGCGCATGCGCAGTGTGCAGGCCTGCTAGATTACCACCCGGGCCATCCTGGCCTGCGCGGACTTTCCTGCTCCGGGCTTTAGAGGTAGCTGAGCGGCTGCGAGCCGGACTGCGGAAGGGGAGGCAGCGGGTGGCTAACTGCCCGGCTCCCGGCCCGTTTGAGGTGTGTCGTTGGAGAAGGATACCCATTGCATCCGTTTTGATCCGTTAAGGAGTTTCCAGAGCCCGGACAGCTCTTTGCTATACTTCAGTAAAGCAATAGTTTTCAGATTTCTCCGGAAATGCCATTTAGCACGCCAGATCACCTTTCCTAAACCCATCACGATCGCTTTTCCTTTTCTTGCTTGTTTCGGCTACTCTCTTCCATCCGGCTTTGCCTTACTTTCATATCGGTCCCAAACAACTTTTCTCCTAGACTTTAAGGAGGCCTCTCCCAACGATGGTTTGGAGGATCCGCACAGAAGCGACCATTCCATCTTTGCAATGAAAATCTTAGGGGCAGACCGGGCGCGGTGGCTCACGCCAGTAATTCCAGCACTTTGGGAGGCCGAGGCGGGTGGATCACTTGAGGCCAGGAGTTCGAGACCAGCCTAGGCAACATAGCGAGACCCTTTCTCTGCAAAAAAATATAAAAATTAGCCGGCGTGGTGGCGCGCGTCTGTGGTCCCAGCTACTGAGGCTGAGGTGGGAGGATCACTCGAACCCAGAAGGAGGGAGTAGCGATGAGTTGAGATCTCTCCACTGCATTCCAGCCTGGGCGACAGAGCGAGACCCTGTCTCAAAAAAATGAAAAAGAAAAGAAAACATCTTGGGGCCACCAGTTCCCGTTTGGAGCTGAAGTGGTGCGTCCTATTGGCGTCTAGCTACCAAAAATAAAATGGACCACCTCGCGCGCCAGTCGTGTTACTCACTAATATGCACTAGGGAGCCTAGGCGGGATGCTTGCCTGGCCCCGGAGTAGCTCTCTCCGGGTGCGGGCACCCGAGAAAACCTCTTTCCCGGGGTGCCTTCCCCCAGCCCGCCTTCTCAGGTGGGTTTCAGCGCCTTCCCTCTCTTCTCCCCAGTGCCTCCCGTCCAAGGAAGGCAGTAACACCCAAAGCCCTGGCGGCCAGGTACTGAAACTGTCAAGGGATTCTACCAGGTAGAACGCGAACCTGGAGGCCGGCCGCCCCAGGGAAGGCGGTGGGGCGTTTTCAAGGATGAGAGTATGATCTCCAAATTTCAAAAGGTCACACTGTCACTGTGGAAGCACGCAAGAGCGTGGCTCTGGGTGGGAGAGGAAGGAACGTCCTCCAAACTTGATCGTCTGGTCAAATATTGGCAGGTTTTTAATTCAGCTGTTAGAATACTCCTCCGGAGATCCAATGATGAGCACCTAAAATGTGTTGTTTGTCAGTATTAATTAATAGAAATTTCACCTACAACTGACTATTGATGATGAGGATGAGGATGATCATAGATAACTATATATTATTATATAATCCTTAATATATACCAGGATATAAGTAGTTTTATATATATTAAAACTTCTAAGTAGTTATATATATATTAATAGTTAAAGTAGTTAACTTTTAATATAAAAAAATTTATTTTAAGTTAAAATAAATACTTTTAAGTTAAAATAGTTAACTTTTAACATATATTAAAAGTTCTAAGTAGTTTTATATATATTAATAGTAAAAAGAGCTAGGCTTTGATTACTTTATTTGTAAAATGAGAACATTGATATACACATAGCCTGGAAAATCTCGGACACATACCTGATTACAGAATTTCATGGTTTTAGAGCATGTACACTTTTACCAGATATCCTAAATTTTTTTCCAGCATACTTTTAGCAGTGGGTAATCTTCTTTCTTCACATTCTCACAAACGTTTAGCTTTCTAAAAATGTTTAATTGTCATCAATATGATACAAATGAATATTATTTGTATTGTAATTAATTTTCATTCTCATGGCCATAATGAACTTGAGAATATTTTATGTGATTGTTACTCCATTTGCCTTTTATTTCCTGGGAATTGCACATGAACCTATTTATCCACTTTTACACTGAGTAGTTTTTCTGATGGACTTGAAGAGTTCTTTATCATTGAGTCTGTTATTTTTAATTAACTGCTTGATTTTATTTTGTAATATTTTTATTTTTTCATACAGACTCAGGTAGGAGACTGACCTACAATATTGGGGTTTTGGGTTTTGGGGGTTTGTTTTTTGGGGTTTTGTTTGTTTTGTTTTTACATTGTCTTTGAATGGTGTGGATATTAAGAATATCTATTCTTCAAAAAAGAGGTATAGGTAACTTTCTTTTTCTCTGGAATATTACGTATAAGATACAAAGCATATATTCCTGGATGAAATAGATAAAACTTTATTTTTATCACTAAAAAAAAATTTAAAAAATGAGAGCATTGACAAGAAGGGACTTGAGGCCCTTACTGCCTTAGAATTCTAACACTGTATATTCTTACAGAAAGATAAAAAATAATAACTCCATGGGCTGTGGTCCAGCTTTCCCATATCTCCAGAACTGAAAAATCTTTTATATAGCCATGAAGTTTTCTGACAGAGGAAAAGAAGTCACACTTCCTACCGGAAGAAACATTAATAAAACTAAAAGATTACTCTTTGACACCTGTTGCCAAACCAAACCAGATTTTTCTGTTTCCTGCCAGTATACGTAGTGTCTGGTATTACTGCCAAATAAGCTGTTTTTTTTTTTCCAAAAACTATTTTCCCCCTAACACTTAACAAAACCTTTATCAAATTTTCTGTTTCCATTTCTGTTCATCTAACCCTCATGATATAGGTGTTAAGTGTGTATATATATTCAAGCTTTTTTCTCTAAGCATAGAAAAATAAATGATATATGGCATGTTTCTGCAAATACCAGTTAAAACCATAATACCATTCTGCATCTTACTGAATCTCACTGTTTTAAAGATCTACATAGTATTTCATTTCATAGGTGCATCTTTATTTATTTAATCAATGGCCTATTGACACACATGTAAATTGTTTCCAATTTTGGACTATTATAACAACTTTGTCAATGCATGTCTTTGCACCACGCCACCACTATTCCCATTAGTTAAGATTCCAAAAGTCCAATAGCTAGAACAGATGATATGTGCAATTAAAATTTTAATAGATATTGCCAAATTTCTAACATAAAAAGAGAATACCAACACTTTCACCAATATTCTTCCATCTCAACACACCCTTTCCAGCAATGTATATCATAAATCTTTTTAATGTTTGCTGATCTGATTGGTAATAATAATAATAAAATCTTTACTATCATTTAAACTTGCATCTCATTTATTCTAAGTAAAGAGACATTAAAATTTATTGTCCAAATAGGAAGTTTTCTTTTGTTTGTTTGTTTGTTTGTTTGTTTTTTGAGATGAGTTTTGCTCTTGTTGCCCAGGCTGGAGAATAATGGCGCGATCTCAGCTCACTGAAACCTCTGTCTCCTGGGATCAAGTGATTCTCCTGCCTCAGCCTCCCGAGTAGCTGGGATTACAGGCATGCACTACCACGCCCAGCTAATTTTATATTTTTAGTAGAGATGGAGTTTCACCATGTTAGTCAGGCTGGTCTCGAACTTCTGACCTCAAGCGATCCACTCGCCTCGGCCTCCCAAAGTGCTGGGATTACAGACGTAAGCCACAGCGCCCAGCCCCAAATAGGAAGTTTTCGAGACAAAAAGTGATACTAGTCATAATTTTACTGGACAAATACATGTAAACCAGGACTCTGCCAGGGAAATAGGCATATATGGTTACCCTAAATATAACAGATTTAAAGCACACATCAAACGGCTATTTGAATTTTTCTTCTATTAATTATGCACATTTGTCACTTGCTTATTTTTAAGTGGATCTTTTATTGATTTGTAGGCATACTTTATAGATACTGAATGTTAACATTTTCTCATTATTATCTAGAATATGTTATAAAAATTGATTCAAGGCCGGGCACAGTGGCTGACACCTGTAATCCCAGCACTTTGGGAGGCCGAGGCAGGCGGATCACTTGAGGTCAGGAGTTCGAGACCAGCCTGGTCAACATGGTGAAACCCCATCTCTACTAAAAATACAAAAATTAGCCTGGTGTAGTGGTACATGCCTGTAATCCCAGCTACTGGGGAGGCTGAGGCAGGAGAATTGCTCAAACCCGGGAGGCAGAGGTTGCAGTGAGCTGAGATGGTGCATTGCACTCCAGCCTGGGCGAAGAAGCGAGACTCTGTCTCAAAAAAAAAAAAAAAAAAAAAAAAAATTGATTCAAAAAGTTGCAGGAAACCTGAATAAATTAAATAACTATAGAAGAGAATTGGAAACGTTGCCAAAAATCTACCACCAAAAAAGGACTACACTAATATAGTTCTATTGGGCCTATAAGGAGTTTACTATTTCTGTTATTTTAAACTATTATTAAACTTAGCAAAGAAAAAGACAAAGCACTTCCAAATTCATTTTGTAGGACTGATTTTATTAAATACAAAAAAGAACAATAAACTATCTCAATACTAAACAAATGCTAAATGAAAAACAAAATAATCCAATAGGTTTTGTTATATGATAAAAGAATCTTTGAACATTAAGAAACTTATAATGATAGATACTGGAAATCATTTCATAATATTTTATCAGCTCTTCTGATTTAAAGAAAAAATTAATAATCCAGAAATAAAAGTAAATATTCTTATTATTATTATATATATGTAAATAGGTATCGATATGGTTTGGCTCTGTGTCCCCACCCAAATCTCATCTCAAATTTTAAACCCCATAAACCCCATAATCTCCAAGTGTCTTGGGAGGGATCTGGTAGGAGGTCACTGGATCATAGAGGTGGTTTCCCCCATGCTGTTCTCATGACAGTGAGTGAGTTCTCATGAGATCTGATGGTTTTATAAGGGGCTCTTACCCCTTCATTCTCTCTCTCTCCTGCCACCTTGTGAAGCAGGTGCCTTCTTTCCCCTCCACCATGATTGTAAGTTCCCTGAGGCCTCCCCAGCCATGCAGAACTGTGAGTCAATTAAATCTCTTTTCTTTACAAATTACCCAATCTAGGGTAGTATCTTTGTACCATTGTGAAAACAAAATAATACAGTAAATTGGTACCAGTAGAGTGGGGTACTGCTATAAAGACAAACTGAAAATGTGGAAGTGACTTTGAAACTAGGTAACAGGCAGAGGTTGGAGCAGTTTGGAGGGCTCAGAAGAAGACAGGAAGATATGGGAAAGTTTGGAACTTCCTAGAGATTTGTTGAATGGTTTTGACCAAAATGCCGATAGTGATGTGGACAGTGAAGTCCAGGGTGAAGTGGTCTCAGATGGAGATGAGGAACTATATTAGTCTGTTCTCATGCTGCTAATAAAGACATACCTGAGACTGGGCAATTTATAAAGTAAAGATGTTTAATGAACTCACAATTCCTCATAGCTCAGGAGGCGTCATTCATGGCAGAAGACGAAGGAAGAGCAAAAGGACATCTTACGTGGTGGCAGACAAAAGAAAGCTCCTGCAGGGAAACTCCCCTTTATAAAACCATCAGATCTCTTGAGATTTATTCACTATCACCACAACAGCACAGGAAAAACCTGCCCCCATGATTCAATTACCTCCCACTGGGTCCCTCCCACAACACTTGGGGATTATTATAATTCAAGATGAGATTTGGGTGGAGACACAGAGCCAAACCATATCAGGGATTTATTGGAAACTGGAGCAAAATCACTCTTACTATGCTTTAGCAAAGAGACCAGTGGCATTTTGCCCCTGCCATAGAGATGTGTGAAACTTTGAACTTGACAGAGATGATTAGGGTATCTGGCAGAAGAAATTTCTAAGCAGCAAAGTGTTCAAGAAGTGACAGAACATAAAAGTTTGGAAAATTTGCAGCGACACCATGTGGTAAAAAAAAAAAACCCATTTACTCATTTTCTGGGGAATAATTCAAGCTGCTGCCGAAATTTGCATAAGTAATGAGGGGCCAAAATGTTAATTGTTAAGACACTGGGGAAAATGTTTGCAGGGCATGTCAGAGGTCTTCACAGCAGCTCCTCCCATCACAGGCTCTGAGGCCCAGGAGGAAAAAATGGCCCCACTGCTCTGTGCAGCTTCAGGACTTAGTGCCCAGCTTCCCAGCCACTCTAGCTCTAGCCATGGCTAAAAGGAGCCAAGGAACAGTTCAGGCTGTTTCTTCAAAGGAAGTAAGCCCCAAGCCTTGGCAGCTTCCATGGGGTGTTGGGCTTGTGGGTGCATAGAAGTCAAGAATTGAGGCCTTGGAACCTCTGCCTAGATTTCAGAGGATGTATGGAAATGCCTGGATGTCTATACAGAAGTCTGCTGCAGAGGCAGAGCCCTCATGGAGAACTTCTGCTAGGGCAGTACAGAAAGGAAATGTGGGGTTGGAGCCTACACACAGAGTACCCACTGGGGCATTGCCTAGTGGAGCTGTGAGAAGAAAGCCATCACCCTCTAGACCCCAGAATGATAGATCCACCTACAGCTTGCACCATGCACCTGGAAGAGCTGCAGGCACTCAATGCCAGCCGATGAAGGAGCTTCCCAAGGCCATGGGAGCCCACCCCTTGCATCAGCATGTCCTGGATGTAAGACTTGGAGTCAAAGGAGATTATTATAGAGCTTTAAGATTTAATGGCTGCCCCACTGAATGTCGAACTTGCATGGGGCCTCCACTCCCTTTGTTTTTGATTTTACAGGCTCATAGGCAGAAAGAACTTGCCTTGTGTCAGATAAGACTTTGGACTTGGACTTTTGAGTTAATGCTGAAATGAGTTAAGAATTTGGTGGACTGTTGGGAAGGCATGATTGGGTTGAAATGTTAAAAAGACATAAGATTTGGGAAGGAGCAGGGCTGCAATGATATGGTTTGTCTCTGTGTCCCCACCCAAATCTCATCTTGAATTGCAATCTCCATAATCTCCATGTGTCGAGAGAGGGGCCTGGTGAGAGGTGATTGGATCACTGGGGTGGTTTCCCCCATGCTGTTCTCATGATAGTGAGTGAGTTCTCACAAGATCTGATGGTTTTATAAGGGGCTCTTCCTCCTTCACTATCTCTCGCTCTCTCTCTCTCTCTCCTGCCACCTTGTGAAATAAGGTGCCTGCTTCCCCTTCAGCCATGATTGTAAGCTTCCTGAGGCCTCACCACCCATACAAAACTGTGAGTCATTTAAACCTCTTTTCTTTATTAATTACCCAGTCTCAGGTAGTATCTTTGTAGCAGTGTGAAAATGGACTAATGCAGATATAGATAAATAGACAGATTACGTTAAAATACCTCCAAAAAATATACAAAGTAAAACACACATCATATTTCATAGTGAAACATCAAAGGCATTCCAACTAAAGTCAGAAAAAAGGTAAATATGCCTATTAACACCATCATCATTTAACACTGTTCTATAGATTCTAACTAATGCAATAAAACAAGAAAAATAAATAAGAAAAATAAACAGTATAAAGGAGAAAAGATTATAACATTTATAAATGATATTGTCTCACTAGAAAGTCTCAGAGATGTTAAGTGGATTCAGCAGAGTGGCCAAATTCAAAATCCAATAGCATTCCTACATGCCAATAGCATCTAATTAGAAATGTAACTTCTGCCAGGTGCAGTGGCTCATGCCTGTAATCCCAGCACTTTGGGATGCCAAGGCAGGTGGATCACTTGAGGTCAGGAGTTCAAGACCAGCCTGGCCAACATGGTAAAACCCCATCTCTACTAAAAGTACAAAAATTAGCTGGGCGGTTGTGGCACATGCCTGTAATCCCAGCTCCGGAGGCTGAGGCAGGAGAATCACTTGAGCCTGGGAGACAGAGGCTGCGGTGAGCCAAGATCGCCCCACTGTGCTCCAGTCTGAGAGACAGAGTGAAACCCTGTCTCAAAAAAAAAAAAAAAAAAAAAAAAAGGAATGTAACTTCAAAAAGAGCCTGTTCCACGTAGCAACAAAGAAGTAAGCCTTAAGAAATCAACCTTAAAAAATGTACAAGTCCTAAGTGACGAAAATATAAAATTTTACCAAAGGGTTAGGGGTTGGGGTAGAGACCTAAAAGGGAGTCTATGTTTCTGAATAAAAATATTTGAATGAATCTAGATATTTAATGCAGTTTCAATCAAGATTGAAAATGTTTTACTAGGCCAATTGATGCTAAAGTTCATCTAGAAGAATAAATGCAGCTGAAAGCAAGACATTTTTTGGAAAGAAAAAAAAGAATATTGGACTCACCCTACCACTCATTTAAATGTACTATAAAATTGTTGTAATGTAAAAGTCTGGTAATGACCCAAGAGCAAATAAATTGATTGGCAGCATAGAATAGAAACAGACTCAGTTATATGCTGGCATTGACATTATGAAAAAGTTAATATTCCTGACCTGTTAGGAAATAATGTAGTATACAATAAATGGTACTGGGACAATTAGTTAACTATGTGGCAAAAATTAGGCTCCATCCCTGTGTTAATTTCCTATTACTGCTGTTACAAATTACCACAAACTAGATAGTTTGAAACAACATGTTTATTCCTACAGTTCTGGAGTACAGAGGCTCAAAATCAAGGAACACAGTCTAAGGTATGGGCAGGACCCTCCCTCCAGAAGCTCTAGGGGGAAATTCTTCCTTGCCTTTTCTAGCTTTTAGGGCTGCATTCCTTGCACTCCTTGGCTCCAGGCCCCTTCCTCCATCTCCAGGGCAGCAGCATAACATCTTCAAGTCTCTCTCTCTGCTCCGTCTTCACATGGCCTCTTCCTCTTCTTTGTCAAATTTCCTTCTGCCTTCCTCTTTTAAGGACACTTGTGATGACATTTAAGGCCCACCCAGTTAATCCAGGATAATCTCCCCATCTCAGCACCCTTAACTTAATTGTATCTGTAAAGTCACTTTTGCCATATAAAGTAACATTCACATTTTTCAGGGATTAGAATTTGGACATATTTGGGAGCTGTTATTCAGCCTACTGTAATCTCTAACCCACACAATGCCTAAAATAAACCCCAGATTGATTAAAGATAAACTACAAAAACTAATTTTTTTTTAATTTTTATTTTAAGTTCAGTAGTGCAAGTGCAGGTTTGTTACACAGGTTAACTTATGTCATGGGAGTTTGTTGTACAGATTATTTCATCACTCAGGTATTAAGCCTAGTATCTATTAGTTATTTAGCTATTTTTCCTGATCCTCTCCCTCTTCCCACCCTCCATCCTCCAAAAGGCCCCAGTGTGTGTTGTTCCCCTTTATGTGTCCATGTGTTCTCAAAAAAACTGATTGAATTTTAGGAAAATATTTTCCTGACTGAGGGGTCTCATGGTTGAGAAATGGAGTGAGAGAGACTTTCTGCATAAATCTAGGCAAGAAACAATTTTTAAAATTTGTAAAACAATAAGTATTATATGAATACCCAGTTTTATTGCCTTTAGATTAGGAAATTCATCTTATGTTTTTCATTTATTTTATTTATTTATTTATTTGAGACAGGGTCTCATTCTGTCACCCAGGCTGGAGTGCAGTGGCATGATCACAGCTCACTGAAGCCTCTAACTCCTGGGCTCAAGCAATCCTCCCATCTCAGCCTCCTGAATAGCTGGGACCACAGGTGCACACCACCATGTCTGGCTATTTTTAAAAAATTTTTTGGTAGAGAAAATGTTTCACTCTGTTGGCTGGGCTGGTCTCAAATTCCTGGGCTCAAGTGATTCTCCCACCTCAGCCTCCCAAAGTGCTGGGATTACAGGTGTGAGCCACCACTCCCAGACTTCTTATGTTTTTTAATAGAATTTAAATTTAACGAGGTTAGTGAAGACATGAGGTTCAAATTTCACAAGTAATTTCTAGGTGTTCATTTGAATGTGTAATAAGGAATAAAGTTACCCCTATTTAAAAAAAATTAAATTAGGATTATGAAGAAAAGAGTAACATGACCTCTAATAAAGAAGAGTTTCCACTTATTGCATTTTTAAAATTTTTCAAACTCCAAGTGAGGTAATTTACATGCACTTACCATGGTTCCACTCAATCTGGTCCTTGTTTATATCTCTTAACTTAATTGTAGAAGCACTCTTCCTAGCTTACACACCCCTTATACTCCAGGCAGTCTGGCTTTTCTGTTCTTTGATCCACCAAGCTTGTTCTGACCTGAGAGACCTTACTGGCTGGGCTCTTCTGAAGGACCCAGCCTTTTGAAGACCTATTGGTGGGTCTCCAAAAGGCTGGCTCCTTCAGCTTTGTTCAGGCTTTATTCTATTCAGGTTTTAGCTCAAATATCACCTCTTCAGAGAGATCTTCTCTGACCATCCAGTCTAATGTGGTTCTTCCATCTGATCCCCAAATCCCTGGTTACATAATTGATTTGGACAGCTGATCTGTTTAGCTAGCCATGCATCGCTCTCTGATACATATCACTCTGGAAGCTTTGCACTGGGTTACATAGTGCAATTTTCCCAGGTAGACTGTAAAGTTTCTCTTACCAAATGCACGTGAGTTGTCATGCCCTCCTGTTTAGAGAAATTCCATGATTTATTATTTTGGAACATGAAGAAATCTTCTCTAATTGAATATATGCAATCCTCCAATTTACTAAGCATTTGGGGATTTTCATACTTAAGGCTTTCCAAAAGAGTACACACCTATAAATTTGTGCCTTGAAAATGCTATGACTGGCAAGGCGTGATGGCTCATGCCTATAATCCTAGCGCTTTGGGAGGCCAAGGTGGGTGGATCACCTGAGGTCAAGAGTTTGAGACCAGCCTGGTCAACATGGTGAAACCCTGTCTCTACTAAAAATACAAAAATCAATCGGGCATGGTGGCAGATTCCTGTAATACCAGCTACTCAGGAGGCTGAGGCAGGAGAACCGCTTGAACCTGGGAGGTAGAGGTTGCAGCGAGCCAAGATCACGCCATTACACTCCAGCCTGGGTGAAAGTGAAAACTCCATCTCAAAAAAAAAAAAAGAAAAAGAAAAAAAGAAAAAGAAAATGCTTCATTTTCATTATTATATTTTATAATAAAATTACTCTGGGAAAAGGCAATGCGATCAACCCTACATGAGATAATGACTGACATTTATTTGAAATGATTTAGGAATGTAGAGAAACCGTATCACTAAATATCTCAAAGGAAACATTTTAGGCCATTTATAGTATCATTATTTTACTTAAGAATTTTAGGTGACCTTAATCTCAGAGGCAAAGGCTGAAGTTATACAAAATGGCCAGGCACAGTGGCTCATGCCTATAGTCATAGCACTTTGGGAGACTGAGGTGGGTGGATTGCTTGAGCCCAGGAGTTCAAGACCAGCCTGGGCTACATGGTAAAACCTCATCTCTACAAAAAATACAAATATTAGCCGGGTGTGGTGGTGCATGCTTGTAGTCCCAGCTACCTGGGAGGCTGAGGTGTGAGGATCATCTGAGCCAATGAAGTCAAGGCTGCAGTGAGCCAAGATCACACCACTGCACTCCAGCCTGGCTGGCAGAGCGAGACTCTGTCTCAAAAAGAAAAAAAATTAAGTTAGACAAAATGATCTTGTTATACTTTTCCTCATATTCTTTTTTTTTTTTTTTTTTTTTTGAGACGGAGTCTCGCTCTGTCGCCCAGGCTGGAGTGCAGTGGCGCGATCTCGGCTCACTGCAAGCTCCGCCTCCCGGGTTCACGCCATTCTCCTGCCTCAGCCTCCCGAGTAGCTGGGACTACAGGCGCCCGCTACCACGCCCGGCTAATTTTTTGTATTTTTAGTAGAGACGGGGTTTCACCGTGTTAGCCAGGATGGTCTCGATCTCCTGACCTCATGATCTGCCCGCCTCGGCCTCCCAAAGTGCTGGGATTACAGGCGTGAGCCACCACGCCTGGCCACCTCATATTCTTAATACATTGAATATTTTTATTCAATGTAAATTTTTCTGTATAATATTTTGTATAACTTGTATACTTCAAGTTATACAAAATGGTCAGGCACAGTGGCTCATGCCTATAGTCACAGCACTTTGGGAGACTGAGGTGGGTGGATTGCTTGAGCCCAGGAGTTCAAGACCAGCCGGGGCTACATGGTGAAACCTCATCTCTACAAAAAACACAAATATTAGCCGGGTGTGGTTGTGCATGCTTACAGCCATCACATGAGCCATCACATGAGACTATTTAAGATGGAGTTGCTCTGGTTCAAACGCCTCTGACACTTCCATAAATAACTTAATGACTATATATTTTGTAGGCTATCACTGTCTATGATTCTCTGAGAGACAAGTCCATGATCATTGCAGAACCTTAAAGTAGTGGTACCACACCACTTGTTTCATTACATCTCATGGATACAAAGCAGATTTTCTAAGTGCAATAAGAAGGGCGAAAACAAACTGAACAAAGCGATAAAAGAAATCACATCTTTGGCCGGGTGCGTTGGCTGATGCCTGTAATCCCAGCACTTTGGGAGGCTGAGGTGGGCGGATCACCTGAGGTCAGGAGTTTGAGACCAACCTGCCCAACAGGGCGAAACCCCATCTCTACTAAAAATACAAAAATTAGCCATGTGTGGTGGCGCGCGCCTATAGTCCCAGCTACTTGGGAGGCTGAGGCAGGAGAATTGCTTCAACCCAGGAGGCGGAGGTTGCGGTGACCCGAGATCGTGCCACTGCACTCTAACCTGGGTGACAGAATAAGACTCTGTCTCAAAAGAAAAAAAAGAAAAGAAAAGAAATTGTATGTAGGCTATTACTACAACTACATAAAATTTTGTTGCTTTTTTGTTTGTTTGTGTTCTTGGGTTTGTTTGGTTTTTTTTGTCCTTAAATAGCATAGGTTCACGACTCAGGATAACTTTACTTTGGCCCCAGGTTAGGTCTCCCAAAAGGTTTCCCAGCAGTCAAGTCCTGGAGTCTCCTGCTGAGTCACCATGAAGCAGACCTCTACCTTGAGAGGCCTTGTTATCACCCCAATTCTTGACTTCTTCTGGTACCACCATCTCCTGTCACCTGAGCTACATAAAATGTTGAATTCATGTTGACTACTTGAATCTAATGGCTAGGATGCAGTGATGCTGCTAAACACCTTACAATGCACAGGAGAGCCCCCAGGAAAAAAGAATTATCTAGCCCTAATGTCAATAATGCCACTATTGACAAACCTTGGCAGAAGGGTAACAGGGTGATTTGTTTTCCTTAAAAAAGGTCTGTTGTTGGCTGGGCATGGTGGTGCACACCTGTAGTCCTACCTGCTCAGGACTAGGCATAAGGATTGTTTGAGCCCAGGAGTTTGAGGCTACAGTGAGCTGTGATCACACCACTGCACTTCAGCCTGGGCAACAGAGCAAGACCATGTCTTAAATTACAAACAAACAAACAAAAATCTGTAGTCTGCTCATCTGCTCATTAGAAGGAAAGGAGGAAAGGAAGGGAAGGAAGAAATGGAAAAGAAAGGAAATAAAGGGATAGAAGGCTATGGGAGAGAAGATGATAAAAAATCAGACATAAAGATAATTGAAAGTAAAGATACCTTATTTCTACTCCCATCTCTACAATTGACTGCCAGTGTGACGTCGACAAGCCACAGATTCTTTGGGAGTCGGTTTCCTCACTGGTAATATAGGGAATGGAGCTAGTTAGCCTGCTTCTGAGGTTCTTTCAGTTCAAAACTTATATGACATTATCTTGGATAGTCAAGCAGACTTAGGAAAAAATTAAGTTTTAATGCTGTATGTGCTCATAGCTATCTTTCTTTTAACATAGAGACCGGGTCTCACTGTTTTGCGCAGGCTAGTCTTGAACTCCTCAACTCAAGCAATCCTCTCTTCTTGGCCTCCCAGAGTGCTGGGATTACAGGCGTGAGCCACCACAACCGGCCCTCATGGCTGGTTTTAAGTCGTGGCATTCTGTGCTATCATGGACACAGTACAGAGTTTCTGTTTTTATCAACGTTTTTGGCATAAGTCACAGCGCCAGTTTAAACAATTCCGGCCCCATTGTTAGACTTTTTGTGAGGCATTGACAACAGAAAAAAGTAATATTGTCCATTTTTTCAGTGCTCTTCTGTCAAAATTTCAAATTTTTTTTTTAATTAAGAAAGAATACATAGATCTGAACTCTCTTAAAAATTATCTGTTATGGGTATAAATGGGCAGGGAAACTGGCTTGGAATAAAGCAAATTAAAAGACATAAAAAAAACTGACTCTCCAGTCTAGCACATAAGGAGCTTAGAAGTTGCTACTCTGTCCTAACGAGTAAAAGGCTGAACAAACTGAAAAAAAATCAACAATATTTTTAGATCTATTACAGAGGTGAAGTCAAAGGGCTAAGTGCTGCCCCCAAAACTGAAGAGACAGATAGGTAAATGCAGAGAATCGCAACTTAGCAGAGCAGAAACCACCCCAGGAACTAGTGCTGGAGTAGGAAAAGTGGAACTGTACTTCACAAACTGCTGGAAACTAGGTATAGACAAACGTGAGTTTAAATCTCCAGGGGGACCCAGTCTTTGGGGCCCCCACTCTTTGGGAAGCTTTACTTCCAGGTGCCTGACCTGGTTCTTACGGTGAATTTTTGGAGAAAAATCCCTTCATGCTTCCTGCAGGGGGAGGAGGAAAGGAACCATTTTGAAACAAACCAGAGCACTCTGTTCTGAACAAGGTCTGCTCTCAGGAGAAACTATGTTTCAGAGTCTGCCCAGCTGGGGTTTTATCACAACCTAACCTACTGGAGGAAAGGAAAATATGTAACTCCAGCCTACTGTATCCATCCTGTCCCACCTAAGGGGAAAAAAACCCTGAAACAGCAACGGGACAGCTCACAGACCAGACGCGCAGACTACCAAAAGATGGAGACCTAATCGCAGGATGATAGACACTTCCTGTCCCCCCACATTTCACCACTCCATTACTAAGGCAGTTTCTTGTATCTAGTACAGCATGTCCACCTTTCAACAACAATTTATAAAAAATACTGAAAGGAGAAAAAAAAAACCCTACAATTTGAAAAGACTAAAATAAACATCAAAACCAGAGTCTGATATTTAGGAACGTTAGAATTACTAAGCCAGGAATTTTTAAGAACTATGATTACTATGCTAAGGACTTTAAAGGGAAAACATGCAAGAGCAGGTGGATAATGTGAGCAGAATGATGGAAATTCTAAGATACAATCATGGACAATGCTAGAGATCAAAATACTGTAACAGAAAAGAAGAATGCCTTTGATGGACTTCTTAGCAGACTGGATGTGCCTGAGGAAGGAATCTCTGAGCTTGAGGATGTGAAATAGAAACCTCCCAAACTGAAAAGCAAAGACAGAAAAGACTGGAAGAAAAAAAAAACAGAAGAGAATATCTAAGAACCATGAGACAGCCACTGTATGTGTAACATACAATAATGGGAATACTAGAAGGAAAAGAAACAGAAGGAAGAGGATCAATATTTTATGCAATAATAACTGAGAATTTTCCCCAAATTAATGTCAGACACCAAACAACAGATCCAGAAAGCTCAGAGAACACTGAGCAGGATCAATGCAGGAAAAATGACACCTAGGCACATCGTATTCAAATGCCAGAAAACTAAAGATAAAGGAAAAATCCTGAAGGAAGCCAGAGGAAATACAGAGGAGCAGAGTAAGAATTACATTTGACGTCTCAGAAACTGTAAGCAAGAAGACAGTAGAGTAAAATAGTTACAATGATGACAGAAAAAAACCACCAGCCTAGAACTCTGCGCCCTGTGAAATTATCTTTGAAAAGTAAGGAAAAATGAAGACTTTCTCATGTAAAAATTGAGCAAATTTTTTGCCAGTAGATCTGCCTTGCAAGAAATGTAAAAATAAGTTTTTCAGAGAGAAGGAAAATAATCTAGGTCAGAGACATGGATCTACATGAAGAAAAAGAAAAACATCAGAAAAGGAATAAGTAAAGGTAAAATAAAAACTTTTATTTTTCTCATTTTTAATTGGTCTGACAGTAGACAGTTTGTTCAAAATAGTAATAGCAACAGCAACAATGTATTTGAAGTTTGTTCAAAATAGTAATAGTAACAATGTGCTTATGTGTAAATGAAAGGAATGACAGTAATGATACAAGGGATGGAAGGAAGGAATTAGGAAAGTTTTGTAATTGTAAGACACTTGCACTCCTCGCAGAGCAGTATAGCGTTACAAGGATACCAGGGGGATATTGTGGGTTTGGCTCCAGACCACTGCAATAAAGCAAATATTGCAATAAATTGAGTTATGTGAATTTTTTGTCTCCCAGTGCATATAAAAGCTATGTTTACCCTATACTGTAGTCCATTAAGTGTGCAGTTACATTATGTCATAAAAAATGATGTACCAGCCAGGTGTAGTGGCTCACGCCTCTAATCCCAGCACTCTGGGAGGCTGAGGCAGTTGGATCACCTGAGATCAGGAGTTCAAGACCAGCCTGGCCAACATGGTGAAACCCTATCTCTACTAAAATAAAAAAAATTAGCCAGGCATGGTGGTGGGCGCCTGTAATCCCAGCTACTTGGGAGGCTGAGGCAGGAGAATCGCTTGAAACCGGGAGGCGGAGGTTGCAAAGAGCAGAGATCGACCCATTGCACTCCAGCCTGAACAACAAGAGCGAAAATCCACCACAAAAAAAAGTCTGGGTGCGTTGGCTCACGCCTGTAATCCCAGCACTTTGGGAGGCCGAGGCAAGCAGATCACCTGAGGTCGGGAGTTTGAGACCAGCCTGACCAACATGGAGAAACCCCGTATCTACTAAAAATACAAAAATTAGCTGGGCGTGGTGGCGCATGCCTGTAATCCCAGCTACTTGGGAGGCTGAGGCAGGAGAATAGCTTGAACCTGGGAGGCGGAGGTTACAGCGAGCCAAGATTGCGCCATTGCACTCCAGCCTGGACAACAAGAGCTAAACTCCGTCTCAAAAAAAAAAAAAAAAAGTACCTACCTTAATTTAAAAATACTTTAATGCTAAAAAATGCTAATGATCATCAGATCCTTCAGCAAATTATAATCTTTTTTCTGGTGGAGGCTCTTGCCTCATTGTTGATGGCTGCTGACTGATCAGGGTAGTGGTTGCTGAAGGTTGGGGTGGCTGTGGCAATTTCTTAAAATAAGACAACAATGAAGTTTGCTGTATCAATGGACTCTTTGTTTGATGGAAGATTTATCTGTAGCATGCAATACCATTTGATAGCATTTGACCTACAGTAGAATTTCTTTCAAAACTGGAGCCAATCCTCTCAAAACATATCACTGTTTTATTGACTAAGTTTCTGTAATGCTCTATATCAATTGTTGTCATCTCAACAATGTTCACAGTATCTTCCCCAGAAGTTTCCTTATCAAGAAACCACTTTCTTTGCTCATCCATAAGAAGCAACTCCTCATCTCATCAAGTTTGATCATGAGATTGCAGCAATTCAATCCCATCTTCAGGTTCCACTTCTAGTTATCTTGCTATTTCCACTACAACTGCAGTTACTTCTTCCACAGAACTCTTGAACCCCTTCAAGTCATCTGTGAAGGGGTTAGCATCAACTTCTTTCAAACTCCTGTTAATGTTCATATTTTGACCTCCTCTCATGAATCATGAATGTTTTTAATAGCATCTAGAATAGTGAATGTTTTCCAGATTTTCAATTAATTTTTCCAGATCCATCTGAGGAATCACTATTTGTGACAGCCATAGCCTTATGAAATATATTTCTTAAATACTAATACTTGAAAGTTGGAATGACTCCTTGATCTGTGGGTTGCAGAATGGATGTTGTGTTAGCATGCCTGAAAACAATATTAATCTCCTTGTACATCTCCATCATTACTCTTGGGTGTCCAGGTGCCTTGTCATTGAGCAGTAATAATTTGAAAGGAATCCTTTTTTTTTTGAGCTGTAGGTCTCAACAATGGGCTTAAAATATTCAGTATACCATGCTGCAAACGGATGTGCTGTCATCCAAGCTTTGTAGTTCCATTTCTAGAGCACAGGCAAAGTAGATTTAACATGATTCTTAAGGGCCCTAGGATTTTGGAGTGGTACATGAACATTGGCTTCAACTTAAAATCACCAGCTGCCTTAGCCCCTAACAAGAGAATCAACCTGTCCTTTGAAGTGTTTGCTTGTTTGTTTGTTTTATGGAATGCTTCACTAATTTGCACATCATCCTTGTGCAGGGGCCATGCTAATCTTCTCTGTATCATCCCAGTTTTTTTAGTATATGTGCTGCCAAAGCCAGCACCCTTTGAAGTTTCGAAGACAGGCACTGTCTTTTTCTCTCTAGTTGTAAAGGTCCTAGATAACATCTTCTTCCAATACAACATTTCTTTCCCCCCACTGAAAATCTGTTTTAAGGATAGCCACATTTCATCAACTATCTTAAGTAGATCTGGAAAACTTGCTGCAGCTTCTACATCAGCACTTGCTGCTTCCCCTCACACTTTTATGTTGTGGAGAAGGCTTCTTTTCTTAAACCTAATGAATCAGCCTCTGCTAGCTTCTAATTTTCTTCTGCAGCTTTCTTACCTATCTCAGCCTTCATAGACTTGAACAGTTAGGTCCTTTGCTTGGATTAGGCTTTGGATAAAGGAATGTTGTGGCTGGTTTGATCTTCTACCCAGACCAGTAAAACTTAACTCCATATCAGCAATAAAGTTGTTTTGCTTTCTTAGCATTGTGCATTCACTGGAGTACACTTTTAATTTCCTCCAAGAACTCTTCCTTTGCATTCACAACTTGGCTAATGGTTTGCCGCAAGACAACTAGCTTTCCGTCTATACAGACTTTTCAAAATGCCTTCCTCATTAACCATAATTATTTCTGGCATTTGATTTAAAGTGAGAGGCTGGGTGTGGTGGTTCATGCCTGTAATCCCAGTACTTTGGGAGGCTGAGGTGGGCAGATCACCTGAGGTCAGGAATTCGAGACCAGCCTGGCCAACATGGCGAAATCCCATCTCTACTAAAAATAGAAAAATTAGCTGATGTGGTCACACGTGTCTGTAGTCCCAGCTACCTGGGAGGCTGAGGCAGGATAATCTCTGGAACCTGGGAGGCAGAGCTTGCAGTGAGCCGAGATCACACCACTGCACTCCAGCCTGGGTGACAGAGCAAGACTCTATCTAAAAAAAAAAAAATATATATATATATATATATATATATATATATATATATATATATACACACATACACACACACACATATTGTGAGAATTACCAAAATGTGACACAGAGACACAAAGTGAGCAAATGCTGTTGGAAAAATGGTACCAATAAATTTACCTGATGCAGGGTTGCCACAAACCTCCAATTTGTAAAAAGCACAGTATTCACAGAGTGCAATTAAGCAAGGTATGCCTGTATTCAAAAGTGGACTTGAATTCATTGTAAGTGTATATTGCAAATTTTAGGGCAACCACTTTAAAGATTTTAAGAAGCAGCATAAGTGACCAGGTGCACTGAATCACGCCTGTAATCCCGACACTTTAAGAAGTGGAGGGAGGAGGACTGCTTGAGCCCAGGAGTTCAAGACCAGTCTGGACAACATAGCGAGACCCTGTCTCTACAAAAAGTTTAAAAATTAGCCAGGCACAGTGGCGTGCACCTATAATCTCAGCCATTTGGGAGGCTGGAGCAGAATTACTTGAGCCCAGGAGTTTGAGGCTGAATTGAGCCATGATCACACCACGGCACTCCAGCCTGGGCTACAGAGTGAAACTCCACCTTAAAAAAAAAAAATGAAGCGGCATAATTGATATACTAAGAAAGAAGACTAAATGGAATCATATATTATAATATCATTCTATAATATATGATATATATATCATACATATCATTATATAACTATATCATAATAAAATGCTCCATCAATACCTCAAAAGTCAGAAGAAGTATGGAAGACAAAAATAGGAACAAATAGCAAGGGCAACAAATAGAAAACAGTCACAAATATCACAGATATTAATCCAATTATATTAATAATTATATTTAAGTGTCAGCTGTCTAAATACTCCAATTAAAAGACAGACTGCCAGAGTGGATCAAAAAATAAGACCCAGCTATATATTGTCTACAAGAAACTCTTTTAAGACATAGACACATATAGATTAAAAGTAAAGGGATGGAGAAAGATATACTATGCTAACACTAATCAAAAGATAGTGAGGGCTGGTTGGAGTGCAGTGCTATTTACAATTAATTGATCATAACTGGTTACAGATTTATTTGTTCTCTCTCTACTTCCATTGCTTCACTTGACTAGCCTTGAAAGAAAGAAAGGAGAGAGAAAGAAAGAAAGAGAGAAAGAAGGAGACAGAGAGAGAGAAAGAAAGAAAGAAAGAAAAAGAAAGAAGAAAGAAAGAGGAAGTGTGGATCTTGGATCGTGACATCAGCAAGATGGTGGAATAGAACTTTCCAGCACTTATCCCCTCATAGAAACATCTATTTGAACAACTCTCCATGCATGAAAATATCTTCATAAGAGCTAAGGAATTCAGTTGAGAGATTATGGCATTTGTGTGTAGCAGAGAATTACAAAAGGACCCACTGAAGAAAGTAGGAAGAACAGGTTCACATTTTCTGCATCACATCACTCCTCCAAGCCAGGCAACACGACATGGAGAGAGATATCCTCCAAGTGGGGGAAGGAAAGTAAATTGAGTCCCAGACTTTGCCACAGGCCGGGCACCAGTGTTGCTCCAGTGAAACTCAGTGCCGGGCTGGTTCGCATAGCCCTAGGCTCCAAGCTGGTACCTGCAGACTAAGCCTCCAGGCCTGCCCAGTGGCAGACTAAACCCCACAACTCCAGGCTCCAGGCCAGTCCCCACAGATATAGGCTCCAAGTCACCCAGAACCAGGCCAGTCCCTGCTGCCCCAGACTCCAGGCTAGCCCCCGTAACTTCATGCTTCAGCAAACCCAGGATGCAAGCCGACCCTAGCAGACTTCAGCCCCTGATAACCCAGGCACTGGGGGTGAGCACCCCAATGTAAACTATGGACTTCAGGTAGTAATGATGTGTCAATGTAGATTCATCAGTTGTAACAAATGCACCACTATGGTGCCGGATGTCCATAGTAGGGGAGGTTGTGTGTCTGTGGGGATGGGGAGCATATATGCTCTCTATACTTTCCACTCAATTTTGCTATGAACCTAAAACTGCTCTAAAAATAAAGATTATTAAATTAAGAAAACATCAGTGAGTAGGACTTATATGTGCTCATATGAAAACAAGATATTTATGTGTGTTTATATGAAAATACCTTCTATTATCTTATAGAATGTTTCCATCCATCTAAAAACATGTAATGTATATTTGTAGAAAATTTCTAAAACCATACCTGTGAAATGATTCACAGTATTTGCACAATGGGGTCAGAGATAGAATATAGTCTAAGCTCCATGAGATACCCTTTTTTACTTTTTGCATTTCTAACATGCACATATATTAATTTCTAATAAGAAAATGTTTTTAAAAAGCAAGAAAAGAAGTAACTTGTGACAATTAGGGAAATGTGAATATAGACTATATATTAGATGATATTGAATTTAAACTCTCCTTAAAAATATGTGTATCCACCATGGAATACTATGCAGCCATAAAAAGGAATGATATAATTTCTTTTGTGGGAACATGGATAGAGCTAGAGGCCATTATCCTTAGCAAACTAACGCAGTAACAGAAAACCAAATACCATATGTTCTCACTTAGAAGCGGGAGCTAAATGATGAGAACTTATGAATACAAAGAAGGGAACAATAGACACCGAGGCCTCCTTGAGGGTGGAGGGTGGGAGGAGGGAGAAGAGTAGAAAAAATAACTAATGGGTACGAGGCTTAATACCTGGGTAGTGAAATAATCTGTACAACAAACCCCCATGACATAAGTTTACCTTTATAACTAACCTGCACATATATCTCCAAACCTAAAGTAAAAGTTAAAAATAGATAAACGATAAATGAAAAAATTAAAATACAAAAAAGTTTATCAAGTAGAAAAATTGATGGAGCATATAAATATTTGATGGATCTAGGTGAAGAATATACATGTATTCATTGTTTTCTTCTTTCATCTTTTCTATGGGTTTGAAAATTTACTTTTGAAACCAACCAAAAAGAAAACACACCTGTAATCTCAGGGTTGTAAAGTCTCTTGAAGTTCTAAACAACTTCTTCAATGTTTCTAATGAAGAATAGACTGTAGTATGAAAGTGGAAAGCCTCAGATGACCTCATTCACCCACATCAACTGATCTGTGCGACTGCTGCACGTTATTTTGTAAAAACAAAACATTCATTGATAAAGGAAATAGATTATTAACTTTCAATTAAATGTGATAATAAAGGAAATTTGGTAATCATGTAAACACTGATTATCAAGCAAACAAAATAAACCAGAAAAATACAGGATATTTTCAGGAAATGCACTTGCCCAATTATCCCCATGACTTATTTTCATATCTCCAGTTTCAGTAGAAAAAATTATCTCCCTTCGCTTCTCCCAAATTCAAGCACTGAAAATCAGTGTAAAAGATGTCATGATATTTTAACATGTGATGAGCATTATTGTATAGTGTATGATAAAACATTTTTGTACATGATGTCTGCATCTTGGAAATGTTAAATAGGTTTTCACATATAAGACTAATTTGTAAGTACATCAGAGGCATAGAGTTCATTACAATTTCATCATTATTTGTCAACCAGTTGAGTTATGAAGGAGAAAGGCAAGACACTATGCTTGACTGGTGCAGATATGCCATCCTAGCCAATTATATAGGATTTCTCTTAAGTCAAAGGCACTGAGAGCTCCTACTTCAGGATAGCAGCTGGAACAAAAATGAATAATACTACAACAGGCAGTAGTCACACTGCCAATTAGTTGCAGAGGTGGGACTTGAACTGTTTTCTCAAGTCACTCAAATAAAAGTGCTCAGAGAATACGTGTTTTATCCTCTAGGAATCAGTGCATTTCCTTCTGCCTGCAGAAAGGAAACAAATGCCATCTGCATCATCTTTTAAACCATAATGTGTATCTCTTAGCAAAGGTAGGAGATAGGCTTTATTTTAAAATATCTAACTCCAATATCATTCCCATATGTGTTCCCACTGAATGATTCTAATAAATCTTAGGGTTAAACAAATTATTCTGGACCAATTTTAACAAAGGTAGTAAATGTCTTCACTTAGATTACATATTTCTCAAGGGCAGGTACTATATCTTACACCTCTTGATGTCTCTCCTTCCAGCACAGTACCCTACAGATTTGATAAGAGATTACTGATGATGTTTAAAATAATGATAATGTTGATAATCACTTCCTGCAATGGAAATAAAGAGAACTGCTAAATCTAGCAACCCAACAGAATCTTCGGAAGACAATAGTTTTTTTTTTATAGTTTAAAAAAAATTCCTCAAGAGTCTATTGTTTGAAGAGTTTAGCAAAGGTTATAAAATTTAATTAACTCAGAGAGAGTGAAGAATACTTGAGAAGATTTTATTTTCCCTTCATAATTGCAATCGATATGATAAAATTGTCCTCAAGCAGTCATTCCTGTCACATTAGCATAAACAGTTAGTTTGAAGTCTCAAATGATATATTCTCCCATTGTCTCATGTTTCTTGACTGTTAAGGTTAATAGAAAGGGCCTACATTCATTAGAATAACATTGTACTAAAAATGTAATCTGACCCAATTAGTGAAAGAAGCTCTTGTCTGCTATACGTGGTAATTCCAGTTGTAGGCAGCAGAGGTAGTTGTTTTCACAGAAAACATGAGATACTAATTATTCATGTGAGTTTCTCTCCTAATTTTAATTTCAAATGTTAAAGTCTTATATATTATTGATCTTTTGTATTACAATTCCTTTCTCTCTCTCTCTCCTTTTGCCCTTCCTTTAACAAATTATGTTTTGCTATACAGGTCAACACTGTTAATTACTTTTTGTTTACTCACTTTTTAACTCTCCAATCGAGTCCCCAATTACTATGACAAGCATAAATATCCCAGGGTGGACACTATTACAATTATATCACTTTATAAAATGACGGTTTCTTCTTGCTCCTGTAAGAAGATTACAAATTGAATGTTGAATAATCATGATGTAGAAAGCACTGTGGGAGGGTGGTATGGGAAAAATAAAGATGAACACATGTTTACCCCAGGATAAGAGGTTTAAACCAAGAGCTTGTAGATAATGAATTCAAAACATTCACCTCTTAAAACTATTTAATTCCAAATCCTTTCATGTGACTATCTTAGTGTCATGGTGTTCTGAGATTAATCTTTAGTGTTCATGTTCAAAAGGACAAGCACCAAATATCCATGTTGACCTATTTGGTCCCTTTCTTCTCCCAACTAACATGGCTGCTAGACCAATTAGCTGTTTATTGCATAAACAGTGGGACTCGGGGTGAACTACTTAACTACTCTCATCCTTAATGTCTCCAGTAGTAAAGAAAAATGAAAATAATCATATGAGTTTTGGAGGATTAGCGTGGTGACCCCATGAGATCTAGAACATGAAAGTATCGCTACTGTGCCTGGCACTTATAGGTGATAAATAAGTATTTGTTCTTTTCCTTTTTCTGAGCATCTCCCAGCAGCACATCTACTAACTGAAATATCTAGACATTCTAGGAATATCCAGACTTCCCAAGGGGGTATAGCAAACAGAAGTGATAGTACTAGGCTGATGCCAATGATCATTGTGGCTGCTACTTTGCTGACTTCAAAGCTTATCTGTGAGATAATGTTTTTCTATTTAACTTATATCTCTTCCCCGATCTGCTCTTCAACCCCTACTGCCACTCTGAGAATCCTAACACCCCAAGGCTCATTTCCCATCGAGTACCCTACTTTCATCAAGTTCAGCTGCTAAAAAAAAGTTGGAGCTATCACACAGCAAAGCACACAAATGTTGATAAAGGAATAATTTAGCTGATACCCTGAGAGTAAAGGCAGAAATGACAATAGCTATTTAATATATTTCATTTTTCTCCTATGTAAAAATTGCAATTGATATGATAAAATTGTCCTCAAGCAGTCATTCCTGTCATATTAGCATGAACAGTTAGTTTGAAGTCTCAAATGATATATTCTCCCATTGTTTCATGTTTCTTGACTGTTAAGGTTAATAGAAAGGGCCTACACTCATTAGAATAAAATTCTACTAAAAATATAATCTGACTTTTAAATCAGATTATAAAAGTATAATCTGATTTTTATGAGAGAACAAGTGATTTCAAGTACTTTAATTATGGTAAAAATCATTTTAAGACATTGCTGAAGAGGCACGAGATGGTGATAGGATCCTATTAAACTAGGCCATTGATTGTTTTTATCATATCCATGATGAACTGTAACATTTTTACTTCACTGAAGTAGATATGAGTACGTGCTGTCTTCATATGTTTGAAATCCTAGGCAAATCAGTAAGAATAGTCCATTGTTTTTACCCTCTATAAATAGAGGGACCAAATAAATAATTGAACCAAAAAGTGTTTCTGTTATACTGATCCTGCACTCGGTTAAAAATTAATATAGAAAAATCTCTGGAATTACAACACAAAAGCTATATTGAAGAAAGCCTATGTTTTACCTTGATTAAAGTAAAAGACTTCTACCAAAATTGAAGTAGCAGGTGCTAACATAACTATAACATTTTGGAATAGGCTTACCAAAAACATGCCTTCTGGGTCATTTTTATTCAGTGAATTTTTTTTTTGTCTGACAAGATAGTGCAAATGTATGACCTGATTTTATTTTTGCTGTTGAACTCAAGAGAATACAATTAAACCTAACAATTGCTATTAGTTCAACAATACTAAATAGCTAAACAGCTGAAGTGGTATTGATTAATTATTCATGAAAATGTAATCTTGATGATAATTTAACATTATTTGGTAAAGGGCTTAATTTGCTATCTAAAAATTATTATTTCCAATTAGAAAGTCTTACTCCAAATAATGTTGTAGTGTGCTATGTAGGAACAAAAAATTATTTTGAAATGGCTGGAGGCAAAAACTGAATAACTCTCTGAGCCCAGCAAGTCATAACATTTCAATATAATCTAATGAGTAGAGTGAATCAGTAATGCAGTATCATTGTCGCCTGTTTTTTCTCTTCTTCCTGGCACTACAGCAAAGCACAAAGATTGGAATATTGAGCATTTCAGCAAACAGCCAAGGTAATTTAGATTTTTATTGCTACATTTGGTCCTTGGCTTTAAACAAGCCAAAAAAGAACCCTCAGAAAAAGTAATTTACTAAATCATGGTACCAACCAAATCATGAACAACAAAACTGCAATGCTTGGCTTTCCTTGGGTTTTGTCTGTGTTGCTAAGATATTAGACAAGTCTGACTGACAAGCAGTATTTTGCAGAAAAGGAGTTGAGAATGCTCTCTTGGCAAGGCAGAGGTTGAGGTATAGAGACTAATGCTATCTTCTTATTTTGTAACTAAGATGACTTTGCTGGGCCTCTTGCCTTAATTGCCCTTGGGATGATTAACATTGGCTCCAAGCTCCCAGGATACAGACTAATCCGTTTGGTGAGGCTCCTGGGAACTTGCTAGCCAGCTTAGATCAATGGCCAACAAAGATTTGATGATTCCTTAGAGGAGCCATCAGTGAAATAAAATGTTAATCTTCAGGGTAAAATACACACACATGCACACACCCAAGCACACACACACAATGAAATTTCCTTAAGAGAAGGAACCATGCCTTATTCATGTTTGCAGGATTGTAAAGATTAAATGGGTTGATGCATGCCAAAGAAACTTAGAATGGTACTTGGCAAAGGGTAATCAGTAAATATTTAGCAGTTGCTATTTTTGTTTATATCCACTGTGTTCAGTACAGTAACTGTTATATAATAGAAACCAATACACTTTAAATGATTTTAAAATGAATATAGATTTATTATTTGTCTCCACTTTGTTAGATGCCCATTGAAGAGAATTCAAATTTAACATTTCAAATAAAAAAAGAGTATATTAGGTTTAAAAATTTTGAAAACCACGGCCACAGAGGATGGAGAGTCAGCAAAGACTTTAAAAAAGAGGATAATATGATTAGGGTTCTCTTTTTTTAGGTGCGACAGGGTCTCACTGTCACCCAGGCTACCATGCAGTGGTGCAATCATGGCTCACTGTGGTCTTGACCTCTGGGGCTCAAGCAATCCTCCCACCTCAGCCTCCTGAGTAGCTGAGTAGCTGGGACCACAGGCATGAGCCACTATGCCTGGCTAATTTTTTTTTTTAATTTTGTAGAGATGAGGTCTTGTTATGTTGCCCAGGCTGGTTTTGAACTCCTGGGCTCAAGTGATTCTCTTGTCTTGGCCTCCCAAAGTGCTGGGATTACAGGCATGAGCCACAGAGATGGGCCTCAGAATTTATTTTTAAAAGATATTTGAAACTATAGGTGACTTGGAAAAGTTAGACTTGAAGCAGAGAAACCAGAATGAGGAATATGATATCCAGATCTGAGAAAATAAGATCTTGAATTAAGGCAGTGGTAATGAGGATTAAAAAAAAAGATGTCAGACTAGTGAGATATATAGGATATGGAGGTTATAGGATTTAATGACCAATTCCAAGGTGAGAGTGAAGAAGTCACAGAGAATAAATCACCTGCCTCTGACTTGGGAAACAGAACAGAGAGTGACCCTTAACTAGAGTAGGTTATTCACAAAGCAGAGAAAGGTTGGTGAGAGAAAGAGTTAAACTTTAATTATGTTAAGTTAGAGGCACCATTGGGACATTCAGATAAAATGTCCCCGAGGCAGCAGGATATAATAATCTGAGGATCAGAACTGAAGTCTGAGATAGGGATAGAAATTTGGAAATCATTGGCAAAAAATGTGAGGTCATCCACGCTGATGAGATCAACCACAAAGAAGGATAGAATAAAGAGAGAAGAGGCTTAAGGAGTCGGCAGAGGGACGAGGAAAGGAGCTACAACCAACTTGTCAGCAGGGAAGAGGAGAATAAGGAGAGCAAGACCAACGGAGTTACCAGGGTAGTGTTCAAGAGAGAAGGAGAGAGATCAATAGTAACAAATACTATAGAAGTCAAGTGAAACATGAAATGAAGGTGAAACTTACCCACTGGGCACAGTGTAGGAGCTTAATAATATTTGATAAATTGGATATATAAGCTACTACACACAAAGCGAATCATTGCTGATCTTGCCTCCAATCTACCTTCTTAATTATCTACACTAAACATTTTTTCCAAACCTTTTAGTCCCTTGAAGATAAAAAATACTTTGATTTAGTAACTTTCTCCAGAATACATTGGGCCTTCCTAACCCTCATGCTTTGTTGTATGCCATTCACCCTGGCTAAAATACAATTGATCTATGTCTCTACTTATACCAACCTACTGACCTCTCATACCTGGATCAAATCCCAACTTCCCCATTCAATCTTCCATGATTTTCCCAAACAGAAGTAATCATCACCTCCATAAAACTCCCAAAGGGGCCGTGCACAGTGGCTCAAGCCTGTAATCCCAGCACTTTGGGAGGCCGAGGCGGGCGGATCACGAGGTCAAGAGAGCGAGACCATCCTGGCCAAAATGATGAAACCCTGTCTCTACTAATAGTACAAAAATTAGCTGGGCGTAGTGCGTGCGCCTGTAGTCCCAGTTACTCCAGAAGCTGAGGCAGGAGAATCACTTGAACCCGGGAGGCAGAGGTTGCTGTGAGCCGAGATTGCACCACTGCACTCCAGCCTGGTGACAAAGTGAGACTTTGTCTCCAAAAAAAAAACAAAAAACAAAACACACACACACACACACACACACAAAACTCCCAAAGGACCATTTTTTTATCTATATCAGTAAATTATCAAGTTAATGTTTTTATGTATAACATTACCATATTCTATTTTTCTCTTGTTCCTTGAACAAAAATTTGTATCTTGTATTATAAATTAAATTTGTAGGTGTCTGTATCTTGCCTCCCATCTAGATGATAAATTCCTGGATAACAGGGATAAGACCTCATAATTTTCTCTGTTCCAAATATTTACTGAATGCCAAAAATGTGTGGAGCTCTAGTAGAGATACCAGGGATAGTATTGTAAATAAGACAGGCAACATCTTACCGTCATGGAGTTTATATTCTGCTGGACATACTTGAACTTATTATGTCCCTCAGCTCCTTCTCACTCACACTATCAGAACAATATACCTTACTATTCTTGGGTTCATGAACCCCATGTCCTTTATAATATCCTTTGTAAACATTTCCTAACCCTAGACTTCTAATATGACAGATGCTGAAGTGGAATAAGGGACGTCTAATTGAGTTATGAAGATCACTATAACATGTAGACTTTGGAGTCAGATTTTAGTTGAAATGTTAGATGTGCCATTTACTAGAAGGGTGACTGAAAACAAATTTTTTTGTTGGTTTTTGAGACAGGGTCTCACTCTGTCACCCAGGCTGAAGCACAGTGACACACTCAAAGCTTACTGCAGCCTTGAGTGAGGCTCAAGTGATCCTCCCACCTCAGCATCCCTAATAGCTGGGACTACAGGCGTGCACCACCGCTCCTGGTTAATTTTTGTATTTTTTGTAGAGCCGGGGTTTCACCATATTGCCCAGGCTGGTCTTGAACTTCTGGGCTCAAGCAATCTGCCTGCCTCAGTACCCCAAAGTGCTGGGATAACAAGCGTGAGCCACTATGCCCACCCTGAACACAATTTTTAACTTTTTTGAGGTTCAGTTTTTTCATCATAAGAATTGTAATAATACCTATCATCCAGAATTACTGTGAAAGTCAAATGAAATAATTACATAGCTGCTAAGAATACATGTTAATTATGTTAAAAGTATCTTTAAAATTAAGAGGTCATTGCTCTGAAGAAGAAAGAGTAGTGAGGGGAGTCTAGCTCTACCAAATATTGAAACATTTTATAGTTACAGTAACCAAAATAATATAGTTCTAGAATACGAAAAGAAAAATATGAGTAAAGTAAACCAGAAAGCCTGGAAATAAGCCCCAATATATATGAAAACAGAGTATTGTCCTTAGTTGGAGAAAAAGGTCACACTCTGGTCTTCCTCTGGTTGTACCACTTTTGGCAGGACAAAGCGATATGCCCACCTGAAACCTGTCACCTCCCTTCACCTCACTTTGGTTACCCAACCTTTCATTGGCATTGCCTGACTCACTGTCCCAAGACCACTTCAAGGACTGTGTTAGCCTTTCCCCTTCTCCATCCTCCTGAGAGTGGCCATGAAATCTTTATTGTACCCATAAGCCCCCTGATCAACTTAGAGAGTTCACCACTCTTTCCTCTTTGACGCTTTCTTCACTTGGCATCTGGCTCACCACTCTCTCTTGGTTTTTCACCTGACTCACTTACTTACTTGGTCTCCTTTCCTAGTTCCTCCTTATATCCCCAACATCTGAATTCCCAAGTACCTCAGGCTTAGTCTTCAGTCTTCTTCTGTCATTGCAGTCCATTACTAAATTATCTCATTCCATCACATGGTTTTAAATAACATCTATAAACTGACAACTTTCAAATTGATATTTCTAGCCCTGACACCTCCCTTGAAATCTTCTCTTATATATCCAGCTACCTATTTGATATCTCCATGTAAGTGTCTAAACAGGCATCTCAAATTTATGCCCAAACATTTACAAAACTAAACACTTTATTATCTACTACCTCAACCAACTTTTTTCCACAGCCTTTTCCCATGGTAGCAAATGACAAAATCTATTCTTCCCAGTTGCTCAGGCCAAAACCTCAGTCATTCTTGTGTCTTCTCCTTCCTTTGTGTTTCATGTCCAATCCATTAGCAAATCCAGTAGACCTTACTTACAACATTTGTCTGGAATTTGATCACTCCTCGCCCCACTGCCACTACTAATCAAATACAATTTGCCATCCTCTCTCACCTGGGTTACTCATCTGGATGAGCAAGTTTTATCTGTAAAGGGCCAGATAGTAAATATTTTAGGCTTTGCAGACTATAGAGTCTCTGTTGCAACCACTCAACTCTGTTCTTGCAGGCCTGAAGCAGCCACAGACAGTACTTAAATGAATAGGTGTGGCTGTGTTCCAGTAAATCTTGATTTACAAAAACAGGCATTGGGCCAGATTTGGCCAGCAGGCCATAGTTTGCCAACTCCTGACCTGGATGACTGCACTGCCCCGTAACTAGTCTCCCTCTTTCTACCTTTCCTCCTAAAATTGAGACATGGGTGAAGGTGATAGCTTTGAATAAGAGGGAAGAAAGGAAAGATGAGTAAAAATATAGGTGAATTTAGTCTTCCCAGTTGCCTGAATACTCCCAGAGAAAGCACCAAGCGAGGCGACAAGCCACTGCCTGGACTCACAGTTGCCTCATAAATGGTAACAACCAAAACATGCTGACTCATCTTGACTACAACAAAGTCACCTATATTTTTACTCATCTTTCCTTTCTTCCCTCTTATTCAAAGCTATCACCTTCACCCATGTCTCAAATTTAGGATGATGCACTGTTGTGCATCATCAAGTAATGAAGATGGAGTATAATTGGGATAGACCTTACTGAAGAAGAAAGATTTGAACTGCACAGTGTTGCCAAGAGCCAGTTCCTACTGCCTAGAGTGAAAACACTTTTTCCAGCCTCCCCTTTCTCCAAAGGGCCAACAAAATTAAAATCTTTACAAAGAATTTGTATACATACACAATATAGTTGGGTCCTGAGCCCCTTTGAGACTGGCCCTTGAGCTGACCAAACTGTTCCTAACCCATTCCACCCCCCATGTCCACCCTGGAGCTCACACTAGGGGGAAATTTCCCCAAAATCACTCCTAACACAAATACCTAACATTCAAAATCAGTGAACAGCTTTCAAATGGAGGTAATTCTCTTGTGAACAAAGTAGTATTTGAATTTAGTCTTCCCAGTTGCCTGAATACTCCCAGAGAAAGCACCAAGCGAGGCGACAAGCCACTGCCTGGACTCACAGTTGCCCCATAAATGGTAACAACCAAAACATGCTGACTCATCTTGACTACAACATAACTCCTTAAAATACCATCTTCCCACACAACAAAGTTTTCACAATTAGAAGAGAGGTGGGACTATTTTAACATACAAATCCTATGTCTGTTTTTTCACTTAATAGCATGTGAAATACTTACCCTATTGTGGTGACAATAGCTCTTAGAGAAGCACAGCGTGTAGCCAGTAAAGATCTTTCTGAGGTGGTTTTCTTGAGGTTTAGGGGTTAAAAAACTATCACTTGTTAAAAAGTACATAAAGGATTTCCAGATGTAAATCATTTGTAAATTTATCTCAAGGGGTATTAGGAAATGAATAATGAAACCAGCACATACTATGTGCCTGGGAGGAAAACTTCAGGACAATAATTATCGAAATTATAATGAAAACCAAGTGGTAATTAGCCTCATTGGTTAAACTAATTAAGTGAGCAAAAAACACTTTCAGAAAATAAAATTTCAGATGTTTAATATTAAAGCATTTGTACTACAATTTCAGTATAGCTTTGAGAACATGTAAGTGCAATTTAGAGAGTCGTTCTCCATATAATGGAGTGGTGGAAGCAGCAATAAATGATGTAAAAAGCACATTAAAGGCTACATGAATTCACAAGTCCACACTTTGTTTTAGTATGTCATCAGTGCTTGTGTTTAATGTCATATTTGAGTCTTCATCAGAGTGTTGCTCCTTTTGAATTCATGTGACTAAATATTACAGAGGTTTAGGCTGGTGTTAGCCCAGAATATTTTTGACCCCCAAGTCATTGAAAACTGTGCTATTTATCGTTACCCCCAATACAAGGGGGGAAAAGTGCTGTATATTGGAATTATTTTGCACTTTAACAACCAAACTTTTCTAATGAAGACTCTATATCCATCCATCTACTATACATCCATTAATTTATTTGCTCATTTATCAATTTCCGGGATGCCTGCCTTTTCTTTCCATGGCAGTGTCCTAGGAGCTAGGGTTACAAGTAGCTTACAGTCTGGTTGGAGGAGTCATATTTGTAAATAGATAAGTGCCATTAATTGTTATAGCTTCTGCGTTAGGAGTACCTACAGGATTTGGTGGGGCCCAGGGCAGTAGCAGTGAATGGAGGAATGGACGAATGGACGAGCATGGGGAGGAAGGTCTGCAGAGGAGAAAATGCTGGAGCTTTGTTCTTTTGTCTCCTTTATTCATTCTGTTCCCGCTTCCTACAACACCCTTTTCTCACTTCTGATTGGGCTAAACCTTGCTCAAAACTTTAAAAAGTTGTGTATAGCCTGTAACCCCTGCACTTTGGGAGGCTGAGGCAGGCAGATCGCTTGAGGTCAGGAGTTCGAGACCAGCCTGGCCAACGTGGTGAAACCCTGTCTCTACTAAAAATACAAAAATTAGCTGGGTGTGGTGGTGCATGCCTGTAATCCCAGCTACTCAGGAGGCTGAGGCAGGAGAATCACTTGAACCCAGGAGGCGGAGATTGCAGTGAGCTGGGATCACACCATTGCACTCCAGCCTGGGTGACAGAGCGAGACTCTGTCTCAAACATAATAATAATAATACTAATACTAATAATAATAATAATAATAAAAGGTGTACATATTTTCTTAACCAGTTATGTATGAATGCATCTTAATTATGTAAAATATTGAAATACAGAAGTATATAAATAGTAGAAGTCTTTCTTTACCCTGCTCCCGTTATTCTTCTACTTCGAGGTAGTACTTTTAACACTTTGTATGTGTGCAGAACTTTTTCTGTATATCTACCTGTGTTCATATATATATGCCTTTGTGTATTTATGTATATATATTCATATTAATTATATACAAACCATAAAATAAATACTGTTTTCAGTTTTTTATTTCACTTAACAGTTTATCATAGGGATTCTCTCATTACAGTTCTTCTATATCAAAATCCAGGAGTTAGAAATATCATTTTTTTTTTTTAGCCAATTCCCTATGGATAAAAATTTAGAATTTTCTCCCAAATTTGCACTATTATAAATACTGAAATGAACACCTACAGACATATTTATGTACATGTGTATGTCTGTAGACTATATACCTGAGTGGAATTATTAAATTAAAATTATGATAAATGCTGTCACACTGTCCTCCAAAACCCATGTAGCGATATGTACTTCCACCAATTTGGTAGAAGAGTGCCTGTTTCTCTACACTTTTACCCGGTGAGAATGTTGTCAATTGTTGAACATTTTGATGGTCAGATAGTGGAAAATGTATTGTTTTAGTTTCTACTTCCCTTACTTCTGGTGAGATGAAACATCCTTCATACATTCGTTTGAAACTATCTTTTTTTTTTTTTTTGAGAAACGGTCTTACTTTGTCACCCAGGCTGGAGTGCAGTGGCACGATCTTGGCTCACTGCAACCTCCACCTCCTGGGTTCAAGTGATTCTCCTGCCTCAATCTCCCAAGTAGCTGGGATTACAGGTGTGTGCCACCACACCTGGCTAATTTTTGTATTTTTAGTAGAGACGGGGTTTAACCATGTTGGCCAGCCTGGTCTCCAACTCCTGGCCCTGAGGTGATCTGCCTGCCTTGGGCTCCCAAAGGGCTGGGATTACAGGCATAAGCCACCATGCCCAGCCTAAAACTAAACTTAAAATAGGAATTGGTTGGTGGTTGGCAGGGGGAAAAGTACAAGCAAAGACCTAGATCTGTTAATTGCACAGTGCCAGAGTGTTATAGGGGGACTGAAATTGCTGAATATAGGGGATGAGAGGGTGATTTCAAGACTAATGGGGATTAGAGAAATAGATAGGTGTCCCATAATAAAGGACTTATTGTACCAGTTGCTTGGACTTTACCCTGTAGATAATGGAGAGCTATTCAAGGATTTTAAAACAAGGCTGCAAAAAGGCCAGATTAGCTTTTGAAAAACTTCATCTTGCAGCTGTGAGAGAGCACAGAGACTGGACAAGAGGAGAGCACATTTGCAAGAACGGCAGTTCACTGAAGGAGGGCAGTGGTACTGGGTGTGTAAGGGGGAGGCTATGAGAGAGGGGAGGGAGACAGAAGCCACAGCACCGCTTGTAGATTGTCTGTGAGGAGTGGAGGGTAGAAAGCCAATCTGAGAGTCAGTTTTCCATCTAGACAGTATTGGAGTGGATGGTTCTCCAGGAATCTCTCACTCTAGCAAATAATGTTACACAGAGGTTGCATTTAAACTAATTATGTTTAATTTTAGTGAGGTTTCTACAGAGATGAATATTTAAAAGAAAATCAGAAAAAAGTGCACATTTACTTAAGAGAAAGATACTGGTTAAAAAGAGCTAGAAATAAGGCCGGGCACGATGGCTCATGCCTGTAATACCAGCACTTTGGGAGGCCAAAGAGGGTGGATCACGAAGGTCAGGAGTTTGAAACCAGCCTGGCCAACATGGGGAAACCCCTCTCTACTAAAAAAATTAGGCAGGTGTGGTGGCACATGCCTGTAATCCCAGCTACTCGGGAAGCTGAGGCAGGAGAATCACTCGAACCCAGAAAGTGGAGGTTGTGGTGAGTGGAGATCATGCCATTACACTCCAGCCTGGGTGACAGAGCAAGACTCCATCTAAAAAAAAAAAGAAAAAAAAAAGCTAGAAATAAATGAATCTGCAAGGAAAAAATAATGGAAAAATGAGAAAAGAGAAAGATTTTTATTTATTTATTTATTTATTTTTTGAGATGGAGTCTTGCCCTGTCACCCAGGCTGGAGTGCAATGCCATGATCTCAGCTCACTGCAACCTCTGCCTCCTGGGTTCAAGCGATTCTCTTGCCTCAGCCTCCTGAGTAGCTGGGATTACAGGCGTGCACCACCATGCCCGGCTAATTTTTTTTTATCCGTAGCAGAGACAGGGTTTCACCACGTTGGCCAGGCTGGTCTCGAACTCCTGACCTTGTGATCTGCCCGCCTTGGCCTCCCAAAGTCCTGGGATTATAGGCGTGAGCCGCCATGCCTGGCCTGAGAAAGATTTTTTAATGAGTAAAGAAAGAAAAGAGTAGAGGAGAATATAAAGAAAACTGAGGGTTTTTTTCTATTTATGTATTTATATTTCCTTTTGCATACATTTACATTATGTTTTGGAAATAATATATTGACAATACAGAATGTTAATTCATGGAAGACAGTAGATCCTGAACCATGTTTGATAAAGATCTCGAAGTGTCTACTGCTCATAAGAGTACTGTTCTTGAATAATAACACACCTATCTTGAGAACCTGAATTTAACCATGCAGCATGCTCTCAACCTCCTAATGTTACTTATCTAGAAAGAAATCATTATGTCTATTTTATAGAATAGAGTCCTGAGGCTTGAAAATGGTTACTTGTACATATTACACATTAGATATTTGATTCTGTTAGTCATTTACTGTTCATCCTTTCTTTGATTGCTGGTAATTTTCATGGGTGTTCTGAAATCCCCTAACTTGGCCCTAACTAGACCAAGTGTGCCCTCCTTGGAGTTTTTTTCTTAGACACAGGAATTATTGCTGCTATTTAAGTCTGCCTATGCTACTCTTTAGACAAATAATGATTTATCTTGGTCCATGGTACTTTTTATGCATGTCTGTAAAAAAAGAGTTTTGGTTGAAACATCCTATGAAAAAACATGCTTTACTATTAATATCTTCATAAAGCTGCCATGGAATAAAAAATATTAAAATGGAAAGCATAATAGCGATGTTGTATATTTGTATTACTTTATTTTATAATTTTTATTGTTAGAAAGTTAGAAAATACAGAAAAGCACAAAGAAAAATAATAATTGCCATGTGCCTGTAGTCCCAGCTATTCAGGAAGAAGAGGCAGGAGGCTCACTTGAGCCAAGGAATTTCAGGCTGTAGTGTGCCATGGTAAAGCTTGTGATTAGCCACTGCACTCCAGCCTGGGCAACATAGTGAGACCCTGTCTCAAAAATCATCAATATCATCGTCATTATCATCCGTATTCACACCATCTCAAACAAACCACTATTATTATATTGGCATATTTTTCACATTTTTAAAAGAAAAATTAGTTTATTGAATGACTTACAGGAATTCAAACAACAGAACTGCACAAAAATAAAAGTTTGAAAATCACCCCAAATCTACCACCCAGAAATGACCATGATTAGCTTTAGAATAATATACATTAGCTTTATACTGTGTATATATACACATTCTTCTAAGCATACATACAGATAGAAAGAATACCTTTATAAGCATGGGGTCATGCCATTTATATAAACATCTTAAAATTAAACTTACTTGAATTTAATAGAAGAGAAATTGAAGGAATGGTTGAACTTCAAATAAATATTCCTCTATCACCACAAGGTACATTATTTCCTGAAGAATTCTAAATACTCCAAAATATGAAAAGACTGCATTGTTGCACTTTTTATAAAGCCACGTTTTGATTGTATGTATCATCAGTGACTCCTTACTTTGAAAGATAAAAGCATTAACATCCTTGCACTCCTACTCATCTCTCCATCCCCTTCCTCCCCTAGCTCAAAACATTTACCTGTTATTTTTCTCTTCATAAATCTCATTATTTTCTGCAGGCACAGCTAACATATTGAAAAATCCTCTGTCTACTACCTCTGCATTCTCAATTATTTTTTATATGGATGTAGTTACTCCTGAAAAGTCCCTCTCCTCACTGTCAACTACTAACCTAAAACTGCCACCACAACCCAGTGTTGGCTGCTCAAGACTTTCTTCCCCCGCCCCTGTCTCTCTAATAAGGCCCATGAGAAAGGTAAATGGAAAAATACCTAGAGGATGAGCAACTCCATAATTTCACTTAGCTTGAAGGGAGAGGGAAAGAAGCTGTGAACACACAGGCATTAATAATTTTGACCCTGTTAAATTTTTATAACAGTACAATTTTCTGGAATACTAGATATGGACAATAGAACTCAAATGATGCAACTGGCTTCAGAGAACTTACTGAAGAAGTTGGGGCAGGAGGTCCAGGAAGAATAGGGTCAAAGGCAGGGAGTGATGAGAAGGGCATTCTGTCTCTAGTTCTGCAGTGCACAGCAGAGGGGCTGGGCCCAGGACTCCCACCACAGGGCCGTGCAGCCAGCCAACTCATCTCCCTGCTTCCTGCACGTTTAAAGAGAAAGCTCAGTACTCACTGCTAAGCATCTGGCTTGACAGCAGGGAACATTCAGTTAATGGTAGTTCAGAGGAATTGCTGTGTTTGCAGCTGTTTCTTCTTGACAAAATAATTGTTGTTTCAAATGGGAAATTATTATGTGGAATCAGAATCAAATGTAAAAGCACTGTCGTAGCACAGTTTGATTTACTGGTATATAAATAGGTTTTGGGAAAAGAAGGTATAACATGAAAAAGTATGATCATTGGCTGGGTGTGGTGACTTATGCCTGTAATCCCAGCACTGTGGGAGGCTGAGGTGGGTGGATCACTTGAGGTCAGGTGTTCAAGATCAGCCTGGCCAACATGGTAAAATCCTGTCTCTACTAAAAATACAAAAATTACCCAGGTGTGGTGGTGGCGCCGGTGGCTCCAGCTACTTGGGAGGCCGAGGCAGGAGAATTGCTTGATCTGGGGAGGCGGAGGTTGTGGTGAGCTGGGATTGCACCACTGCACTCCAGCCTGGGTGACAGAGCGATACTCTGTCTCAAAAAAAAAAAAAGGGAAAAGAAAGGAAAAGAAAAAGTATGATCATTATACATGGTGGATTAGCACTTTCCCAAAGATCCAAAGATAACAATGCCAGAGAGATGTGACATAGGACTGAAGCAGCGTGGTCACACATCAAATCAACGACTTCACATATTTTCTAACCCTGTTTCATGGAAAGCACACACACTCTTGAGAATGGTATACGGCAATCTGCTTTGCCCAGACTAAAAGCTCAGTCACTACTAGTAGGTACAGAAAAACTGTTAAAAACAATTATGTGTATTATTTTCAAACATTTCAAAAGTCTTGTGCCAAATGTCAAGCTGTGATTTACCTGTAGTAACTATTAGTCGAAGAAATTAATGAATAAATTATTTTTGAATTAGTAGATATTTTTTCCCTTTAACTCTGCAGTGCCCTCATTCTAGAAAGACGTAATGCAACTTTTTTCTTAAAAGATCAGATAGTAAATATTTTTGGCTTGCAGGCTGTATGGTCTCTACTGAGACTACTCAGCTCTGGTGTTGTAGTGTGAAAGCAGACATAGACGATATGTGTACCAATGTGGATAGCTGTGTTCCAATAAAGCTGTATTTATAAAACAAGAGGCTGGGCTGGGCAGTCGGTTGCTGACTCTGGTTGGCTACACTCCCTGTTAGACATCTGGAGATCAGAGATTGTTGCTATGGCCTGTGAAAGCAATTCCTAGTCCTTAACAGGTTGTAAACTGGTGTTTATAATAATAATGTGTTCCCCTGGTAATAAAAACTTAAATTGACATCCCTGTTTTCTAGAAGACATAAATACTTATAAATTATCTTTGTTGAACAGAACAAGATTATTGGCCTTCTGTCTTTCCCTTGTGCCTGAAGGTAAAAGACAACGATTGTGTTACAGGTTTAGTTCTCTAGAAGCAAAGAGCAAGGCAGAGCTTTGGAAGCTAGATGTTTTATTAGGAATCAACACTTACGAAAAGTAAGGGAAGGGGCCAGGTGTGGTGGCTCACACCTGTAATCCCAGCACTTTGGGAAGCCAAGGTGGGCTGATTGCCTGAGTCCAGGAGTTCGAGACCAGCCTGGGCAACATGATGAAACCCTGTCTCTACAAAAAAAAAAACAACAACAAAAATTAGCCATGTGTGGTAGTGGGCACCTGTAGTCCCAGCTATTTGACAGCCTGAGGTAGGAGGATCACTTGAACCTGGGAGGCAGAGGTTGCAGTGAACTGAGATTGTGCCACTGCACTTCATCTTGGGTGACAGAGCAAGACGGTGTCAAAAAAAAAAAAAAAGAAGAGAAAGAAAGAAAGAAGGAAAGAAGACAGAGAGAGAGAGAAAGAAAGAAAGAAAAAGAGAAAGAAAGAAAGGAAAGAAAGAAAGAGAAAGAAAGAAGAAAGAAAGGCAGAAAGAAAGAAAAAGAAAGAAAGAAGAGAAAGGGAAGGGAAGGATGTGGGACTGGGTGAAAGGAGAAGTAGAGCTGCTATGCAGATTCGAAAAGCCTCATCTGATCTGGCACAGAATGTTGAGAGAATAGTATCAAGTGGCCAAGACTTTATTACACCCTCACATAGTCATCAGATGCACACAGCCATAGGAAGAGGAAGGTTTTGGGCAAAGCAGTTCTCTGGAAAAAGCTCATCACTAAAGACATCTGCTGACTGCCTGCCCATTGCCGGGCATCAAGTCCTTGAAGAGGCATCTGTGCAAGGAATCTTCGTATCTACCACAGAGAGCTAAATGTCTTAAGAAAACAAAAAGTCTGAAAGTGTGTCTTACATAAGTTAATACCAGTGATGGAGTAACTTGGAGAAAAACAGCCATATAGCCATTGAGCAAGTTAATTTCATCCTTTTCATTCTGTTTTCCCTTTTTGTATATAGAAATATTCCTCTTTTTTTGAGATGGAGTCTCACTCTGTCACCAGGCTGGAGTGCAGTGGCACGATCTTGGCTCACCGCAAGCTCCATCTCCCAGGTTCAAGCGATTCTCCTGCCTCAGTCTCTGAGTAGCTGGGACTACAGGCATGCACCATCATGCCTAGGTAATTTCTGTATTTTTAGTAGAGACAGAGTTTCACCATGTTGGCCAGGATGGTTTCAATCTCTTGACCTCATGATCCACCCACCTCAGACTCCCAAAGTGCTGGGATTACAGGCATGAGCCACCATGCCTGGCCCTCATTTTTAAAGAATAGTTTTGCTGGACATAGAATTCTTAGTCAACAGTCTTTTTTTTTTTTTTTTTTTGAAATGGAGTCTTGCACTATCATGCAGGTTGGAGTGCAGTGGTGCTGGAGTGCAGTGGTGCGATCTCGGCTCACTGCAACCTCTACCTCCCAGGTTCAAGTGATTCTTGTGCCTCAGCCTCTCGGGTAGCTGGGATTACAGGTACCTGCAACCATGCCCAGCTAATTAGAGATGGGGTTTCACCATGTTGGCCAGGCTGGCCTTGAACTCCTGACCTCTAGTGATCCACCCCACCTTGGCCTCCCTAACTGCTGGGATTACAGGCGTGAGCCACTGGAATTCTTGTTTGACAGTCTGTCTTTCAGCATCTTGAATCTGTCATCCCACTGCCTTCTGGCATCCATGGTTTCTGATGAGAAGTAAACTGTACATTATATTGAGCATTCCTTGTACTTGATGAGTCACTTTTTCCCTTGCTGCTTTCTAGTTTCTCTCTTTGTCGTTTGACAATTTGCCTATGATGTGTCTAGGTTTAGATCTCTTTGAGCTTATTCTACTTGGATTTTATTGCACTTCTTGGGTGTGTAGATTAACGTTTTTCAACAAATTTGGTTAGGTTTTTGTTATTTTTTGTATTTCTTTTTTTCTATCTTTTAAAGACTCTCATTAAGTGTAAGTTGGTATGTTTGATGGTGTCCATAGGTATCTCAGGATCTATTCATTTTACTTCCTTCTCTCTCTCTCTTTTTCATTCCTTAGACTGGGTAATCTCAATCGATTCATTTCTTCAATTCACTGATTAATTCTTCATTCCTCTACCAATTCAAATCTGTGTTGAGCCCATTGAGCATGAGTAATACATGGTATGTTATTTAAAAATCATATATGTACCATGTAAACAGTGAATAATTATCTTTTTCACACTGACACGAAGGTTTCCAAAAAAATTATATTGTAAGCCAAAAACAAAATATTGTAGAAGGCATAATTTATATCAGCTACATTTTCAGATCTCAAAATGCACTAAATTTACCACTTTAAAATAAAAAAACACTCTTTTAAATAACTATTGGGTCAGAAAAAAAGAAGATTAAACTGGAAATTACGGATCATCTGAACATTAATGATAATAAAACACATGAAACTGTTCCTATGTTTAGAGGCCAATTTATAGATGCAAATGCTTTTATTATTTAAAAAATTAAAATCTAAGCATCGTCTTAAGAATGTGAAAAAAATTGCAAAATTAAAAAAATTAGGCCAGACAGGGTGGCTTATGCCTGTAATCCCAGCACTTTGAGCCCAGGAGTTCAAGCCCAGCCTGGACAGTATGGCAAAACCCCATCTCTACAAAAAATACAGAAAATTAGCCAGGCATGGTGGCACACACCTGTAGTCCCAACTACCTGGCAGGCTGAGGTGGGAGAATCACCTCAATCTTGAAAGTTGAGGCTGCAGTGAGCTGTGATCATACCATTGCACTCCAGCCTGGGCAAAGGAGTGAGACCCTGTCTCAAAAAAGAAAAATTTTAAGTAATAAAAGTTGTAGACCTAAATGAATTACAAAAGAGAAAACTAATCTATAAACCCCCAAAAGTGCTTTTTAAAAAATTATATTTTATGGTATTGGTCTTGACAATGTTTCTTTATAATGACTAAAAAAATGACATATTATGGTCCAAGAAGCTCTTTCATAGACAAACTGGACCACATTGAGGGCCTTACATAGTCTACACTACCATAATTGCTCTCCAAATATAATAGTGCTTAATTTTCAATAGTTTCCACTTAATAATATGTCTGCTTCATTTACACATATGTCGTTTTACTAATCTGTACAATATCAATGTGGCTGTATTTTCAGCCATCTCTATGGTGAAAGTGTGTTATGAGCATTTTTAAGCAGAATAAATTAAATAGAATATTGTTAGGAAAGAAGTATGTACTATTTGAAATAGAAAACATAAACATGTTCCTTACTATAACCAGGGTTTCTGGACTTTGGATTCTCCGTAGCACTAACTGACCTTCTGGACAACCAAGCCACTAGAGAATTCAGCCAACCGAGGCTCAGCAGGGACATAATCACACACCAGTGCAACTGGTGCCTCAGGGAAACTGTTGAAACTTGAAAACCGTGTGGGAAGGCGGTAAGCAGCTTTTGCATGCATAGAAGTTGAAATTTGTGCTTGAATCTGGAGTCACCCTCCTCTTTTTCCTGAGTCTGGGTACTTTGGTGAACTTTTAAAATCATATTGCTTTAAGCAAGTACCTTGCCATTTTTCTTATGGACACACCAAATGGAAAGCAGATGTTTGTGATTGAGTTATTAAATTTTGTTTAACAAATAAATTGCATTATGTCTTTCTAGAATGAAGGCACTACAGAGTTAATGGGAAAAAAATCATTCTACTAATTCAAAAATAATTGTTTCTGAGAGATGAGTCCATTTTTATTCAGTTATTTCCTCACAGGAAATCATGAGACTAGGACCAGGCCAGAGGGAACACATAGGTCTAATTTTCTCCTCACTGCATACTGAAAGAAAGACTGAAATGAAACTGCCCTGGACCATGGCTGCTTACCACAGGCTGGATGGTTAATGTCTCACATATGATGCCATTTATAATTGAATGAGCCCAAGTTTGGGAAATGTACTGTCAACTACTGGGTTTACTTTGTATAGGTTATGGAGAACAAAGGATCCCTGGGAATGAAGGTGGGGAAATCTCAGAGAAAATGGTAGACCCATTGTCAATTTTTTGGAGGAAGAAATAAAGAAGGCCTTGAACTAGGAGAAGAGAGGACTTCATCCTCTCTCTTGGTTGGTGGTAGTGGGCCCTGACCGGGTAAGAAGAACATGATAAAGATTCATGACTGTGAAAGATAAGATGGCATTGGTCACTTGTGACATACTAAAGGCAAAAAAGAGAAATGGTTGAGGGGATCTCAGTGCAAGGCAATGGCTAATCGACTCTAGGACAAATATGTAAATTTCCATTTTATATTTTTTCTTTTGTATCTTTTAATTCCCCTTTAATATTTTCAAGTAAAATTTTAAGTCCTGCTGTCGATTGTTATCTAAGTTGTGTAGCTCTAAGGAATGGGCCTGTTTTCATAGCTAAAACAGAATCACGTAGGAGTGTGAGTTTCCCCCATTCTTCCCTCTCCCCTGAAGTCAACTTAATAGTAGTTGTCAGAAAATTGAGTGGGCATCATGGCTGAGTGGAGAGTATTTGTCATATGCCAGGCAATAGCTAAAGTGCAAGTGGATGTTATTGCCGATGTGAAACAGCCTCTCCATAATATTCCAAGGGGAGGAAATTGGTTAAGGGATGGGCAGATATTCTAATATTACAGGAGGGATTGGCTATCTGTCCAGTAGATATTTTAGTTAGAGTAAGTCAGTCACGTAGAAAGAGTCACTCATGCCAGCTAGAATAACTTGGCAATTAAATGGTAGTAGCTTGCAGTACTTTAGACTTATTAATGCCATAGAAAATTCATTTGAAGGAATAAATTACCCATGGTTGATAACTATAATAAAATTACAAGATCATTACCTTTTTGAAAATGTCTCATATTGAGAAAGAATATGACAAGAACAGAACATTGACTTTTGCTACACCAAAAGAAAACTACAATTAAAATGAATGCAGCCTGCTGCCCATATGATTTTTTCCTACAATGTCTTTGACAAGATTGGAGGGACTTGCTGGCCATCAAGACATGTAGACTAATGTTTAAATGTCAAAAGCAGATGTTGTTTGGAGTCTCCGTTTATGGATCAAAGGTACAAATTCCTCCTGTTTCCTAGGAAAATTCTAGAACACTCAAGATTGTTAATAATCCAGGGCTTTCTGTGATTTTTTTGGCATGTCAGGATTCCTATTATGTTGCTTAATACTCCTAAACACATGCTGAGCGGATTATTTGCTTACTACAATAGCACTGTGGGAAACAATTTGATTTACAAAGTACTGTAGTTCTTCAAAGGCATGTTTTAGAAACCTAATTAGAGATGGGCAGCAAAGAGGGGAGTGCAGATACTATATATATTATATATACACATATATAAAACGTATATAATATGTAAAATAAATTATATAATATTAAAATATGATATATATATTGTTCAGCATCAGCTTTGTCACAAAAATGTTGCAGTTCAATTACTCTTTGTATATATACAATATCTGCACATTTTGACAATTGCAGAGTGGTAGAATATTACTGCTTGTTTGCACGCAATTATGAATTTTACATGAGTCACAACAAATTATATGTAAATTGATGCTGTATGGCTATTTTAATGAGCTAGAACAGGGTTAGCAAACTATGGCCTGGGGACCAAATTTGGCCACATTTAAATTATCTATGTGCCTGGAGTTAGTCAAACTACAAAGTTTGAGGACACAGTCTCCAAGAGTGCTCCCACTTCCAAAGTTAACTGAAAGTTCGGGAGGTTCCAAAACCATCTTCACGTTTGATAGTTTGCTAGAAGGATTCATAGAAGTCGCTGAAAGCTATTATACTTATGGTTACAATTTATCACAGGGAAATAATGTGAATGAAAATTAGCCAAAGGAAGAGACAAAAAGGACACAGTCTGGAAAGGTTCCAAGTGTGAAAACTTTTATTGTCCTCTACCACTGACCAGCTGGCATTGATGTGTGACAATATGCATGGAGTATTACCCACCAGGAAATCAGCTGAGCTTTGGTGTCCACAGTTTTTAGTTGGAGTTTCATTCTGTAGGCCTGATTGATTGATTGATTGATTGCCTGAACTCAGTCTCCAGGTCTACTGATGCCTTGTGACACAAAGCCCCCACTCAAAGTCGCTTGGTTTGTCTTTCTGGCTTGGCCAGCTCTCACCTTAAACAAAGACAATCCTATTAGTTATGACATAGATGACCTTCCAGAAGCATTTTGTATCCATTGATTAAAAATAAATTAATCACAGATTTAATATAATTAATGCCATTACCAATGTTTAGCCCTATGACATTCAAGAGCAAATACTACTGGTAAGAACAAGGATGATATTTAGAGACTGTCCTTGGTAGGGTTGAATTTAAACCTCTAATTTTGTTTGTTTTGTTTTATTTTGAGAAAAGAGCCAGTAGTAATGGGCTTAGCATACCATCAAACAACTTTTTCTGAGGGCTTCCTTTCAGCAAGGCAATTGCCAGGCACACAGTTCTCCAATCTTTCTTATATCTGTTTCAGACCACAAGGGAGAAAAAAGGTGATTTACAAGCCAAGGCACAAAATTATTTCAGTCAAAACAGTTTATTCTAGATCCATAAAGCCAAGTTTTTCAACTCTAAGCCCCATGAAAATTGTTTTCTTTACATACCAATTAAGTCAAAACTAAGCCATATTCTTTCTCCTAAACTTATTTTTTAGCTGTGAAAGTAATGAATGGTTAGCAAATAGTGGAAATTAGAGCAAAAACAAACAAACAAAAACAACAAAAAAAACAAGAACCCAATCCATTGTCTCATTTATCTTTTAATTTTAGCTTTTTAAAATGAAGCCATATCTCTACTCTTTACACTATTTATTGCACCTTTTTCCATTCATTATCATATTTGTTTTTTCATGTTATTACAGATTATTTTTAAATATCATTTAAATAGTTATGTGATAGTCCATATATGAATTTTGCATTATTGATTTAACCATTTGACTTTAGTTTTCTGTTTTTCTGAAATAATGCTTTTTGTTTTTTGTTGGGGTAATACATCAGAATGCCATTCCAAAATCTTTTTCTCAAATTGATGCAAGCTGATAAGGTAATCCAAAACCTATCGTCTAACAGATGTCAGTTGCTTATATGACAAAACACATGCATTTACATATAAATGAAATTTAATTATCAAGTCAAATAAGCTTTTTTATTTATAGTTTTCTTTATCTTGACAAATACTAAGAAATATTTAATACTACACCTCTGTGATGGTTAATTTTAGATGTCGACTTGACTGGATTGAAGGATGCCTGGATGGCCGATGAAGCATTCTTTCTGGGTATGTCTACAGGGATTTTTTTTTGTAAGAGATTGGCATGTGAGTTGGTGAACTGAGTGGGGAAGATTCACCCTTAATATGAGCTAGAGGCCCAGATGGAACAAAAAGGTGAAAGGCAAATTCTCTCATTCTCTCTCTTTCTCTCTTGTGGTGTGGCAATACACTTCTCCTGCCCTTGGACATCAGAACTCTAGGTTCCTCAGCCTTTGGATGCCGGGACTTGCACCAGTGGCTTCCCAGGGCTTTTGGGCCTTTGGCCTTGGACTGAGAGTTATTCCTTTAGGTTCCTCAGTTCTCAGGCCTTCTGATTTGGACTGAGCCATGCTACTGGTTTCTCTGGTTCTCCAGCTTGCAGATGGACTATTATGAGATGTCTAAGCCACCATAATTGTGTGAGCCAATTCTTGTAATAAACCCTCTCAACTATCTATCATCTATCTATCTATCTATCTGTCTATCTATCTATCTATCTATCTATCTATCTATCTATCTATCTATATTCCTTTTGGTTCTGTCTCTCTGGAGAACCTTAACTAATAGTCTCCTGTGTATGTTTAATGGAACCGACTTTCCAGAAACATTGCACTTGTGAAAGAAGCAAAAAATCTGTGCTGCCTAGGGTCAGTGAAACTTGTCTTAGTCAGAATGATGTGGCTTGTGGTGGGCAGTCACATGGTTAGAGAATTAGAGGGTGCCCTCTATGAGTCTGCTACCCAGAAAGTATGAAGTATGTTCTTTTCCTTCTTTTTCATGTTTTAAAAAATTGATACACACTTTGGGAGGCCGAGGGGCAGGCGGATTGCCTGAGCCAGGAGTGCGAGACCAGCCTGGACAACATGGTGAAATCCTCTCTGTACAGAAAATATGAAAAATTACTCAGGCGTGGTGGTGCGCACCTGTAATCCCAGCTACTCAGGAGGCTGAGGCACAAGAATCACTTGAACTTGGGAGGTGGAGGTTGCAGTGAGCCAAGATCGTGCCACTGCACTCCAGCCTGGGCAACACAGTGAGACTCTGTCTCTAAATTAAAAAAAAAAAATTGATACATAATAATTGTACATAGTTATGGGGTACATGTGATATTTTGATACATGCATATAATGTATAATGATCAAATCAGGGTAACTAAGGTACCCATCTACCCATCACCTTAAACATGCATCATTTCTTTGTGCTGGGAACAGCACAAAGTTATTTTGAAATATACAATAAATTATTATTAACGATAGTCACCCTACTGTGCTATTTTATTTTTATTTTTATTTTTGAGACAGAGTTTCACTCTTGTCACCCAGGCTGGAGTGCAGTAGTACAATCTCGGCTCACGGCAACCTCCACCTCCGAGGTTCAAGCAATTCTCCTGCCTCAGCGTCCCAAGTAGTGGAATTACAGGCATCTGCCACCATACTTGGCTAATTTTTGTATTTTTAGTAGAGACGGGGTTTCACCATGCTGGCCAGACTGGTCTCAAACTCCTGACCTCAGGTAATCCACCTGCCTCAGCCTCCCAAAGTGCTGGGATTACAGGCATGAGCTACCGCACTGTGCTATTTTAATCTCAGCTTTGCTTCCTAGTTGGTGGCCTGTACCCCTCCACCTTCTCCTCTTGATGTTACTACTTTTCTCTGTAGAATCCTTCTTGACCACCCTCTTCTTCCACCTAGAAGTGCTTAATGTTGCTCTTATTGCTGCTCAGCCTAACCCCTTCTCTCTGTTCTCCCAACACTGAGAGTTATTTATTCTCAAGTGAGGTATTTCTTCGCCCACATGGGGCAGAGCTATTTCTTCTCAGTTTTTCACGGGCTTCTAGTGATGATAGCTCTTTATTTAGCTTCCTCTCTATTAGGGCTTTTCTCTCCCTAGGAATTTGGCTCGAGTTTCTGAGGGCTGGACAGGAAGGCAATCTGAGTGATGCATTATCACTCTGCATTCAGAACTGCCCTCCCTCTCAGATCTCAGCCTCTGTCCACACACCAAGTCTGACTCTCCATCCTCTCCTCTGGGGCTGAACTCTTTCTCTATTAGGCACACTGCCTGTGAGGGGATGAGGGGTGAGTTTCTGTTCCCCATTGGCTTCAGGGCTACAGCCTTCCTAGAGGCTGGCTGACAACATCTCTCACTGTCCCTCCTGAGATGGTGGTCGTTGGCCGTCTAAAAGTTGCACTCTGGTGAGGCTGTCTACAGGCTACCTTGACATGTTTAGACTTGTCTCAGTTCTCAACTTCTCAGCTTGAGCTAATGTTCTGGGACTCTCACTCCATTTATTTGGAAATTACTGAACTTGATTATTTTTGTGTTAATATTAATTTTTAAAATTTCATATCGTTAAATCTCCATTGAGTGATTTAATGTGATTAATTTCTTCAGAACCTTGCCAGACAAAATAAATGTTTTCTGCTCTTATTTTGTAATCTCTGATCTTCTGGTGTCCTTTATGGTGAAAAGGCCGTCACAAAGTAGGCAAAGGGAAAACAATTCTTTTGTAGTTGTATCTTTGTATACACAAGTTTTATTTTTCTTAAGAAATATCTTAAACTTTTATGTACTATGATAAAATATAGGATTATGGCAAAAATTTAGAGCGTATGATAAAAACTGTGTTAACAGAGCAAATCATAAAAAGAGTTTAGAAAAAATGCTGTTAAGTGAGTGCAAATCTGATGTGAAAAAATTTAGTTTTATTTATTTTTTAATTATTTTTAATTTTTATTTTTAGATGGAATCTCGCTCTGTTGCCCAGGCTGGAGTGCAGTGGTGCAATCTCGGCTCACTGCAACCTCCACCTCTGGAGTTCAAGCGATTCTTGTACCTCAGCCTCCTGAGTAGCTGGGATTACAGGCATGTGCCACCACACCCAACTAATTTTTGTATTTTTAGTAGAGATGGGGTTTCAGCATGTTGGCCAGGCTGGTCTCGAATTCCTGACCTCAAGTGATCCGCCCACCTCGGCTTCCCAAACTGTTGGGATTGCAGGAGTGAGCCACCACGCCCCTCCAAATTTATTTAGTTTTAATTCCATCCTTTCATCCATCCACCCCTGCAGTCATTCAGCTTCTACCTTCTGTCAGATGCTGTGCTAGGTGTCAAGGATATGAAAATGATTCAGGTGTGGTGTGTGCTCCAGAGATATATATCATCTAAAGGGGGACAGAGATGTGTCAAGAGGTGTTGTAGAAACACCATTTGTGCCCCACATCACATTCCTTTGGTAACCTCTGATTTGGGCCACAGCTGCAGTAGACAGTAATAGTGCATAGTGATGGCTTCTCCTTGCTAGGGCACTTAGAGTTACTCAGCTTTTCTGCTTCAGGGCTTTCCCTGAAGCTACTTGACTGCCGTGTGTGTGTGTGTGTGTGTGTGTGTGTGTGTGTGTGTGTGTGTGTGTGTGTGTGTTTAATTTACATTGCAGGGTGGGGGGAATCTGAACCAATGAGGACAAGAGTTGGTGGATAAATGCCCCTGGTTCCTCATGTTTCAAAGGCCAATTCTAAGAAACACTCTACATGGTTCCTCAGCAGATCCCCCTGGGACTGAGCCTCCCTCACCCCGCAGTTGTAACCCGCTTAACAATTCTGCTTTTATCGTCTTTCCCTGTTACCTGTCTCATTCTCCACTCTCTCTCACTCTGGCTTCCTGGGAACATCATCCAAATTAATGATTTGTACCCAAATCTCTTGTCCCTTGCACCTAAGGTCCTTCTTTTGGGCAGAACCCACTTACAGGATTACTACTACAAGAAATTTTTTTTTTTTTTGGAGGCGGAGTCTCGCTCTGTCACCCAGGCTGGAGTGCAGTGGCACGATCTTGGCTCACTGCCTCCCAGGTTCACGCCATTCTCCTGCCTCAGCCTCCTGAGTAGCTGGGACTACAGGCACCTGCCACCACACCTGGCTAATTTTTTTCTATTTTTTAGTAGAGACGGGGTTTCACTGTGTTAGCCAGGATGGTCTCGATCTCCTGACCTTGTGATCTGCCCGCCTTGGCCTCCCAAAGTGCTGGGATTACAGGAGTGAGCCACTGCGTCCGGCCTTTTTTTTTTTTTTTTTGAGACAGGGTCTCATCGCCAAGGCTGGAGTACAGTGGAGCAAACACAGCTCACTGCAACCTCCACCTCCAGGATGCAAGCAATCCTCCCACCTCAGCCTCACAAGTAGCTGGGAATATAGGCACAAGCCATCACGCACAGCTAATGTTTGTATTTTTTTTTATAGCGATGGGGTTTCACCATGTTGCCCAGGCTGGAAAATAATCTCTATAGATGATAAAGATATAAGCAGAGTTCTCTGATAATTAATTTTTGGGGTAAGAGTTGCCAGGAAAGACCATAGGCCAATTGCAGGAGCCAAAGAAAGGGAGAAATTTGAAATTGATCATTGAAAAATAAGATCCTCCAATTTATTTAACTATAGCTCAAGATGAGATATATATATATAGCCATGGGATAATATAGAGGAGGATAATTTGCATATCTCATGTTATTCGGATTAGTTATATCTGCCTGAGGCCTTCTGGGCCTTCTAGAAGAGTCAGTGACAAGTTGGAGTTAATGCCCAGTCCTAGGACTAAGCAATTTTTAAAAAAAAAATAGGAACAGGTCTATGCTTTCACTTCTGAAACCATTTCTTGATCAGGGAGGATGCTTTTAAGTGGGAGAATGTCAAGGTGCCCCGGCTTGGCTTAGTGATAATGGTTGTGATGAGGGATGAAAGGACAGTTTGCTTGTGACACAGCATGGTGGCTTTTTACTGTCTTCTAACCAAGCTTCCAAGGGAACTTGTGCCAAATTACATGAGAGAAGGACTGAAAATTTAAAGGGAACATCAAAAGGGAAAGTTATCATTCATCAAAGCATTGTAAAAAACTAAAATAATAAAGACCTCCCTGTAGAAGACCAATTTTCTAGCAGAGCCCAATGCCTTGGCTAAAACCCCTGGAGAATATGAGGTGTGAACAGATCCACACTGGTGTTAATGGAGGGAATCATGTCTGCTGTCAGGTCCACATCCTAAAACCATGCCAAGTGGCAGGCAGAACCATCAAGGTTCCTGAGGCCACAAATGGAGGGAAACCAACTGTGAAACCCCAGGGACTGGTCAGATGAAGGGAGGTGATGCAGTGGAGGTGGGCGAGAGAACTGGAGATTGTGAATATAATTATTCACATCTCTGTCACTGTTTCTCCCCAGTCATCTTGTAGTTGCACATTGGGGAAACATGAGTTACAGTGGTGTGCTTAATAAGCAAACAAAATTGTGTCGCTTCTCTAAAAACAACAAAAACATGGAATTCTCTACTTGGGCAGAATAATAAAAGCCTACTATAGAATACAAAGACAAACAACATAAAACCCCAAATATGAGGCCTCTATTTTGCATAATAATTCTTAAAATAACCCTCATATTTACTTCACTTTTCCAAATTCCCATTGTTCATATTTGTAAAACGAAGATAAAGATACTTAACCTCCCAAAATTATGTTGTTATACAAGAAAATATCTGTTTCACCTCCAGCATTTCGGTGCCTGACATATGCCAGGGTGTTCAAGAAATTTCAGCTGTTTCTACTCTCTGTTCACATAAGGCAGGGAAGATAATAGCATTGTAAATAAACCTGATTTCTTTTTTTGAAAACTCTCAGTTTTAAAGTAGAAAGGGAGAACCAGGAAGTAACATTTCTTTCCTTAAACGCTTCATAATCAGATTTGGGGGTATTTCTTTGGGGAGATCAGAAAGCGGGTTTAGATTACCATCATTACTTTCTGCCTTACAGGAGTCCCTTGAAGATTTATGGCTAATAGGCAATTTAAGAATTGTAAACTGTCTTTACTTTTATGAGGACTTTTGTGAAGTTGCATAGACTTTAGGAATAGCAAGTATGATTATAAAATTTAAGGTTCATGAACAAAATAAAGTTCAGTTTTCTTAAAATGTACCCAGATAAAAATAAAAGTAGTCCTCTTTCTTAGTCTTCACATACATATAAAATTGAGTATTCAAAGTAGTCACAGGACTGTGATACTTATTTAAATTTACAGTGTCTTAAATATGATCACTGGTAAATGCCTCCTTAATATTTAGGTGTGTACGTATACAATCATATATACACACATATATGTAATAATGTCTATCTTGTAAAATGAGAACAATTTCACCATAAAATTGTTATGCAGATCATTCTAGGAAGTAAAAAGAGCTTTACAGTTAGTGCTATTTTGTGAATATTTGTGTCCCTTCCAAACACATATGCTGAAACCCAATTTCCAATGCAATAGTTTTAAGAGACGTCGATTTGGCCGGACGCAGTGGCTCATTCCTGTAATCCCAGCACTTTGGGAGGCCAAGGTGGGCAGATTGCCTAAGTTTAGGAGTTCTCGACCAGCCTGGGCAACACGGTGAAACCCTGTCTCTACTAAAATACAAAAAATTAGCCAGGCATGGTGGCGTGCGCTTATAGTTCCAGCTACTTGGGAGACTGAGGCAGGAGAATAGCTTGAACCCGGAAGGCGGAGATTGCAGTGAGCTGAGATGGTGCCATTGCACTCCAGCCATGGTGACAGAGCGAGACTCCTTCTCAATCAATCAATCAATCAATAAAAGAGATGTGGACTTCAAGAGGACTTTAAGAGGCAATGAGGTCATGAGGGCGGAGGTCTCATGAATGGAATTAATGGCCTTAGAAAAGAGGCCTAAAGGAGCTTGTTCACCCCTTCCACCATATAAGAATGCAGCAAGAAAGTGCCATCTATGAAGCAGAGAGCAAGCCCTCACCAGATGCTAAGTGGGTTAGTGCCTTGATCTTGAACTTTGCACTCTCCAGAACTGTGAGAAATGCATTTATGCTTATGAACTACCCAGTCTAAGGTATTTTTTAATAGCAGCCTGAATGTGCGAAGAGAGTTAGTTTTTGCATTTCATTGACCCATACCATTTGTAATGCTTCCACGGTGTTTCTATGAAATCATCATTTAGAATTCAGAATTTCTGTCCTGGAGTTATTATCATAACTGCACAATTCTGTTTGTATTGATTACCACAATGGTTGCTCTTGGCCAGGCACAGTGTCTCATACCTGTAATCCCATGCTTCGAGAGGCCCAGGTGGGAGCATTGCTTGAGGCTGAGAGCTCCAGACCAGCCAGGGCAACATAGAAAGACCCTATCTCTACAAAATTATTTTAAAAAGTTAGCCAAGCATGGTGGTGGGTGCCTGTAGTCCTAGCTACTTGGGAGACTGAGACAGAAGGATTACTTGAGTCCAGGAGTTTGAGGCCACAGTAAGCTATGATTGTGCCACTGCACTCCAGGCTGGGCAAGAGACTGAGACCCTGTCTCTAAAAAATAAATAAAATAGTTGCTCTTAATCTTATCTTTAAGCTTATTCTGGCTGAAGATTTTAAGTGGCAATCTCTTTTATAAGTGAAGACGCAATTATTTATTCAGCACCTAATATGAGTAGGATGCTGATATGGTTTGAATTTGTGTCCCTGCCCAAATCTCATGTTGAATTGTAATCCGTACTGTTGGAGGAGGCCTGGTGATAGGTAATTGGATCATGGGGGCTGACTTCCCTCTTTCTGTTCTTGTGATAGTGAGTGAGTTCTCACGAGTCCTGCTTGTTTAAAAGTGTGTAGCACCTCCCCTTCTTGCTCTGCCTCCTGCTCCAGCCATGTAGGACGTGCCTGCTTCCCTTTCACCTTTCATCATGATTGTACGTTTCATGAGGCCTCCCAAATCATGGGCCAATTACATCTCTTTTCCTTATAAATTATCCAGTCTCAGGTAGTTCTTTATAGCAATGTGAGAACAAAGGAATACAGAAGCTATGCTAAAAAAATGAAATTTCTTCCTGCCTTCAGAAGCTCATATAATGGAGACAGAGAGACAGATACATTCATTCATTCATTCACAAATATTTATGGAGAGCTCACCATAATCACTGGCATGTAGTAATAACTTTATATTCATAGGAGATGGGTCTATTATGAATTCTATAACAAATTGTTTTATATACTATAGGGACGGGAGAGACAAATTTGGGTTATGGATATCTAGTAAGAATTTCTATAGGATGTATCATTTGAAATTGGCCACCAGGCATTGATGGGACTTTGACATGGAAATTGAGGGACAGAAGGGCATTCTTGGTAGAGGAGACTATATGCATGTATAGGTAAACGGAGACTCAAAAATATATTTATTTTGTTATGTCTATTGTGTTCCTGTGATATAGAATACTTTAATACAATGAATCATAAAGGAATGCCACTGTGTTCTAATTATTTGGGGGATACTCAGACCACTCAGTCTCTTGAACAACATATAATCACATTGGAAAGGGTGGGTTACTGTATACAGCTGGTTGGACTGGGCTTGGCTTAGGCGACGAGCTTGGAAGGCAGCCACCTGGATAATGGGTGGTGGTGTGAATCTACGGCTTGCTAGCGGTCAACTCATTGAGTCAAAGATAACCGATAAATATACCAAAGCACCTGCGGAGAAAGGAGAGCACCTCTTCTCTTGCTACCTTTTCTCCTGACGTCTCTCCCACAGTAAATGTGAGATGGTGAAAGCGCTTCTATCTTGTGCTGTCTCATATATGTGCTTGTGCGCAAGCTTTTTGCCCCAATGGGTATGCTCTTTTGTCCTTTCCATGCTTCATGCTGATAGCAGTATCATCAGGCCTTCAAGGCCCGAGTCAAATCCTTCTTTTTCTCTGAAGTTTCCACAGCCCACTCCAGCCACAACCACCTCACTACCCTCTGAATGCCTCTACTGTGCCTACCGCCTTTGCTCATCTTAAATGGCCTTTTTTGTACTTTTTAACCTTTTTTAAGTTATTCTTTAACTAATTTCTTGAGTTCTTAATTGTCCCTTAATCGTAATAGTTACCATTTATTGAGCATCCTCTAATCTAAGTCTCATAATTCTAGGAGGGGTTATTATTATCCCTATTTGATTCATTTATTCTTTCATTCATTCATTTAACAGTTTTGAGCCCCTATTCTTATGTCTTAGCCATTGAGATCTCTGTGATCAAAACTGACAAAAGTTCTTATCCTCAAGGAGCTTATATTCTACTGGGAGCAGAGTATGTCAAATGGTGCAAGGCATTTTAGAGAAAAATACAGCAGGGAAGGAGGAAGTGCTAGAGAGTAGAGGGCTAACATTTCTTAACGGGAGGTTAGGAAGGGCCTTACTGAGAAAGTAACAATTGAGCAATGACTTGCAGGAGATGAGTGAATGTGTGAGCCATGCAGTCAAGAGGCGGGAACTGCACCCAGGCAGAGGAAACAGAAGGAAAAAAGCTCTGTGGTGGGAACACGCCTGGGGGACACGTGAAGTGGTGAGGAGGCCGGGGGCCTGAAACAAGATAATGCGAAGGAGAGGAATAAGAAATAAAGTTAGAGTGGCAATAGGGGCTGGAATCCATAGGGACTTGCAAGGCCCAAGCTTTTATCCTGATACAGCTGGGAAACTATTAGAGGGCTTTGAGTGGATGAGGGCGATGTTCTCATTTACTTTTTTTTTTTTTTTTTGAGGGGACGGAGTTTTGCTCTTGTTGCCCAGGCTGGAGCGCAATGGCATGATCTCGGCTCACCACAACCTCTGCCTCCCGGGTTCAAGTGATTCTCCTGCCTCAGCCTCCCAAGTAGTTGGGATTACAGTCAGGCATCACCACACTTGGCTAATTTTGTATTTTTAGTAGAGATGGGGTTTCTCCATGTTGGTCAGGCTGGTCTCGAACTCCCGACCTCAGGTGATCTGCCCACCTCGGCCTCCCAAAGTGCTGGGATTACAGACGTGAGCCACCACGCCTGGCCTCACTTACATTTTAAAAGAATTAGTTTGGCACTGCGTGGAGAATAAATTGTAGGAGGACAAGGGTGGAGGAAGGGAGGCTAGTTAAGAGACTATGGCAGTGATCCAGGTGAGAGATGTTGATGGCTTGAATTAGCGTGGTAATGAAGGAGGTGAGAGGAACGTGAGGATTAGGGAGGATAAGCCATTTGCCTGAAGAGTTGCACAACCCAGAACGCAGCAGATCAGGAATCTGAACCCAGGCTGGCCTTCTTGCAAAGCCCCTGGTGCTTCTTTGTGCTTGTGTGATTTCGTCAACTTGGTTAGAAGACAGGGAAAGGACTGAATGCAGGGTTGCTACTTGCTCGACCCTGAGAGTGAATGTCTCCTTAAAATTGGTGCCCTAGAAGCCTCTGTGGCCTCACCCTCATCCTGGTCCCAGGACTAAGCCTCTATATTTCAGGTTTCTTCTAGGTCAGAACCCTACCCCAGAGATGTTCCATAGCAATTTGTGAATTGATTGGGAGGCAGCAGTGGAGTTGCCGTTGGGACCCAAGCACATATGCTGTGATAATGTGGGAGAACTGAGGGCATCCTGTGGAGACAGGCAGACTGCCTTGATCCCTCGAGGAAACCCACACTACTTGACTTTGTGCTGTTGGTGTAGCTCTACAGTCTTTAACTCCAAAATACCCTTAGTTCAGTCTGGTTCATTCAACAAATAAACAAGTTATAATTGTTTTACCAGCCACTGTGATAAGTACTGGGAATAATAAAAGCCAACAATCATAATAAAATAAAACATAATCTGTCCTTGAGGAATTCTCAGTTTAGAGCCATGACCACAATAAATAAATGTTAAGTGTGACACGCATGTACACACAACTGAAACAAACGTTTTGTGCAGCTTCTGTTTATTGTGTGCCACATACTTGGATATTTTCTGTTCTCTTTTAAAATGTGCTGGTCATAGCCTTCCAAATTGAGTTTATGACTGACTAGTGGGTTGCACTACAAGTCCTAAAATTTGAAAAAAAAGGAGAAGGGGAAGCAGACACATAAATAAATGCATGTAGAGAACCAGTGGGGGAAAGGTATGGCTGAAAGCATAGACTGAGGCCATGTGAGGAAGGACCGTGAGTGATATGATACTGAATTTAGCGTTTCCCCTATAGCTGACAAGGAGATCATAAAGGTTTTTAGGCAAAGGAGTACTTAATAAAAACGTTTAAGAAGACAGCATTTGCAATGAGGGAAGAGTCATTCAAATAGTATTTTAGTAATGGAAGCAAAGATGTTAAGCCTCAAATGGAAGCTGCGGCATTTATTCATTCATCCACTAATTATTTGCCGCACCATGTCAGATGCTGGAGTGACAATGTTGAAAAACATATAAACCCTGCCTTCAAGGTGCTATGGCCAATTGGAATATATATGATGACGACATCAATTATATGACAGAGTAATACACATTCTGAGAGTATTGCAGAATTTGTGGAAGAGTAAGAGTGGAAAATCTGCTTTTTCCCTTTATTAATAGTAAACTTTGACTTCGAAGCCAAATACAGTTGGTTTGTATATTCCTTTTTAAAAAGAATACTGTCTCCATGCTATTTACATAGTTAGTTAAAAGTTGGCCGTAACTGAGGGTCTTCACTCAGGACAAGTCAAATGACATTCACTTTCTTTTCATCAACACCCTTTGCATTTTTCCCTTGGTTCTGCTGCTTGGAAGTTTCCTGGCACACCAGGAAACTGAGTGTACGTCCCTTTTCTTTCTTCTACTTTCCACACCACAGTGGTGTGGACAGGTGGTCCCTGACTTGCAGTGGTTTGATTTATGATTTTTCGACTTTACAATGGGTTTATTGGGGCTATTAAATGCATTTTCACCTTACGATGGGGATTATCAGGGTATAGCCCCATTGTAAATCAAGAAGCATCTGTATTAGATTTTCTGTCTGCTGAAACAAATTACTACCAATTTAGCATCTTAATACAAAAATTTGGTTTTTTTCTTTTTTTAACAAAATAATCTGCACAATCAAGAAATTTATTTATTTATTTATTTTACAACTCTGTAGGTCATAAGTTCAGCATGAATTTCACCAGTCTAAAATCAAAGTGTCAGCAAGGCTAGGTTCCTTTCTGGAGGCTCGAGGGAAAATCTATTTCCTTGTACATTGATCATTGGTAGAATGTAGTTCCTTGAGTCTGTAAGACTGAAATCTCTGTTTCCTTGGTGGCTGTCAGCTGAGGGTTCTTTCCAGCTTCAGAAGCCACTCACATGTCCTAGTTTAAGAACCCCTTCCTCAATCATCAAAGTCAGCAACTCTTCTGCTTTCCTCTTCCACTTTTAAGGACTCGTGATTACATTGGGCCTACTTGAATAATCCAGGATAATCCCCTCCTCTCAAGGTTCTTAACCTTAATTACACCTGCAAAGTCTCTTTTGCCATGTAAGGTAACATATTTACAGATTCTAGGGATTATAGCATGGACATCTTTGGGGGAGGGGAGGATTATTTGGCCTACCACACAATGCCTGCACCACCTCTGTTATTGCCTGAAAATGTAGCCAGTGGCAGAATAGGGAGCCAGATAGGCTGGTGCTGGGGCGTCGAGGGTATCAGCAGACACAGCAGCAAATCTGGAGACTAGACCCACTGTAAGAGATGATGGATTTCAGTTCTAACCCATCAGTGAACCCAGAATCCAGTGAATCTTTTGAGGCAAGAAACGTAAATATCTAACTTGGCATTTTCCTAGCATTCCCCAGCTATAAGCTAGGCAGTTTAGAAAACAAGGAATTCAGACTCCAGACCCTGCTCAATAGGTTCACCAATTAAATGTGTCAGTCTGAGGAGAAGCAGCATGATGATGATGTGAGGCACACTCTGAGGGGAAAAGAAACAGGGTTAGGGCGGAGTGAGCCACTGTCCCAGATTAATAGAAGGTTAGAACTGTCCAAAGGATCTGAGATATCCTTTAGCCATGTTCTAGGCCTTTTAGGAAGTTTTCTGGAGCAGGCCTTAAGCTTTATACCTGGTTTACTGCTTTATCCGCAACATCACTGTTTTATTTGCTCAAGAAATACTTGAATGATGTACTAGAGTAGAAACTCTGGTTAGAAAGGTGAGTTGATATGTTCAAGATCAAACGGTTGGTTTGCAGGAGAGAGGGCATAGACTGGTTTTGAGTCTTTGTTCTACCAAATTTAGGAGGTACCTTCCGTAAAATGAACTCCTGCACCAAATGAGGCTTCTTGTATAATTTCTCTCTACCTTGCACATAGCATTTCTTCCTTCTATATGAAATTATTCATATAGAATAATTCTATTCATTTAATAACCTATTTATTTAATGTCTAAAACATTAGTCAAGAGACCTGAGTTCTGTTCCCTGTTTCCCCATTCACTTCCTTGGTGTCTGAGACAAATTACTTAACCTGTCCAAACTCCAGTTTCTTCAATCATGAGAGAGGCTGAGGTTCCTTCTCAGCTCACACATTCTATAATTCTAAATTTCATGGAGGCTAATGAATTAATAAGCTCCCTGCTATGGTTTGGGTATGGCTTTGGACCTGCAAAGTGTCATGTTGAAATATGAGTCCCAGTGCTGGAGTTGGGGCCTGGTGGGAGGTGTTTGGGCCATATGGATGAATTCCTCACAAATGGCTTGGTGCTATTCTCCTGAGAGTGAGTTCTCATCCTTGAGAACAGGTTGTTGAAAAGAGCCGAGAGTCATCTTCTCCCTTTCTCTCCCAATGCCCCATCTTGCACTGTAGCCATGTGATCTCTGCACGAAGTCTCCCCTTTGCCTTCTGCATGAATGGAAGCAGCATAAGGCCCTCATCTGAAGCTGACAGCCTGCAGAACCATGAGTCAAATAAACCTCTTTTCTTCATACATTATCCAGCCTCCCGTATTCCTTTATAGCAACACAAACAGATTAAGACCCTCACCCATGGACCATATGTCTGCATGTCCTCATATCAGTGTTCCCAAAAGTGTGATCAGCCACCACCAAAGTCATCTCAGGTTGGCCAAGCATGGTGGCTCATGCCTGTAATCCCAGCACTTTGGGAGGCAGAGGTGGCCTGGATCATTCGAGGTCAGGAGTTCGAGACCAGCCTGGCAAACAAAGTGAAACCCTATCTCTACTAAAAATACAAAAATTAGCCGGGTGTGGTGGTGCATGCCTGTAATTCCAGCTATTCGGGAGGCTGAGGCAGGAGAATTGCTTAAACAAGGGAGGTGGAGGTTGTAGTGAGCCACGATTGTGCCACTGCACTCCAGCCTGGGTGACAAAGTAAGACTTGGTCTCAAAAAAAAAAAAAAAAAAAAAAACAAATCACCTGAGATCCTTTACATATGCTGATTTTTGCAGTTGTTAAGAATAATGAATCAGATATATGGTTTCCATTAGGCCATGCTTCCCTTTTCACTCTATAGGCATGCTACACATAAAAAGTGATAATATTTATGTGGCATACTAGGGGAAGAAACCTTAAGACTGTCTCTCTGACAATGCACATCTTGCTGAGAAATTCTGCCATACGTATTGAGAAAAACAGCTGCAGAAAAATATACATATGATCTAACTTTTTCAAGACAATGCCAAAGCTCAGTATTAGAGTGTATGCATATCTGCATGAATATGTATTGTTTTTATACAATTACATGTTATTTTATGTAAGTGCAGATATACACTATTACAAGAATATTTAAAGAAATGTACTAGGTTGTTAATGTAGGGGAAGAGAAGAGGGAATACACGGAATAAAAATTTTTGTAAGTGAAAAATTCAATATGTATGTCATGACTCCATTTATACATTTATGTAAAATAATGTATAGAGATGTAAAAAATAAAAAATGCAGATCCAGCGCCCCTACCTCAGATCCTTTCAAGCGTAATCTTAGCAATAGGAGGTATGGTAAGGTGGGTGTCTGCATCTTCAACAGGTATTCCAAATGATTCTATAACAGTAAAGTCTGTAAACCTTTGCATTAGGTGCAAATATCATTAGCTGTAAACAGAACATAGTTGGAAATTTCCATCCTGCAATGCGGGCTCAGCTGATCCTCATTGTCTTGGAACATAGTAGATGCATAATAAATAGTGCAGATTATTTTGAGTCATTTGGAGGACAGGTGGAGGGAGTGAGGGCAAAAGTGGTGAGAGAAGCAGATGAGCTGGGCAAGGACATGCTTGCTCAGGAGAAGGGAGGCAAAGCGTATAAGAACATACTGAGCCTCCTTGCCACTTTCGACGTTCAACCAATATTTGTTAGGCACTAAATATACATGCAGGACAGTTTTCTGTATGTTGTTTCATTTAATTCTTAAATAATCCTTTACAGACTCAGAGAGGTGAAGAGAGTAGCACAGGTAGTATCAGAATTGGGATTCAAACCTGACACATACACTGAGCACTAAGTTAAAACCGGGCACTGGGCAGCTGCTGAGGATGCGATGGTGAGTACAACAGACTGCTTGCTCTTTTTGATATCTAGAATCTTACAACTCTGCTGTGCTCATCCTTGTCTGTTGTCATTTACTAGTTGACATCTTCGTTGACTACCTAGAAGCAGCTGCTTCGACATCTATCCCAACCTGAATCCCGTCAAAGGGAGATTACAACAAATGTGCTTTTTGTCTATCATCTCTAGCTAGTGTTTCACAGTGGGGGGAGTATAATTTCCTGGGTGACTTTGCATAGAGCAAGCTCCCCAAAGGCCAAGGAATACTCAATCTAGATTCTTCCAATCCTCTGGTACCCACCAAGTCAAAAGAATTCTGGCTCCCTGTAGCTTCATCTAAGTGCTTTTCTGTTAGAGGAGAAAAGTGAGGAAAGCGATGCTCTTTCAATAAGTTCGGCGGGGTGGGGCAAGGAATGGTACAAATTGATTTTTTTTTTTTTTCTTGAGACAGAGTCTCGCTCTGTCTCCCAAGCTGGAGTGCAGTGCCCCGGTCTCGGCTCACTGCGACCTCCGCCTCCCGGATTCAAGCGATTCTCCTGCCTTAGCCTCCAGAGTAGCTGGGACTACAGGCGTACGCCACCACTCCCGGCTAATTTCTGTATTTTTAGTAGAGACGGGGGTTTCACCATATTGGCCAGGCTGGTTTCGAACTCATGACCTTGTGATTCGCCCGCCTCGGCCTCCCAAAGTGTTGGGATTACAGGCGTAAGCCACCGCGCCCGGCCGGTACAAATTAATTTAACACATCTTTTGATAATCTCATCCTTGGTGTTGGAAAAGACGGGAAAATCCAAAAGTGTCTATTTTGTGCCCAAATGCTCAAGTTAATACTCGAGGGCCTTGATCTCTGGCCTCTTGCCATCCCTCTCCCCATTATTTCTGAAGAAGTAGCCATTTTGCAGATTCCGGAGGTTGGGAGCCACGGCCGGCCCCTGGTACTGAATCTCATCTCCTTCTCAGGGCTCCTTGGATCAAGTTGGGACCGGCAGCGCCAAGGCTGCTCTCCGTGATTTAGCAGCAACCTAGAGTCAGAGAGACCGGAAGATGGGAGGCCGGGATTCTCAGGTGGGGTCAGGGGTATGCAAAAATCCTTAGCAGCGGCCGCGCCCCCGCCCCGGGGAGGTAATTTGCGGAGGGCGGTGCAGTAGCCTCTCCAGTGCCCGCGTCCCACGGTCTAACGGCACTGCTCCCGGGGTGCGCGGCCCACGACTCAGGCTGCCTCCCCCAACCTGACAAGTGTGCGTCCTTCCCACAAAATGCCACCACTTCCCTAAGTGACGCTGGGCCCCGGGGAGCTGATTTGAAATCGGTGTTCAGAAGACCGAGCCCGGCTGGACGCAGCCGGCCTCCGGCTGAGAGCGGAGGGGAAGGGTTCCATACTCTCCGAGGATCCCGCGGGCTCGTGGCGTGTGGAACGCTTTTCGTCGCTTTCAGTTCCCGTTTCCTTCGCCCCGACTACCTACTCGGTCGCAGCTAAAGCCCGGAGCGTGGGATCCGGGCCCGGAGGAACGGGATGGCGAACGCGAGCTGCGCCGCGGCCAGGAGCCCGCCGCACCGGGCATGCTCAGTGGCGCGGCCGGCTGGGTGGCCCGCGAGCTGCACCCGGATCTGCTCGGCGGCGGCGACGTGAGCGCGCAGGGGGGCGGCGGCCTCGCCTCGTCTCTCTCTCTGCGCCTGGGTCGGGTGGGTGACGCCGAGAGCCAGAGAGATGTCGGATTTCGACAGTAACCCGTTTGCCGACCCGGATCTCAACAATCCCTTCAAGGTGAGCTTCGGCCCCAGCATCTCCTGCCGCCGCGACGCGTCGTTGTTTGTGAAAACGGACGAGTTCCTTCGCGCCCACTGCGTCTGCCCCTCGGCTCCCCTTAGCAGCCCAGAGAGGGGCGCGGGGCCGCCGTCCTCCATTTGGGGTCGCGCCCCGGCCCCGTGTCACTCCTTTGGGTTTTGGAGCTTGGGGGTGGAACCTCCTCAGCTCGTGCCCGGCCGCCCTTCCACACGTCCCCGACTGGTGAGGGTCGTGTCTGCAGCCGGGACTGGGCCAGCGCGCCCGGAGGGGTCCTGGCCCGCCTCTCAGGAGTGAAAGCCGAGGGCAGGTAGAGTCGCCCCTTGCCAAGCAAGTGTGGCTGGCAGGGCCGGGAGTCGGCGGAGGGGGGCCCGCCCTGGGGTGGGGTTGTCATGGGGACCCGAGGTGGCGGCGGCGGAGAGCTGCGTGGGGTGATGGCAGAGGTGTGGAGGAGGAGAGAGGTGAGGGCACCGAGTATGCTGCAATAAAAAAAAAAAAAGGTTATGTTTTTATTTTTTAAACTTGTGTTGCACCCAAATACCACCAGTGGCGCTGCCATCCCCCCTCTTTCTGTTAGGTTGAGGTTGAGGGTATTGATACCAAAGCAAAACTTAAAAATAAACATATCTGGAAAACAATAGTGCACGTGGACGACCTCTTCCCTACCCAGCTGCTTCTAGCAAGGTAAACGATGGGATATTTTCCAAGCTCCTAGTGCGTCACCGGTTCTCTGGGCTATGTGAGGATACCATTTCCTACTTGAGCTGCTTTTCTTCTTGGAGTCGACCTTATCAACCCCGGCTTCGGAAGGGCTTGGCACAGAATCCTGCAAAGGAAGGCGGCTGAGATATTCATCGTCTGCGTTTAAATGAATGCAACATCTAAATAACTCTCTCTTTGAAAGTATTCTGAATTTCCTAATGAGTGTAACTGTTAGCACGTGTAATTTGTTTCCAACTGTTGGTTGAAGTTGTTTCTCAATCCCCCCGGCCGTGTGCAGTAGTAACTTTAATTTGCAGTCACACAGAATAAAACAGGAACTCTAATTTGTGGTCACACAAGTGTCACTTCTGGCTTGTTGAGTTTACATCTTTTTACTCCTGGTTTTATCTTTCATTAAGAATCCTGGAAGAGGAAAAATATTTCTGCTCTGATTATTAAATGCCTGATAATTCCAAGGAGGATTATTTTAATGAAATGACCCTGATTATTATTGACAACTCGACTCACTTTGTAGCAGTGTAGAATTAGACTCAGTCACTGTTTCATTGTCCCTAATGTCACTTAAGAAAATTCAGTACAACTGGCCTGTACCTTTCAGTGACATGGTTGCATTTTAAGACTTTTTTTTTTTTTTCCTGGCAGTTTTGTTTCAATTAGTATTGGACTTGTTTCCATGTTGTGGAAAATCAGGTAGTTCTTAAATGGTAGACTTTCTAAAGAGACCGTTCATAAATTGTTAAATGGGTGTTATTTTAAAATATTTTGAAGATAAAACATCAAGAACCTTTTAGCCTTTCCTAATTCAGATAATTCACTGACGCTGTTTATTCAGCATCTGACGATTTGGCAGTGTATTTTCTACTTGGTCATTCCATTTCATGGTTCATTTCATATTAACTGGCTCTCTTGTTAGGGCAAAACATTGTCTTCATCTTAGCCCAGACTGTCCTTTTGTGACATCTGATATTGCCATGACACTTTTCTGACATTCATAAAGTTGCTGTAGTAATTCTAAACCCAGGAGTTGTTTTAAATATTCATTGTGGCATAACGTTATAAATCTTTTTTGTTCTTTTATAAGTGGATGTATCCAGGACAATGATTATTCAAGTTTGTAAAATGCATCAGGGACTGAACATTTAGGTCTAAAGTAGACTTGGTTGTACACATATTTCTGCTTATGATCTTTCTCTGTTTTTGGTGACTGTTATAGCACTGTCAGTGTATCTGACCCTTTATTTTTCCATGTATGTTCACCTGCCCCTCCTCCTCTCAAAGTAGAGTTTTATATCTGTATTTTGTCTTTTTACTTTTGCTTATATTTATGTAAAAGTGATTTTTGAAATAACATTTCTGATACTCTACTTAAATCTGAAATGTTTCTGGAATCATTTGAGTTACTTTATGATCATTTTTCTTTTTTTCTTTTTTTTTTTTTTTGAGACGGAGTCTTGCACTGTTGCCCCGGCTGGAGTGCAATGGTGTGATCTCAACTCACCACAACCTCTGCCTCCCGGGTTCAAGTGATTCTCCTGCCTCAACCTCCCTAGTAGCTGGTATTACAGGTGCCCGCCACCACGCCCGGCTAATTCTTTGTGTTTTTAGTAGAGACAGGGTTTCATTGTGTTGGCCAGGCTGGTCTTGAACTCCTGACCTCGTGATCCACCTGCCTCGGTCTCCCAAAGTGCTGGGATTACGGGCGGGAGCCACTGCGTTCAGCAGATCGTTTTTCTTTCTTTCTTTCTTTTTTTTTTTTTTGAGACGGAGTCTCCCTCTGTCGCCCAGGTTGGAGTGCAGTGGCGCGATCTCTGCTCACTGCAAGCGCTGCCTCCCGGGTTCACGCCATTCTCCTGCCTCAGCGCCCGCCACCACCGGCTAATTTTTTGTATTTTTAGTAGAGACGGGGTTTCACCGTGTTAGCCAGGATGGTCCCGATCTCCTGACCTCGTGATCCACCCACCTTGGACTCCCAAAGTGCTGGGATTACAGGCGCGTGAACCACCGGGCCCGACCCATTTTTCAAATCTGTTTTTATTTGCAGTATTTGAAGATAAAGCTCTTATTTTCAAGTATATGATATTTCGCATTTGGTAACTATGCTAATTTCTTTTTCATTAAATCCTATTTGTTTTCCATTGCCTTTTTCATTTTTTAGCATTTCTTTTCCTTCACTTTTATGTTAGGAATACTTTTGCAAGCATCTTCGTTTGTGCCGTATCATGAAAGTAGTTTGAGTCTATTCTCCTTATATAATATAACCATAGTGGTTTACTTGATTTTATTGGTTCTTGTAAGGCTATTTGCTGGATTCAGTTCATTTTTTTTTGTTGAGCCCCTGCTTTATATTCTAGTGGTTTTCCTAGGCTTAGTGAATGGTTTTATGAAATTTGAATGGCTTTCATTGCGCATCAAGAAACTTGGAATAACTGGAAATCTGTAGTGATCGAAAAGAAAATAGATGATTAATTATATAGAAGTTTCTGAGGATCCACTCTTGAGCTGTTAAAATGGGGTTTTAAAGCTATAGAGGGAAAAATATTTTCTGTGTAGTCAACATGTAATTATTGAAGAATTGCTGTATGTCCTTTGTTTTCTGTTGAGTTTATTCATTCAACAAATACTGAAGAAGTGTCTCTGTCCTTATGGCTATTAGTCTAACAGTGAGACAAATATGCTTGGAAAATGAATGAAAGGGGAGAGTTTAATAACCAGCAGAGGTCAGCAATATAGGCTCTTACAAGTCAGCATAAGAGTGTATGGTTAAGTGCCGGAACAAGTGCAGTTTGTTCATAAAAGGAAGAAATTAGTAAGTGGTCAGAAAATTTTCATGCTTTATGCTTTTGCATATTAACATGATAATTGATTGAATAAGATAGTTCATTATGGAAATAACATTTAAATTAATTTTTAAAATATGAAGAGAATTAGAATTTCACAGCTGGGGGGGCAAATTCTTAAAATATATTCAGTCAGATCTCATAGATTAAAAAACAAAGCCCACAGAGGCACACTTGCTCATTGTCTTGTGCCCATGTGTAGGTAGTATAGAATTGGCATTAGAACTTAGGTCTCCTGATTTCTAGTCCATTGCTGGTGACACTGTATGTGCTCCCTGGTTGCATTTTGATACCAAAATTCTTGTTTTGTATTTGGAGGTTAGAGTTGAGGGGAGGCAGCAGAGGATAGGATTAAAAAATTTTGGCTCAAGAATTTGAAAAGATCTGGGCTTGATCCTGGCTTTGACACTAACTGGTTGTGAGACCTTGGAAAGTTACTTAACCTCTTTCAGACTCAGTTTACTCATCGCGTGTTCTCACTCATAGGTGGGAATTGAATAATGAGAACACTTGGACACAGGGTGGGGAACATCACACACCGGGGTCTGTCATGGGGTGGGGGGAGGGGAGAAGGATAGGAGATATACCTAATGTAAATGACGAGTTAATGGGTGCAGCACACCAACATGGCACATGTATACATATGTAACAAACCTGTACGTTGTGCACATGTACCCTAGAAGTATTAAAAAAGAAAGACTCAGTGTACTATTTTGTAAAATAGGGTAATAGTACATTCTCTATAGGATTGTAAATAGGATTAGATGAACATACATTTAGCATATAGTAAGAGTTTAATGTATAGTGGTTTTAATTAGGTACTAATATTTAGTATTAATAGTAATTTAAGAAATTCTGTTTAATGGCCAGGCGCAGTGGCTCACGCCTGTAATCCCAGCACTTTGGGAGGCTGAGGCGGGCGAATCACGAGGTCAGGAGTTCGAGACCAGCCTGGCCAACATGGTGAAACCCTGTCTCTACCAAAAATACAAAAAATTAGCTTGGCGTGGTGGCGGACACCTGTAATCCCAGCTACTTGGGAGGCTGAGGCAGGAGAATTGCTTGAACCTGGGAGGTGGAGGTTGCAGTGAGCTGAGATGGCACCACTGCACTCCAGTCTGGGCGACAGTGCGAGACTCATCTCAAAAAAAAAAAAAAAGTTCTGTTTAATAATCTCTATATGCTTAGCTATGAATTTAGTGAAATTTATGTTACTTTTGGATCTTCTGGAGTGCTGGTAGTAGCTGTTTGACTGATCATAGTCAAGGAATCAAAGCTAAAAATAATTAAGTGCTTTGCCTACATCAACCTGCTAGACTAGACCAAGGTTGTCTGAATTCTGGTGCTTTTTCACAACACGTAGTTCCTCCCTAATAAAATATCTCCATGTTAAAATTGAGCATAGTGTCCATTTTGTTTTGGCCTCAAAAATTAATTTTAGTCGGCCGGGCGCGGTGGCTCACGCCTGTAATCCCAGCACTTTGAGAGGCCGAGGCGGGTGGATCACGAGGTCAGGAGATCGAGACCATCCTGGCTAACACGGTGAAACCCCGTCTCTACTAAAAATACAAAAAATTAGCCGGGCGTGGTAGCGGGCGCCTGTAGTCCCAGCTACTCGGGAGGCTGAGGCAGGAGAATGGCGTGAACCCGGGAGGCGGAGCTTGCAGTGAGCCGAGATCGCGCCACTGCACTCCAGCCTGGGCGACAGAGCGAGACTCCGTCTCAAAAAAAAAAAAAAAAAATTAATTTTAGTCTATTGAAATTTTTTTTAGAAATGGCCTAAAATTCAGCATTCTCACTTATGTTATCTTTTAAGTTACAGTAATCTAGTGGCATTGTAAGAGTTGAAATTTAAAATTGAAAATGACCCATAATTCAAGTGTGTTATTCATTTGTCTTAGTCTGTTTGGGCTGCTGTAACAAAGTATAGTACCTCACAGTGGGTAATTTATAAACAACAGAAATTTATTGCCCAGAACTCTGGAGGCTAGGAAGTCCAAGATCAGGGTCCCAGCAGATTCAGTGTATGGTGAGTCCTTTTCCTCATTGATGGCATCTTCTTTGTGTCCTCACATGGCAGAAGGGGATGGCAGCTCTTTGGGGCCCTTTTCTTTTCTTTTTTTTTTTTTTTTGAGACGGAGTCTTGCTCTGTCGCCCAGGCTGGAGTGCAGGGGTGCCATCTCGGCTCACTGCAACCTCCGTCTCCTGGGTTCAAGCGATTCCCCTACCTCAGCCTCCCGAGTAGCTGGGATTATAGGTACATGCCACCATGCCCAGCTAATTTTTGTATTTTTAGTAGAGACGGAGTTTCACTATGTTGGCCAGGCTGGCCTTGAACTCTTGGCCTCAAGTGATCCACCTGCCTCAGCCTTCCAGAGTGCTGGGATTACAGGTGTATGCCACCACACTTGGCCTCTGGGTCCTTTTTTTAATAGGGATATTAATCCCATTCTTGAGAGCAGAGCCCTGCTGACCTAGTCACCTCACAAAGTCTTCACCTTCTGATACCATCACGTTGGTGATAGGTTTCAGCATGTGATTTTTAAGGAAACAAACATTCAGACCTTAGTTTTCATTTTGTAACATCAAGAATGTTATCCATCTTATTTCATTTACCTTGACAATGATACTTACAAGTTGATTTCACTCCTCCCTTATCTGTTTAAAATTTTGAGGCTGAGCATGATAGCTCATGCTTGTAATCCCAGTGCTTTGGGAAGCCAAGGCAGGAGGATTGCTTGAACCCAAGAGTTTGAGACCAGCCTGGGCAACATAGTGAGACTTCCATGTCTACTAAAATTTAAAAGTTAGCTGGGTGTGGTGGTGCACACCTGTAATCTAAGCTACTTGGGAGGCTGAGGCGGGAGGGTGACAGAGTGAGACCCTGTCTCAAAAAAAAAAAACAACCCCAAAAAACAAACAAAAAAAAATATAAAATTTTGAGTTTGGAGATTGGATAGCACTAGGAAAGTATTCTGAGGATTTCCTTTGTGATTGTCACATTTTGAAAACTGTCTTTTAACATTAATCTGGAACATAGTGGTTGTAGTTTATGGGCCTGTGTTATTTTACGTTCATGTCAACTGCATGAATTCCTGTTCATTTTTCCTCATGTTAATGTTTTTAAAAAGCACATATTGAGCTGCTGTTATATTTCATCAACTTAAGATGCCATCCTTTGTAAGATGCACCATTATCTTATTTACCACTGTCTCACTTATCTGTTGCTATGTAACAATCCCAAAATATAATGGCTTAAAATAACAATTATTTGCTCACGATTCTGTTAATTGCACTAGACTTAGCTGGGCAGGTTTTTTCTTTTTTTTTAATGTTCTTTTCTGGAGTCACTAAAGTGGCTTCAGTCACCTGGTTTATGGTTTCAGATATCCTTACTCAAGTGCCTGCTGGTTACCTGGAGATGTCAGTGGGCACAGCAATTAGCTGTCTTTCATGTAGCCTCTCTACTAGTAATAAATGGGCTTTGTGCATAGTAGCAGCAGTGCTCCCAGAGGGCAAGAGCTGAATCTACAAGGCTTCTTGAATCATATGCCACTTCTGCTGTATTCTGTTGGTCAAAACAAGGCACAAGTTCAGCCTAGATTTTAAAAGGAGTGGCAAGCAATAGGCTCCACTTCTTGACTGGAGACAGACCTATGATCTGAAGATACACCTAGTATAAAATGGCGAGGTTGTCGTAGGATAACTTCACTAGACACTCCCATTCAAATAGGGAAAGAGTGGGAGGCGTGTAGCACCTGCTGATGCATAGCAGTTCTGAAATCTAGCCAGGCACGTGTTGTTAGGGTCCCCTACATTGGGGACAATGAATGTTTCTTGATTAGGGCCCAGTTCTGCTACCTCGTATTGGTTCCTTCACCTGTTATTTTCTTCTGCTTTTGGCTCCACCCTCTGAGAGGTCCTTTATTTATTTTTTTTCTATAAGAATGAGCCCTTTTGGCAGCTGAGTAGCGTTTTTGGCCTGCTTCTTGCCCATTGAAAATTGGGAGCCCAGAAGTTTCTATTAATTTTGAACTGTTTCTTTAGTCCAGGCTGTCACAACTCTCTTAACAGTTTCTTTTTAATCTTACCAGAGTTCAAACCATGCCTTAAAAACCACATTTGTCATTCTTTTTGAGACAATCTTCATTTAGGGTGAAGTGTCCGTTGCCATGGTCGATATTCTTCAGATGTTTAGAAAACTTTTGTCTAGGTTGAGCATCTCATATGGCCAGGGGAAGGCTGCTGCCATAGGAGGCTGCTGTGCCATGTGACAAAACTAAGATTTGAACACAGTTTTATTTTGGCCCTGTAGCTTTACAGTCATATGAGATGATGGTGATTATGAAAATTTTGAAAGTAAACTGTTCTTGTGCTGATATTACCAAAAGTTTTTTTTGGACTATGATTAATATTTAATAGTGATAAATGCAGATCCAAATAATTTATTGGTTATTTCCTTAATATGAACCACCAGTGTGATATAGTTGCTGAAAAATATATATTGGCTTAGTGAAATTAGTGATCAGTTCCTTAAAATTAATAATCCTATAGTATTCTGTTCTGGTCTAATAGCTGGGTATTGTTCTCAATTGCAAGTGCATATTTAAAGAGTGGTTTGAAAATACTAGGATATGCCCAAAGAGGACAGTCAGAATGGTCATGGGACTGGAATCAAGTTCTAGGAAGAACAATTTAAGTTTCAATTACTCAGTGGATTTAGTCTACAGAGGGCTAAAGGGAAATAGGAGAGCTCCCATCAGATACTTAAAGTGTTCTTAGTTAAGTGAATAAACTTGTTATTTGTTGCTTTAGAAAAAGAATCTAAGGTTAACTGGCAAAGTTTACTTGAAGGTAAAGGTAAATTTTGTCCAAACAGACTTTTAAAAATCTGCTACCATGGCCTGACAATGCTCTTTTGGTAGGGCATTCTCTAGCACTTGCAGAAATTCAAGCAGAAGTTGGATAACCTACAGAGATGCCTAATTTCAATATTGTAATGTCTCAGGGAATAGGGAGACCCAAGGAGAGGGACAGAGATGGGAACAACTGGTTGGTGGAATAGTCAGGACACACTATTTTTTTTTTTTTTTTGAGACAGAGTCTCTCTCTGTCTCCAAGGCTGGAGTGCAGTGGCGTGATCTCGGCTCACTGCAACCTCCACCACACAGGTTCAAGCGATTTTCCTGCCTTAGCCTCCCGAGTAGCTGGGACTATAGGCGTGCACCACCACACCTGGTTACTTTTTGTATTTTTAGTAGAGACGGTTTCACCATGTTGGCCAGGCTGGTCTCCAACTCCTGACCTCAGGTGATCTGCCTGCCTTGGCCTCCCAAAGTGCTGGGATTACAAGCGTGAGTCATCGCGCCCGGCTAGGACACATAACATTTATCAAGTAAGTTTGCAGTGTTATGGGCATGGTTTGTGGCACCCCAAGACAATTACAGTAGTAACATCAAGTATCACTGATCACAGATCACCATAGCAGACATAATGATAATGAAAAAGTTTGCAATATTGCGAATACTACCGTAGTGTGACACTAGAGATGTGAAGTGAGCACATGCTGTTGGGAAAATGGTGCTGCGAGACTTGCTTGATACAGGGTTGCCACAAACCTTCAATTAATTTTTTTAAAAAAGGCAATATCTGTGAAGTACAGTGAAACTAGGTATTCCTGCATTTTCTCTGTTCTAATATATCGACCATATTGGATATTGGAATTAAGTATGATCAGTTCAGCTAGAGAGGATGCTTTATGTTCAGAGACCAGCTATGCTCTGAGCCTCAGCTTCTGCTGAGGGAGCAGCCCTCATGGTAGCTTACACATTTGTGATCATGTCCTCTAGGATGTGACTTTTGCCACCCTGGCCTCAGCTGACTGATCTTAACAAAGGTACTTGTCCAAAGCAGTGGAATAGCAGTTATCTCACTAGGCTTTTGAAGGCCATTTTCAAGAATTCCTGTCCCTCATTAGAGGTGTTTTTTAACTAGAAGGGATGTGCCATGTCATGAAGAATTTCAATCCCTGTGAAACCTGGCGTTCTTCTTTCTGTATATATCTTTAAAATATTCTCCTGCTCCCAGCATTTGGGGTGACCTGAGTGAGTCTGTCTGTTTCAACCAGAATTGCTAAACCGTAAGTGTAAAGTAACATTTTCTTGCCAAAAGGGTGATAGAGTTAAGCCTGTATTTAGACCTACAGTTTTTGGTGGTGTAGTGGAGTAATATACTTGCAAATATTGTAAGATGTTTTTAAATCACAAGGGAGAATTTTCCAACTTTCAATGGGTGTGGGATATAAAAGGTGACATGGAGTTTGGTTAGATTTAACCTTGTAACAAGTCTCCGAGTTGTTCCTACTGAGGCAGTCTGTAATGTCCTGCAGCTTTTGACTTCATATGTGTAGACTGGTGTTGAAAACCCTGTTCTCCTTTCTGTGCAGAAGGCTTGCAGATCTATACCCAGAGAGCAATCCAGTAATCCCCTTCTCCTTGGCATTTGGCTTTGGGTGCTTTTCAGAATTAGTAATGTTTCTTTATCCATTGCTGGACACCTAAGTTGTTTCTGTTTTTTGTCTATTACAGATAATGTGTCTATAAACATTCCTGTACAAGTGTTCTGTTTGATCACCTGTTTTAAATTCTTTTGGGGATATATACCTACAAGTGGAATTGCCTAGTCATATGGTAACTCTGTTTAATCATGGAGGAGCTTCCAGACCCTTTTCCAAAGTGGCTGTACCATTTTATATTCCTGCTAGCAGTGTATGGGTATGTAGATTTCTCTACATCTTTGTTAACACTTGCTATTACCTGTTTTTTATTCTAGTCATCCTAGTGGGGGTGAAGTGGTATCTTGTGGTTTTGATTTGCAGTCTGCTGATAACTAATGATGTTGAGAATCTTCTCATTTGCTTATTGGCATTTGCATATTTTCTTTGATGTCTGTTCAGATCCTTTGGCTATTCTTAGATTGGGTTATTTGTCTTTTTTATTATTGAGTTATAAGAGTTTTTATATATCCTGGATACATACCTTTATCAGGTATGTGATTTGTGACTTTTTTTCCCATTTTCTGGGTTGTCTTTTTACTTTCTTGATAACATCTTTTGAAGCACAAAAGCTTTTAATTTTGTTAAGTTCAAATTACCTATTTTTTGTTGTTGGTGTTTTAGTGTCACATCTAAGAATCCTTTGCCAAATCTGAGGTAAAGAAGGTTTATCCCTATGTTTTCTTCAAAGAGTTTTATAGTTTTAGCTGTTGAATTTAGGTCTATGATTCATTTTGAGTTAATTTTTGTATTTGGTATGACATAAGGTCAACTTTATTGTTTTGCATGTGGTTATAATGGTTGTTCCAGCACCATTTGTTGAAAAGATTGTTCAGTCCCCATTGAATGATCTTGGCACACTTGTCAAAAATCTCAGTATTCTTAATCTGTGTTCTTGCAAAGGAGATGAAATATTTTATCTGAAAAAGCCCTCATATTTCATGCAAAAATGCCTTGCAAATACCTGGTAGTCACCAGGTTTTCTGAGTAGATATTAACTTCTCCGGCTTCTAAAATTGCCAGAGCTACTTTTGCAACTGCTTCTAAGTCTTTGCATACTTCAATGCTTAAAAACAAATTTAATAGCAGGTTTTACACTTGGTTTTAGAATGTAATTATGAACACATTGTCAATATTACCAACTTTATATGTTTCCTTTTTTAAAAAAATAAATGCTTCCTTAAAAGAAATACTTCCATTTATTTTACAGAATACAGTTGAATTAAATAACATTTTTGCATTTAAGCAGAAACACTGGAACCCCTTAAACTCTTAAAGCAAAGGATATGTGTATAGTGTAAAGCGTTATGCATTTTGAGTATTGCTGAAATCAAATTAGAAAGGAGGGATTTGTGATAGTTATACATTGATAATTATAACTTGATTGATAGTAGAAGAAAACACAAAACATTTGAATGCAAATAATTTAGTATATATAGCTATTAAAGATGTTTGCTTCTCAAACACAGTGAAAACAATGCATAGTGTAGAAGCATTCTGTACATAACAAATACTTTAAGTTCTCACTTTCTTCAAGAGAAATAAGCTGTGGCCGTGTTATATACATGCTAATGGCAGCCATTTAATCCGTGGAAATCCTCTAATGGTGGTTAGAATTCTCATATGATAATTTGGGATATATGGAGAGCACTGTCAAGTGAAAGTGGTAGGTAATGGGAAAAGAGCATCAGGAGTATTGGCCAGTCATGGCCAGGTGTTGGTAAACTAGGTGTAATTTTACCACCATTTGGCACTTTTTCTTATAAACAAATTCTAAATGGTGGTTAAGCTTCCCAGGCCAGTGCTTAGAATTCTGTATGTAGCACCAAACCCAAGCATTCTCTACAGTAATGTACCCAAAGAGGGGGAAGGTTCATTTGTGATGTCAGGGATTCATCCCCTGCTAGCCTCCCATGACATTGAAAAGTAATCATAACCTTAAAAACTAATAGCTCAGATATTAAAAAAAAAATTAGATGTCTTTTTCAAAAATCTTCAAGCAAGTGCACAACTCTCCAACATTTGTATGAAACCTACATCACAAGGTGATTTGTCATAACAATAAAAGGAGTTCTTCTTACTGTTATCCTCACTTCAAGTCATGATATATAATAGCTTCTAAAATCCCTGAGCTTGGTAAGGCAACTAGTAATTTGCATGTCTTGTTTTTGTTTCTATTTATGTTAATACCAAAAAGTTTGAAAGTTAGTAAAAAATTAGAGCCTGCTTTAGAAAATACAGGCAACTTGGGGTAAAATAAATAATAATTACATGTTGCAACAAAAGATAATCTTGCATTATTATTTATTTTCTTTATCTGTTATTTAAAAAGATTCCCATCTTTTTTCTGATTCAAAAGGAAAACTCCTGGAACTATTAATATAAGAAACATAACAACAACAATAACTAAATACTGAAGTTAGAAAAATTAATTTGCCTGTGGTCACCTAGCTAGGAGGTAGAGAAGCAAACCTTAAGCAGTGTGGTTCCAGAGCCCACCTTCTTACCTTCTCCCCTCTGCTAGTGGAATACAAACCTCAGCAAATTTCACTTACTCCTTCTTCTTATCTCCCTGACACCAGGCTAAGAACACAGAAATGTTTGCCTGCAGTATGTAAAGTTTATAGAACTTTATCTTATGAACTGAACTCTAAGTGGTGGTGAAGTTCCCCTGAGATTCAGCTATAAACATTTCCATTAAAAATGTTTATATTAAATAGAAAAAGCATGTATTACTACTTTCAAGCTTTGGGAATACATTAATTTGCATTTTTGCAATATGCTACTTACCTTAGGCTTGCTACATCCGATATAAAACCACAGAGACTGACTAACTCAACCTAAAACAAGCATCCCTAGCTGTAGGAAAGTTGCTATGTAGGAAAGTTGCCACATGGGGATAAAATTACACCTCTATTTTTTAAATCTTTCTTAAGGATTTACTATCCATGTAAGACATGTTTATATTCTCTAAATGTTCAGTTCTTTGCCCTACTGATTGCTTTAAGACGTAATTTGGTTTCTTGCCACTGCTCTATCTTTAGGCATATTATCTTTTTTTGACTATAGTTCAGTCAGAACATGTTTTCATGTAGTTCCTATAGCTCAGATATGGTACTACAAAATAGAGTGTGAAATTTGGACTAGCAGGACTGCCTTTACCTCCATGGTATCTGATAGCATTTGGTATCTAATTCTTTTGCCAGTGGACCATCTAATTTCTGTTATTTTGGTTAGTGACTTTGAGTGGACCTAATGGTATAATTTGAAAAACAAACAAAACATATTCTCAGTCTTTACCAACCATTATATTTAAAATGGAGAGCTTGCCAGTTTAATAGGTCTTTATGGTTGTTTAAAATTTTATATAATTACTGTGACTGCATTGGAGATTAAAGTGGACCAAACTCAATTGTCTCCAAGAGATTATCATCATTGAAGATGGAGTAAGAGTAGGTTATTTAGTAACGTATATGAAACTCCCAAAAATCAGATGCTGTGATAGTCACTTGGGATACAAGATAAAGAGAATTTTCTGATGTCAAATAATCCACACTTTAGTTGGGAGATATAATGTGTGATAAATGCTTTGATGCTAACAAAACAAGAATAACATGTTCTTCATATTGCAGAAACAGAACTTCCTGAGAAGATGAGGCCTGAACTATCTTGCCTCAGTTCCCCTAAATGCAGAATCTGAGGCAGAAGGCATATGTGTTGTTATACTTCACTTCTCTCATTTTATAGGTAGGGAAATTCGGACACAGAAGTTAATTTTTCTAAGTTTACTCAGGAATGACAGGACTTGGAATAAAATTGTTTCATGGAATTGCTTCAATAAGGGTAAGGATAATGTGAGAAATAATTTCTCATAGCAATTGCTTAAAAGTGCTGCTGGCAATATAAAATGAAACAAAAAAAGGACCAGACCTCTCAATGTCATTTTGGCTGTAAGCTAAGAAACTAGAATTTCTTGTTTTCTATATTATTTAGGTTCATTACATTTATTATTAATTATCTGCAGGAAATTTTTACCAAATTATATTCACAAATTATGTTTGTTTCCAAAGAAATCTTTCTCTAGAATCTATAGAGTGTACTCGGTAATCAAACAGATGCCTACTTAGGAGGTAAGTTGGCTTGGGCATGATTGCTTTAGTTAAGTTTCTAATTTACTAAGGACTGATTTGGGTCTATAAACATAAGTGAGTTTCTTTTAGATTTGAGTAAGACTGTTATGACCCTTGCCATGATATGAATTTTTCAAAATCATGATTTATTGAATAATTCCTAGTGATTATTAAGCACGTATCACAGTTATAAAAGTTTCGCTAAATACACTTGTCTTAGAGTCTTGTTGAGAGATTTTTAATGGCTTTTCCTAGCTCCTTTTTAAAAAAAGTGGGGCATTTAGAAACTGTAGTACTATTCCAGGTGAGTGAATTTGTTAGTATTTATTACATTCATATGATTATAGTAACTATGAGAATTATGGAGTAGGGGAAAAATTGAACTCAGGGGAGGGCCTCTCAGCTTGGGGCATTTCTTGTTTAATCAAATTGTCTAGTGTAAGTGTATAATCTTGACTGAACCAAGCAGAGCTGTTGAAGAGTATTTTAATTACATTTTATAGAGCAGCACAATATTTATTCTTTTTCTTCTGAGGAAATATAGTTTTGAACATAAATTTCTTTATTGCATTTTCTTCCAACAACTTGATCTTTGGATTTAGATTTGGATTTGAATCCTGACCATGTCACTTATTATATGACTTTGGGCAAATTACTAAAACATCTCTAAGTCAGTATTCTCAGTAGTGAAAGAAAAGATACAGAACCCAAGTCATAAAACTCTTCTGAGGATTACATGAAATAATTAAGAGTCTGGTATCATGCTAACCTAGATGAATTTTCTTTCTCTCTTTGAATCTGTAGCCTTCAATTTCCCATTGGCTTCCTTGATAGAACTATAAATGTGCATTTTCTTATAATGTTTAATATATTCAAAATAATACCTTGTATCTCATGAAAAAGTGTGAAGGAACTAATGGTGAAAATCTGCTACTGTGTTATATAAAAATACTGGACTGGAAAGATTCTAATCATGTCTCTTGTCATCCTTTGTAATTTTGAAAAACTTAGAGGAAATTTAAGTCTAGTTTGTCATATTTCTTTTTGCTAACATAATTGAATTTGTCCAAATGGACAAAAGTGAAATTATTCTATGAGCCAGTCTTGAATAAGTTGTAGTGCCTGGATCAGTACTGTCCAATAGAAATATAATTTCTGCCGCATATGCAATTTAAAATTTTCTAGTAGCCATATTAGAAAAAAAGGAAAAACCAAGTGAACTTAATTGTAATACATTTTATTTTACTCCATATAAAGAATCTTATTTCAACACCTAATCAATATAAATGTTGCAGGAAGTCAGGGACCCCGAACGGAGGGACCAGCTGGAGCCACAGCAGAGGTTATTTCATTTTAATATGGACATTTATCAGCTCCCAAATGATACTTTTATAATTTCTTATGCCTGTCTTTAATCCTGTTATCTTCATAAGCTGAGAATGTACATCACCTCAGGACCACTGTGATAATTGTGTTAACTGTACAAATTGATTGCAAAACGTGTGTTTGAACAAAATGAAATCAGTGCACCTTGAAAAAGAACAGAATAACATCGATTTTTAGGGAACAAGGGAAGGCAACCATAAGGTCTGACTGCCTGCGGGGTTGGGCAAAAAGAGCCATATTTTTCTTCTTGCAGAGAGCCTATAAATGGACCTGCAAGTAGAGAAGATATTGCTAAATTATTTTCCTAGCAAGGAATATTAATATTAATACCCTGGGAAAGGAATGCATTCTTAGGGGGAGGTCTATAAACAGCTGCTCTGGGAATGTCTGTCTTATGCAGTTGAGATAAGGACTGAGATATGCCCTGGTCTCCTGCAGTATCCTTAGGCTTACTAGGGTGGGGAAAAAACTCCGCCCTGATAAGTTTGTGGTCAGACCGGTTCTCTGCTCTTGAACCCTGTTGTCTGTTGTTTAAGATGTTTATCAAGACAATACGTGCACCGGCTGAACATAGACCTTTATCAGTAGTTCTGCTTTTGCCCTTTGCCTCATGATCTTTGTTGGACCCTTATCAGTAGTTCTGCTTTTGCCTTTTGCCTTGTGATCTTTGTTGGACCCTTATCAGGAGTTCTGCTTTTGCCTTTTGTCCTGTTTCCTCAGAAGCATGTGATCTTTGTTAGATTGTTATTAGTAGTTCTTCTTTTTGCCCTTTGAAGCATGTGATCTTTGTACCTACTCCCTGTTCATACACCCCCTCCCCTTTTGAAATCCTTAATAAAAACTTGCTGGTTTTGAGGCTCAGGGGGGCATCACGGTCCTACTGATATGTGATGTCATCCCTGGTGGCCCAGCTGTTAAATTCCTCTCTTTATACTGTCTCTCTTTATTTCTAGCCGGCCGACACTTATGCAAAATAGAACTTACGTTGAAATATTGGGGGTGGGTTCCCCCGATATATAAAAATTAGAGATATTTTACATTGTTTTGCTAAATCTTTGAAATTGAAAATCTAATGTATTTTATACTTTTAGCACATCTCAATTGGACTACATTTTAAGAGCTACATGTGGCTGGTGGCTACCATATTTACAGGTAGCACAGGTGTATAGCACATCTATAAAATGCATTACTACAACAGTAGATGGCTTTTGCACACTGTAGGATGTGTGTGATAAAAGAATGTCATTTATTATTGCCGGTCTAAAGTTTGTCTCCAGTTCTTAGCAGTCACTTAATGGTGAGAATTTACCTGTCATTGCAATCTGTTCAATAAATGATTTCGCCAGTTTTCATTGCCCATTCCCAAGTATTTAAAAATTTCAAAGGCCTCAAATATATCTACTTCACATTAATTATATCTGTAGGAATGACATGAAAAGGTTTGTATTTTGAAAAGCTGATTCTGGCTTATTATGAAGAATAGATTGGCATGGGGTCGGAGGATAGGGAGGGAAGACCAGTAAGGAGTTCATTGCCATTGACACATGAGAAATACTGGCAGATTGATCTCTGGGGTGGAGGAGGGATTTTTTTGTTTGTTTGTTTTTTGTTTTGCTTGTGTGCATTTTAAAGATGATCAAGACTTGAAATGTGAGGTATCTTGCTGGGAAGAAGCAGTTGAACATATGAGAGAAAAGGATAATTGACAGGGTGATCCTAAGAAAAGTTAGGAGGAGATTAAGCTTAGATATGAAGAAGATTTTCCCCCCTACCTTGGGGGAAAGGCTTCCTCCTTGCTTTTCCTTCCCTCCTCTTTTTTGCTTCCCTTTTCCTTTTTTTCCCCTAACCTCTAGACAATGTGGGAGGTAAGGAAAAAAAAAGCTGAGGCCCTTCTGATGATCTGCAGGACATTGTGAAAACTTCTGTAACACAAAGTCATTTCTCACCAGTTAAAATAACAGTAACCATATTTATTGGCTCTGTTTTTGCTATGGTGACTCATTGGCAACTCTAGTAATTGCTGTTCCCCTCAGATGCTTTACCTGCTGCTCTCTGCTCCCTTTTCTGGCCACCTTCCTATAACTTAGCTTCTGTTTGTCACTCTTTCTACCATGGCTGTTGTCAGCTTCTACTGCTGCTGTTATAGTTCCCAATTTTATGTCTCATATTCAGTCTCCTCAAAAATGGGAATAGGATTGGATTGATTAGCAGTTAGTCGGTACCGAGTTGCTTCTGTTGGGCCTGCCAGGTTTCCTCGTGTCCAATTCTAAAGATAGTTGCCTTTGGCACAGAGGCCAGTTTCTTATTCTTAGTTATGTAGCCAAGTTAATAGGGTCACGTGACACAAAGATTGGGCAAAGAACTGCTTCTGGTTGCTTTCCTTAGAACGTGTTTTAAGGAAACACAGGTGGGTGTTTTTTGTCCTATTCATTACCTAATATTTGCTATACTTTTTACAATTCTCAGTTAGCCTTAGGTGGAGAGCTTTTTTGCTTGATCCTTAACTTACTGTTGGTGGTAATGACGATAGCAGCCTCACCTGTCACTTATTTGAGTCTTTCCCATGTGTGGAAACTATATTAAGCACTTTACATGTAGTAACTCATGAATTATATGATACATTTTACTGATGAAAAAACTGAGGTACAGTGAAATACGAAGTGACTTGTTCAAAGTTTATAGCTTCTTAGTAATGGAACTGGAATTTGAATACAGGCAGCCAGCAATCCGTAGCATAACATTTCTGAACTATGGTTGACCATTGTGATTATCAAATTTCCCCTTAATTTTAAAGATGAGAAAATCGAGAGAGTTTGAGTGACTTGCCTGATGTCACAGTATTGGTCGTTACCAGGTGCTCAGTTTCTGATTCCTAGACTAGTGCTTTTTTCTGCTACAGAACAAGTACCCAGGACATAGAAGGTTTTGGATACTAATCATGAAACCCAAGCCTGTGTTAGCAGATATCATAGTAAGTGGATATATAATGTATAGCTGTACAATAATCATCCATGTAGATTTTTATGTTATTAGACTACTATTTAGCTTAAAAATGACATATGTACAGAGAGAAATAAACAGGAGACTGAGCTTGATTAGTCATATAAGTTGATTGAGTCAATCTCCTTATCTCCAGCAGGTGAAAGCACTGTCTCCCAGGTTGCATCTTTCAGGTTATGTGTGGCAGTGATTAAGAAATATCCAATTCAGTGCATGGTGTAGGAGAGCATTTGGAATACAGTGAAGGTTCATTCCTCTGGAGAATTTGGTAGAGAAACCTAGTATTGAAGATATAAACTAATTGTGCTAGATGTAAACTTTTATTCTCTTGTTTGGAAAAACATTTGTTTTCATATCCATATTGATATTTTAGTGAAATATGAAGTAAACACTGTGAAGTAACACTGTAAAGTTAAGTGGCATTACTAGAGTATTGACAGAGTAGCCTTGGCTTAACTAATGATGTAAAGATATAACTCTAATGTCTATGCATAGTCAGATCCACATGATATTTAAATTAAACTCTGAAGAATATCTTTACTTGCTACTTAAAAGTTAATAAAATACAGAAGCCAAGTATGATCCTCTAAGTCAACAAAATAAGACTATCTGAGAATCTTTTCCTTATTAGAAATATAAATTCTCAGGCATCATCCCAGACCTACTGAATCAGAAACAAGGTACGTTCAGAGTGACGCTCAGCAATCTGGATTTTACAAGCCCTCCAGGTGACCGCAATGCATGCTGAAGTTTGAGAACCACAGCCAAAGAAGAAACCAAATTATCAGTTGAAATAATTTCATTTTGATTATGTTGGAGAAGAAGAATTAACATTTTCCTGCCACAGTTTTGGAATTATTAATAAGGAATTAGGAATTGGAAAGTCCTAGTTTAATTTTTGTCTCAGACATGCACTAATTGATCTTAAGGAAGTTTCCTGACCTTGTTTAAGGCCACAGCTTCTTTCTCTGAAAAATAGAATGATACAGTCTACCAGGAAAGATCATAGCAAAGATTGGAAATAAAAGTAAATGTAAAAGTAAATGCTGAATACTTAATAGGCGTCAATATCATTTATCGTTACTTAATTCTTTTTCAGTTTTGTTGTCTTCTCCCAGTTTAGAGACTATGGCTTCCTCAACACTACAGTTGCTAAAGCTAATTTGAAACATTAATTATGTAATAATTCAGAGATATCAGTTCTTTACCTTCCTAAATCTAGTGTCATTCTTGGTATATTGTGTACATACTTTAATGCTTTGTCATCTAATACTGCATTAGGAGAGTGAACTCAGTTCACTTGAGAAAATGATTTTATCAAATTGCCTGTTAACTTCTAGCCAGGATTAAATTTCTAGAATCTAGAAGGAAACAAGTGCACTTTAGTCACTGTAGTTGAAAGTAGAAAATTGGAAGGATGATTTTAGTCTCTTTGGAACTAAGTTATACCTTATTTATTTATTGGCTTTTAAAAGTATTTAAGGTGAATTTTAGCACACTCAAGATAATTAGATGTGTGTATTTGTAAAGTGAGAGTTGGACTCGTACTTCTGTGGCACTGAGAGAATGACGTTGATAGCGTGAATGTTGGCTAAGCAGGACTCATCTTTCTGATCCTACATTCTGTCTCCCTCCTTTTTTCTTTTTGAGTTAATTTTGTTTTGTAATTACGAAAACATTTCATGGTTCCAAAGTAGAGGCTATAAAACAATGTAAAATTAAGTCTAGCTTCGAAGTCTATCATTTTTATTAGTTTTTGGATTACTCTTCCTTTTAAAAAACATAAACACACATTCATTTTTATCTGCCTTTTGCACCAAAGGTTAACATTTGTTTACACTCCTCTGCACCTTGCTTTTTTCACTCAGCCCATAGCACTTTTATATCTCCTTATACCATTTTACAACTGCATAATGATACTCAGCTGCATAGTACTTTATCATGTAGATTGTCATGGTTTATTCAGTCATCTTCTATTTATATATATTTAGGTTGCTTCCAGTCGATTAATTAGTGTGGTGCTTCCATGTGGTTACAAATAGAATTTTGCCGATATTTCTTTGGAGTAGGTTCCTAGAAGTGAGACTGTGGGTCAAAGGATAAATGCAGATGTTATTTTGCTAGGTATTGCCAACTTGCCCTCCATAAAGGTTGTAACAGTCTTTATTCCCATTAGCAATGCATGAGAATGCCTGCTTCCTTACAGCTTTGTCAGTAGAGTATGTCAGACTTTTAGATTTTTTGCTAATTTGATAGGTGAGAAATGATTAAATCAGTGTAGTCTTAATGAGTGTTTCTTTTATGAATGGGATTAAACATCTTTTTATTTACACTTTTTGAACTATCTTTATGCTTTTTTTTTTCAAGAAGTATTTATTGGTTACTACTGCTGCTATTATCTTGAAGAATTACTCTTTGGGTATTTCCCCACAGAGGTGGTAATAATACTCGTTGAAGAAACAGAATATCACCAGGCATGTATGATTAAGAAAAAAAAAAAGATCACTGATCACAGATCACCACAACAGATATAGTAAAAACATTTGAAGGCCGGGAGCGGTGGCTCATGCTTGTAATCCCAGCACTTTGGGAGGCTGAGGCAGGTGGATCACTTGAGGCCAGGAGTTCAAGGCCAGCCTGGCCAACATGGTGAAACCCTGTCTCTACTAAAAATACAAAAATTAGCCAGGCATGGTGGCACATGCTTGTAATCCCAGCTACTTGGGAGACTGAGGCAGGAGAATCACTTGAATGGGGGAGGTGGAGGTTGTGGTGAGCTGAGATCGTGCTACGGCACTTCAGCAGCCTGGGCAACAGCAAGACTCCGTCTCAAAAAAAAAAAAAACTGTTTCTGGTTTCAAAGAGTTCACAGTCTAATTGGGGGAAGAAAAGGCTTGCATGAAGATTATCATCGTTCAGGGAAATAGATGTTGATGGAGCTCTCATAAGTGCTGTGGGAACATTGAGCGTGGAGTAGAGAGACTTGGGTAGAGGGAAGGTATCAGAAAGATCATTGCTTAGCATATGAGGTAATATTTAGACTGAGCCTGTAAGGAAGAGGAAGAGATTGCTAGGCTGACCCTGCTGGGAAAACTATTCTAACTAGAGGAAGCAACGCAAAGGAAGAGTATAACTGATATTTGAGGACTCACTGGTTACTGGTTTTGTAGATGATGGTGAGGGTAGGCATTGAGACTACAGCTGGACCATCTGGATTTGATGAAAGTGCTTGTTGACCCTAAACTCACTTCTAAATTAGGTTAACTTTAGCAATGCTAAGTTGAAAATTTTGATTAAAATGACATGTTTCTATTTTCTCAATTTTCTCACTGACACATGCCTTCTCTCTTGATAATCTTCTTGCTGCTTACACTTTTGGGTAAACTTTGGAGGGGAACCCTGGGAAAGTAAGTGGAGTGATTTCATTCCCTCTTTCCCATTTTACTGTTGAGCAAGACTAAAGCCTTTATGTTTTGTCTGTGTCATACTTTTAATTTATCCTTACTACTTGCTTTATGCCAAATTTGAGGCTCCTTATTCAGTAGCTTGTTTCATTTGGTTAAGGGAGAAAGATCTTTCTCATACGAATTTATAAGGCTGGAAAAATAGGCAGGCTAGATGGTTAGAAGCCTTGTATCTCATTTTAAGGAATTTGTGTTTTGTTTTATAGTTTGTGTAGAGCCTCTAAAAATCTGAAATGGATAAAGGACAGAGGAAAGAGGTTGGAGGAAGGGAATGGCAAGAATAGCTTTGCATTTTTGAGAGGTAAAGAATGGCTGTGTTGAGGAAGGTGAATTGGAGAAGGTACATGTAGACTAAAGAGCAAAAGTCTCCAGACCAGCAGAAGTGGTATCACCTGAGAACCTTTTAGAAATACAGGTTTTCAGACCCCACCCCAGACCTACTGAATGAGAAATTCTGGGGGTTGGGTGCAACACTCTGTGTCTTATTTGATTTTGATGCATACTAAAGTTTGAGACTAGAAATTCGAAGGTTAGCCTACATGACAGTTTGGAAAATGCTTTTCATGTGAATTATGTAGTTGACTTTTGTTAATGTTCATTATGCTGAGATGTTCATTATAAATGCTTTTCACATGAATTACATAGTTGATTTTGTTGAGATATTCATTATATATGTATACTTTATACACACACATACATATACTACAATTTTGTGATTCAGGTTTTTAAAAAATTTCAGTAGGTTTTTGGGGAACAGGTGGTGTTTGGTTACATGAATAAGTTTCTCACTGGTGATTTCTGAGATTTTGGTGCACCTGTCACCCGAGCAGTGTACACTGCACCCATTATGTAGTCTTTTATCCGTCACCCAACTCCCACCCTTTCCCATGAGTCCCTGAAGTTCATTGTATCATTCTTATGCCTTTGTGTCCTCATAACTTAACTCCCACTTGTGAGAACATACAATGTTTGGTTTTCCAGTCCTCAGTAACTTCACTTAGAATAATATCTCCAATTCCATCCAGGTTGCTGCAAATGCCACTATTTCATTCCTTTTCATGGCTGAGTAGTATTCCATGGTGTGTGTGTGTGTGTGTGTGTGTGTGTGTGTGTGTGTGTGTGTGTGTGTATGTATGTGTATATATATGCCACATTTTCTGTATCCACTCGTTGATTGATGTGAATTTAGACTGGTTCCATATTTTTGCAATTGCAAATTGTGCTGCTATAAACATGCCTGTGCAAATATCTTTTTCATATAATGACTTCTTTTCCTTTGGATTGATATCCAGGAGTGGGATTGCTGGATCAAATGGTAGATCTGCTTTTAGTTCTTTAAGGAATTTCCACCCTGTTTTCCATAGTGTTTGTACTAGTTTACATTTTCACCAACAGTGTAAAAGTGTTCCCTTTTTACCACATCCACACCAATATCTATTATTTTTTGATTATGGCTGTCTTTGCAGGAGTAAGTTGGTATCACATTGTGGTTTTGCTTTGCATTTCCCTGATAATGAGTGATGTTGAGCATTTTTCATATGTTTATGGGCCATTTGTACATCTTCTTTTAATAATTGTCTATTCATGTCCTTAGCCCACTTTTTGATGGGATTGTTTTTTTCATGCTGATTTGTTTGAGTTCCTTGTAGACTCTGGGTATTAGTCCTTTGTCAAATGTATAGATTGTGAAGATTTTCTCCTACTCTATGTGTTGTCTGTTTGCTGATTATTTCTTTTGCTGTGCACAAGCTTTTTAGTTTAATTA